>NC_090442.1:8484848-8787878 GCF_031143425.1 Pleurodeles waltl | reverse complement strand
CTCATTCACACATACATACACACATGCATTCATCCATTCACACACACATCCGCACACACTTCAAAACATACACGCAGACATGCATTCCGAATTCCATACATTCACGCACTCACACTTCAATACATTCAGGCACGCACACTTCAATACAGTCAGGCATGCAATCAATACTAATCACACACCCGCATTCAAGCACACTCTCACACATACATGCACACACACCCACACACACACACACACAACACCCCCCATCCCTCTCCCCTGTCGGAGACCCGACTTACATGGATCCAGGGGGTCTTCCGGCAGGAGACGGGACGGGGCGCTGCTACCGCCAGCAGCACCCGCCAGCAGAACACTGCCAGGCTGTATTATTTGTCATAATACGGTTAGCGGTGGTCTACTGGTGTGGCGCTGCTGGTGGTAGCAGCGTCACCTTACCGTCATCCGCCAGTATGGCCTTAGCCAGATTTCCACCCTTCTTGTGGCCAAAATCCTGCTATGGTCATAATATGGCGGACGGCTGGTAGCTGCGGCAACGGTCTTTTGGCGGCCGTTGCCATGGCGATAGGCGGTTTTAACCTCCGATGTCAAAGTGAGGGCCTTAATAATCATCATCATCATTATCACTGACGATGGCATTTTCTTCAGGAGCCATTTGTAGCTCTCAACACTGACAACATTTTTTAATCCCATCATCATCACAGACCGGGGCACGCCCTTCAGGATCCTTCTACAACTGTCAGCACTTAGGGCCTCATTCACAAAGATAAAGTTAGACCAAAATTCTAACTTTACATCTGAAGTCTAACTTTACACCGGAAGTCCAACTTTACACCTGAAGTGTAACTTTACACATGAACTCTAACTTTACACCTGAAGTGTAAGTTTAGACCTAAAGTCTAACTTGGACCGAAAATCTAACTTTACTATTTTTTGGTATTCACAAAGGTAAGTTACTATGAGCCAGTTTACTGCTAGTGAACCTACTAGTAGTAAAATCACTAGTAGTAAAGTTACCAGCAGTACTTTACCTTTGTGAATATTGGAAAGCAGTAAAGTTATACTTTTGATCTAACTTTACCCTTGAGAATTGGGCCCTTAATCTTCATCGTCATCACCATCCAGCAGAATGTACTATATTGAACAATGTTTAGGACAAAACTGTGAATCAGGCGTTAATGCTGGGGCCGACGAACAACTACAAACTGCACCTCTGTGGTTAAAATGTACAATTAGGAGCCTTTATTTCTTTTCATTTGCAGTTCTTCTAATCATGTCTCAATCAGAAACGTGCCACAGGGGGTCGTAGGGTCTGAAAGTCAACTCCACACTTCTTACCCAGACGGTAGAGCACGATGTTTATGAATGTGGTGACTGCAACCATCACTCCCAGGGCCATTGCCTGCTTCCTTACACGAGGGATCTGCGGGCCACCTGGAGAAGAAATCACAGATTCCAGCATTTAACTTTACATGTGGGAGAGGATCACTTGCCTGTAGCTGGAGAACAATATCATAGGGGAACTTGTAATAGCCTCAGTTAGTGTGTGTCATCATTCCAATAAATATCAGTGTGTATGAAGACTGGTCACTGAGTGTAAGCTTGCATGAAGAATGTTCACTGTAGGAGGCTGACCTGGCTTACAGTGGGTACCTTGTGGTACTTACACCTTGTGCCAGGTCCATTTATCCCTTATTAGTAGAAGAGAGGTGTTTCTAGCAGCTTAGGCTGATAGAAGGTAGCTATGGCAAAGCTTAGGCTGAACTAGGAGACATGCAAAGCTCCTACTATACCACTCATATCATATAGCACAATATCATAAGAAAACACAATACGCAGAGGTACTAAAAATAAAGGTACTTTATTTTTATGACAATATGCCACAAGTATCTCAGTGACTACCCTCAGTTAGAAGGTAGGTAATATACACAAGTTATATGCACACAAACCCAAAACAGGTAAGTAACAGTAAGAAAAGTAGTGCAAGCAGTGTAGAATTACAATAGGTTGCAATAGGAGCACATAGGGATAGGGGCAACACAAACCATATACTCCAAAAGTGGAATGCGAACCACAAATGGACCCCAGACCTATGTGAGCTTGTAGAGGGTCGCTGGGACTGTAAGAACACAGTGAGGGTTAGAAAAATACCCCACCCCAAGACCCTGAAAAGTAGGAGTAAAGTGCACCTACTACCCCCCGAGAGCACAGAAGTCGTGATGGGGGATTCTGCAGGAAGAACAAACACCAGCAATTCAACAACAGTGGATTTCCGGACCTGAGTACCTGTAAGACAAGGGGACCAAGTCCAATAGTTGCGACAGTGTCGAGAGTGGGCAGGAGCCCAGGAAATGCCAGCTGAAGATGCATGGAATCTGCCACTGGTTGGAAGAAGCTTGAAGTTCTGCAAGAAAGAAGAGGACTATGGACTTCTCCTTTGGAAGGCTGATGTCACACGTTGCGATAAAGCTTGCAGAGGTGTTTCTGTGCAGAATGACCACCAACAAGCCTTGCTAGCTGCAAGAGTCGCTTTAGAGGTTTTTGGGTGCTGCAAGGGCCCAGGAGGGACCAGGATGTCGCCACCTGGAGGAGGAGACAGAGGGGGCACTCAGCAACTCAGAGAGCCCTCACAAAAGCAGGCATCACCCGCAGAAGTACCCCAAATGGCACTTGGAAGAAGAGTGAACCGGAGTCCACGCAAAGTTACAAAAGGGAGTCCCACAACGTCTGATGCCAACTCAGCGAGCTGGGCACTGCAGAACGGAGTGCTGGGGACCCAGGCTAGGCTGTGCACGAAGGAAATCCTGGAAGAGTGCACAGGAGCCGGAGAAGCTGCAAATCACGGGGAACACAGCTTTGCAGTCTAGCGTGGGGAGGCAAGGACTTACCTCCTCCAAACTTGGACTGAAGAGTCACTGGACTGTGGGAGTCACTTGGACAGAGTTGCTGTGTGCCAGGGACCACAGTGTTCAGGATGAGAGGGGACCCAGAGGACCAGTGATGCAGTCTTTTGCTGCCTGCGTTAGCAGGGGGAAGATTCCGTCGACCCACAGGAGATTTCATCGGAGCTACTGGTGCAGGGTGAAGGCAGGCTACCCTCAGAGCATGCACCACCTGGAAACAGTTGAGAAAGCCAGCAGGATGAGGAACTACAATGTTGCTGGTAGTCGTCGTGCTACTTTGTTGCGGTTTTGCAGGCGTCCTGGAGCAGTCAGCGGTCGATCCTTTGGTAGAAGGTGAAGAGGGGAATGCAGAGGAACTCTGATGAGCTCTTGCATTCATTATCTGACGAATTCCCCAAAGCAGAGACCCTAAATAGCCAGAAAAGGATGTTTGGCCACCAGGCTAAGAGGATTGGCTACCAAGAGAGGCAAGAGCCTATCAGAAGGAGCCTCTGACGTCACCTGCTGGAACTGGCCACTCAGAGCAGTCCAGTGTGCCAGAAACACCTCTGAATCCAAGATGGCAGAGGTCTGGGGCACACTGGAGGATCTCTGGGCACCTCCCAGGGGAGGTGCAGGTCAGGGGAGTGGTCAATCCCCTTTCCTTTGTCCAGTTTCATGCCAGAGCAGGGCTGGGGGATCCCTGAACCGGTGCAGACTGGCTTATGCAGAGATGGGCAGCATCTGTGCTCATCAAAGCATTTCCAGAGGCTGGGGAGGCTAATCCTCCCCAGCCTTTCTCACCTTTTCCAAAGGGAGAGGGTGTAACACCCTCTCTCTGAGGAAGTCCTTTGTTCTGCCTTCCTGGGCCAGGGCTGCCTGGACCCAGGGGGGCAGAAACCTGTCTGAGGGGTTGGCAGCAGCAGCAGCTGCAGTGAAAACCCTGGGAAGGCAGTTTGGCAGTACCCGGGTTCTGTGCTAGAGACCCGGGGGATCATGGAATTGTCTCCCCAATTCCAGAATGGTATTGGGGTGACAATTCCATGATCTTATACATGTTACATGGCCATGTTCAGAGTTACCGTTGTGACGCTGCACATAGGTAGTGCCATATGTGTAGGGCACGCGTGTAATGGTGTCCCCGCACTCACAAAGTCTGGGGAAATTGCCCTGAACAATGTGGGGGCTCCTTGGCTAGTGCCAGGGTGCCCACACACTAAGTAACTTTGCACCCAACCTTCGCCAGGTGAAGGTTAGACATATAGGTGACTTATAAGTTACTTATGTGCAGTGTAAAATGGCTGTGAAATAATGTGGGCATTATTTCACTCAGGCTGCAGTGGCAGTCCTGTGTAAGAATTGTCAGAGCTCCCTATGGGTGGCAAAAGAAATGCTCCAGCCTATAGGGATCTCCTGGAACCCCAATACCATGGGTACCTCAGTACCATATACAAGGGAATTACATGGGTGTACCAGGATGCCAATGTGAATTGGTAAATTTAGTCACTAGCCTGTTAGTGACAAATTTGGAAAGCAGCGAGAGCATAACCACTGAGGTTCTGGTTAGCAGAGCCTCAGTGAGACAGTTAGGCATCACACAGGGAACACATACAGGGCACATACCTATGAGCACTGGGGCCCTGCCTGGCAGGGTCCCAGTGACAAATGGACTAAAACAACATACATACAGTGAAATGTGGGGGTAACATACCAGGCAAGATGGTACTTTCCTACAGCTAGTGCTGGTCATTGCCTCTCAGTGTGTGCTTCTGTTGGTCATTGCCTATCAGTGTGTGCCAATGATGACCATAGCCTTTCAGTGTGTGCTACTGCTGGTCATTGCCTCTCAGTGTGCACCAGTGATGGTCATTGCCTCTCAGTGTGTGCTAGTGCTGGTCATTGTCTCTCAGTGTGTGCTAGTGCTGGTCATTGTCTCTCACTGTGTACCAATGCTGTTCATTGTCTCTCACTGTGTACCAATGCTGTTCACAGCCTCTCAGTGTGTGCCAGTGATGGTCATTGCCTCTCAGTGTGTGCCAGTGATGATCATTGCCTCTCAGTGTGTGCCAGTGATGGTCATTGCCTCTCAGTGTGTGCTAGTGATGGTCATTGCCTCTCAGTGTGTGCTAGTGCTGGTCATTGCCTCTCAGTGTGCACTAGTGCTGCCCGTTGCATCTCAGTTTTTGCAGTACTGAACATTGCCTCTCAGTGATTGTGAAGAATAAGCCTCTGTCTTGTTGTGTGTCCAGAATGATCACTGATTGTTAGTGCTTTTAATCAAAATATCACACATGGAAATATTGACTTGCACATGTATCTTTACAAATGATCATCGATCGATATATCACAAAGGTAAACATACACAGGGAAGTATAGGTTAATACTCTAACCCCACATCTGATGCTAAACAGTATTGTGGAGTCAATAAATTTGCGGATTAACATTAAAAACTACATTTTGTGGTAGCACGCCAGTGTCAGCCAGTGCAGTTACAAGTCATTACGTCTAAGTGTGCAGAAACACTGGCCAGTTACTCCTGTGTGTGCCACAATAACTCAGTAATGTCACAGGACACCGGCTCAGGACTGTGACTGCCAAAGCTGGGTCCAAGCCAATGTCAGCTGGTTCCAAGATAGGATAGTTACACTCAAGTCCAGATTTACTAACACTTTCCCCGTTGCAAAGTGACTCAGCATGGTGCAAAGTGATACTTTAGTATTGAGTTTCCACTGGAAAGGGTACTTTGTGCTGGAAAGGGTCCCCTCCCTTAGTTAAAAAAACTCTTAACGCTACTTTGTGTCACTTTGCGCCAGAGGGATTCATGGGGTGTTGGTTGGATCAGCACAAACACCTATATTTTGGATGAAAACCTGAGTCTATTAAGATATCCAGATCAGACTTGAAGAAAGCGTTAACAAGGGTAAATGTTTTCATTTCATTTCCAGAGTGGTGCGAGGCATGGCACAAGTCCTAATAATTAGGATCCCTCTGAGTTTATCTAAGTGTAGGACTTCACAATGGAAGGGTATGCTTCCAGTACAAATCCTATCCAATAGAGCACTAACTCGCCTTTGCATCATAGTGCAAGGCTGTCTGTTGCGTGATGGCAGAAGGCCAGTCTTAGCAGATGTGTCCCAGGCCTCGAAAAATCATAAAAATGTTACTAGACCTGCAGGTCGAGTAGCTTGAACAATCTACTCGACCTAACTAATGTACTTGACCCGGAAACGGGTCTCAAATTGTGAGATCCTATGCAAATATTGTATGTTACAATCACCTTCTTCTTCATTCTCATGTATGAGTGCACCTTCAAATATGCGAGTTCAGCATTTCTGCTGTAGAAAAAGTCCTCTTTTGTTTGCTTAAATACACCAAATGTTTGCTCTATGTATAATAAATCTAGCCCACATATAGGGTACACATGATCCATGCATGACTTGCCCCTTAGTTTACTAATAGCTTTGCCCTCAGGGCAGGAGTGTTTGCCAGTTTATGTTTAAACACTTACTTTTAATAAATAATTACTAAAGCATGATGTGGTAGTGCACCGTCAGTTACAGACAATAAAAATGTTTATCGTTTGTACTTCACCAAGTACAGTGTACTGACTTTTTTCATCCTATTAAAATCTTTTTTCATCACACAAGTACAAAAAATGGTCTTTCACAGCTACTGAAATATATTTTGAAATGTTTGTTAAGTTGACTTAGTTATACAAATGTTGTGTGTTAGGAAAGACCCGATACCCACAGCCTTTCATTTTACACAGGTCAGACACTTCAGGAAAAGCATTTGCATCGCAAGACAAACTGACTTTTGACCTCTGTCTCTGAACACAGAGCAAATGTGACAAGAATATGATTTAAAGGCATCTTAATTACTAATTTAGTTTCTGCCTGAACAGAACACCTGTTCTTTGTCCCATCGCCAGAAGGGGTGAGTAGGTTCTAAAAATAGCTCAACCTCATAAAAAATGGCTCGCCATAGCGAGTGGTCAAGTAGATTTTTCAAGCCCTGTGTCCCTTCAAGGTTCTTTCCTTCTCCCCTCCACAACACAGTGCAACAAATCTGTCTGCTGCGTTGTGTGTGCTGCATTTATGTGTGATGTCGTCTCTTGCCCTGCACAGGCCGTGTACAAATTATACTACATTTACTTTGGCTAGAGTGCATTAGATGCACTATTAGATAAAAGAGGGGTTTCTTCAGCCCTCCACCCCCACCCAGACTGTATAACACTAACCAGATGAGGTTTACTCACCTCTGTCCTGCAAGATTGCATCAGAAGTACTTGGAGATGAAGGTTGATTCCTCCTCTGAGCCATCAGAGCCTCCAATAATATTCAGGATACTGAGAGGTGCAGCAAACAGAGTGAGGTGCCCTGGTATGAACTGCATCTCTTGAGCCGCTAGAGAGGGATCTTTATAAGAGATACAGGAAACTCCACTTCGAAAGTGCTGATCACAGCATTATTCAATCTGTGTGTGAGGGTTGGAGGATGGGGGTGCAGATAAGAGTGTATAATATTATCCACGTCTCACTCCTAAATAGTCTGTTCATGTGGTGAGACTCTAGACTCCCTAACATAACCAATGTGTCACTGTTCACTCTGTCAGTGTGTGTGTTTGTGCGTGTGTGTGTGTGAGAGAGCATGCAAGTGTGTGTGTGTGGGTGCAGGTCTGTGTGGGTGAGTGTGTGTGTGAGAGAGAGAGCATGCATAAGTGCGTGTGTGAGAGAGCATGCATGTGTGTGAGTGTGTGTGTGAGAGAGATAGAGAAAGAGCATGTGTGTGGAAGAGTATGCATGTGTGTGTGTGTGAAAGAGAGAAAGCATGTATGTGTGTGAGTGTGTTGTGTGTGTGTGAGAGAAAGAACATGTGTGTGTGGGAGAGCATGCATGTGTGTGTGTATGTGTGTGTGGGAGAGAGAGAGCATGTGTGTGAGTGTGTGTGTGTGTGGAAGAGCATGCATGTGTGTATGTGGGTGTTTGTGTGTATGAGAAAATGCGCGTGTGTGTTTGTGTGTGTGTGTGTGTGTGTAGGAGAGCATACATTTGTATGAGCGTGTGGGTAGGAGAGAGACAGGTGAGAAGATGGTAAGTCTGATAATCACTGATGCTCTTTGTGCCACTGGAATCAAGCTGCCATAGTGAGCCCTAACTCAGGCGAAATGGGTCTGCAATTGCTTGTGCTCTGGTTCAGAGCTGACCCGGTCTGGTAGTTTGGGCTGGATAGTTCCGGTGGGATAAAGAATGATTTGCACATATCTTATTTCTGTCTGAGTTAGCATGCTGGACAAAATAATGATGGACTGGGATGCGGCCCAGAGTAATTACCAGGGGGTGATATTAACCCGAGCATTCCACTCATCACTGCTTTGTATTGCTCAAGGGTATACCCTTACTGCATCTAACATGTTCATCAAACATCACAGCTGTATAGACACATTGAGGGTCATTCCAACTTCAGCGGGCGGCAGAGGCCGCCCGCCAAAGTTCCCCCGCCAGAAGACCGCACCGCGGTCAAATGACCGCCGCGGTCATTCTGACTTTCCCGCTGGGCGGGCGGGAGACCGCCAAAAGGCCGCCCGCCTGCCCAGCGGGAAAGACCCAGCAACGATGAAGCCGGCTCCGAATGGAGCCGGCGGAGTTGCTGGTGTGCGACGGGTGCAGTTGCAGACACTGAAAATCTTAATGGGGCCCAAAATCAACATGTACTTAACGCTTTGGTAGCTTCTCGCTAAAGTAGTCAGGCTTAACTTAAAGGCAATGTGTGAAGTATTGATGCAGCACTTCAAACAGTAATGAAGTGAAAACACACCACAAGAAAAATCCCAGAAGAATTTAGAAAAGTAGAGTAAAACTTAATAATTTATTTGAGACCAAAACAACAATAATCTAATCAGTAGAACCAGAGATATACAATTTTAAAGATTTAAGCGAAAACAGTGCCTAGAGCGGGACAAAGTCACAAGCTCATCCCAACCGCGATTGAGTGCGGGTCACATACAAAAACGTAGCTAGGCCAGCTGATCAAAATACCTTAAATCCTGGTTGCAGAGCACTGCGAGATCCTGCATCAAGGATGCATCTCTCAGCAGCAGTTCTGATGAGATGCGGGCAGTGTTGCAAGGGCTGGCATTGTCATTTAGGATGGAGCCATTTGAGGCTTGCAATGCCAAGTCCTGCATTGGGGACACATCACACAGTAGTGGTTCCGTGGAGCTGTGGGCTGCCGTGCAAGTTCCTGTATTGGAGATGTGCTGCATAGTGGCAGTTCTGATGTGGAGCTGCAAGGATATGCATTGCACTATGTTGTTTCTACCCAAGAGACCACAGTGGGGTAGGTAGAGCACATTCAGGTCCACTTCCAAGCATCGAGGACTGGGATGACCCACTTGGGGGGCAAGACTCACAGCAGGCAGAGTCCAGGTGCTGGGTGCAATGTGGTTGAAGCCTTTTATGTTCCTGAGCCTCTGATCAGGTGACCAGCCAACTAGTTCTTGGAGTCACTATGGTGGTGCTGGGTTAAAGATGCAGTGTGAGAAAGTAGCCTCTTTCTAGCCTTGTTACCCCCACTTTTGGCCTGTTTGTAAGTGTATGTCAGGGTGTTTTCACTGTCTCACTGGGATCCTGCTAGCAAGGGCCCAGTGCTCATAGTGAAAACCCTATGTTTTCAGTATGTTTGTTATGTGTCACTGGGACCCTGCTAGTCAGGACCCCAGTGCTCATAAGTTTGTGACCTATAGGTATGTGTTCACTGTGTGATGCCTAACTGTCTCACTGAGGCTCTGCTAACCAGAACCTCAGTGGTTATGCTCTCTCTTTACAAATTGTCACTAACAGGCTAGTGACCAATTTTACCAATTTACATTGGCTTACTGGAACACCCTTATAATTCCCTAGTATATGGTACTGAGGTACCCAGGGTATTGGGGTTCCAGGAGATCCCTATGGGCTGCAGCATTTCTTTTGCCACCCATAGGGAGCTCTGACAATTCTTACACAGGCCTGCCACTGCAGCCTGAGTGAAAAAACGTCCATGTTATTTCACAGCCATTTTACACTGCACTTAAATAACTTATAAGTAACCTATATGTCTAACCTTTACCTGGTAAAGGTTAGGTGCAAAGTTACTTAGTGTGAGGGCACCCTGGCACTAGTCAAGGTGCCCCCACATTGTTCAGGGCCAATTCCCCGGACTTTGTGAGTGCGGGGACACCATTACACGCGTGCACTACATATAGGTCACTACCTATATGTAGCTTCACAATGGTAACTCCGAATATGGCCATGTAACATGTCTATGATCACGGAATTGCCCCCTCTATGCCATCCTGACATTGTTGGCACAATTCCATGATCCCAGTGGTCTGTAGCACAGACCCTGGTACTGCCAAAACTGCCTTTCCTGGGGTTTCACTGCAGCAGCTGCTGCTGCCAACCCCTCAGACAGGTTTCTGCCCCCCTGGGGTCAAGCCAGGCTTGTCCCAGGATGGCAGAACAAAGGACTTCCTCTGAGATAGGGTGTTACACCCTCTCCCTTTGGAAAATGGTGTGAAGGCAGGGGAGGAGTAGCCTCCCCCAGCCTCTGGAAATGCTTTCTTGGGCACAGATGTGCCCAATTCTGCATAAGCCAGTCTACACCAGTTCAGGGGCCCCTTAGCCCTGCTCTGGCGCGAAACTGGACAAAGGAAAGGGGAGTGACCACTCCCCTGACCTGCACCTCCCCTGGGAGGTGTCCAGAGCTCCTCCAGTGTGCTCCAGACCTCTGCCATCTTGGAAACAGAGGTGCTGCTGGCACACTGGACTGCTCTGAGTGGCCAGTGCCACCAGGTGACGTCAGAGACTCCTTCTGATAGGCTCCTTCAAGTGTTAGTAGCCTATCCTCTCTCCTAGGTAGCCAAACCCTCTTTTCTGGCTATTTAGGGTCTCTGTCTCTGGGGAAACTTTAGATAACGAATGCAAGAGCTCATCTGAGTTCCTCTGCATCTCTCTCTTCACCTTCTGCCAAGGAATCGACTGCTGACCGCGCTGGAAGTCTGCAAAACTGCAACATAGTAGCAAAGACGACTACTGCAACTCTGTAACGCTGATCCTGCCGCCTTCTCGACTGTTTTCCTGGTGGTGCATGCTGTGGGGGTAGTCTGCCTCCTCTCTGCACTAGAAGCTCCGAAGAAATCTCCCGTGGGTTGACGGAATCTTCCCCCTGCAACCACAGGCACCAAAAAGCTGCATTACCGGTCCCTTGGGTCTCCTCTCAGCACGACGAGCGAGGTCCCTTGAATCCAGCAACTCTGTCCAAGTGACTCCCACAGTCTAGTGACTCTTCAGTCCAAGTTTGGTGGAGGTAAGTCCTTGCCTCCCCACGCCAGACTGCATTGTTGGTAACCGCGACTTTTGCAACTTCTCCGGCCCCTGTGCACTTCCGGCGGAAATCCTTTGTGCACAGCCAAGCCTGGGTCCATGGCACTCTAACCTGCATTGCACGACTTTCTAAGTTGGTCTCCGGCGACGTGGGACTCCTTTGTGTAACTTCGGGTGAGCACCGTTTCACGCATCCTTGTAGTGCCTGATTCTGGCACTTCTCCGGGTGCTACCTGCTGCTGAGAGGGCTTCTTGTCTTGCTCGACGTCCCCTCTTCCTCCTGGTCCAATTTGCGACCTCCTGGTCCCTCCTGGGCCACAGCAGCCTCCAAAAACGCTAACCGCACGATTTGCAGCTAGCAAGGCTTGTTGGCGTTCTTTCGGCGGGAAAACACTTTTGCACGACTCTCCAAGGCGAGAGGGATCCGTCCACCAAAGGGGAAGTCGCTAGCCCTTTTCGTTCCTGCAGAAACCGCAGCTTCTTCTGTCCAGTAGAAGCTTCTTTGCACCCACAGCTGGCATTTCCTGGGCATTTGCCCATCTCCGACTTGCTTGTGACTTTTGGACTTGGTCCCCCTGTTCCACAGGTACCCTAGATTGGAAATCCATCGTTGTTGCATTGTTGGTTTGTGTCTTTCCTGCATTATTCCTCTATCACAACTTCTTTGTCTTTGGGGGAACTTTAGTGCACTTTGCACTCACTTTTCAGGGTCTTGGGGAGGGCTAATTTTCTAACTCTCACTATTTTCTAATAGTCCCAGCGACCCTCTACAAGGTCACATAGGTTTGGGGTCCATTCGTGGTTCGCATTCCACTTTTGGAGTATATGGTTTGTGTTGCCCCTATCCCTATGTGTCACCGTTGCATCCTATTGTAACTATACATTGTTTGCACTGTTTTCTAAGACTATACTGCATATTTTTGGTATTGTGTACATATAACTTGTGTATATTTGCTATCCTCTCACTGAGGGTACACTCTAACATACTTTGGCATATTGTCATAAAAATAAAGTACCTTTATTTTTAGTATAACTGTGTATTGTGTTTTCTTATGATATTGTGCAAGTGACACTTGTGGTACTGTAGTAGCTTCACACGTCTCCTAGTTCAGCCTAAACTGCTCTGCTAAGCTACCATTATCTATCAGCCTAAGCTGCTAGACACCCTATACACTAATAAGGGATACCTGGGCCTGGTGCAAAGTGTAAGTACCCCTTGGTACTCTCTACAAGCCAGTCCAGCCTCCTACATGCAGGTCCAGTCCTTTTCACTCAGACAGCAGACCAGCTGATTAGCAGAACAAGAGAGCTGCTGTCCTTCCTGCAGCAGAGCAGCACAGCAGTCCTTCTGAGACTTCCCCAGGTCCAGAGGCGTACTGAAGTGTTTTACCTAGTGCAAGCTTTGAAGTAGAGGAAGCTTCTGGTGTTTTGCACCCCCGATGTGCTTGGACGTTATTGCCTCCCTGCCCTGACCCAAGGATGTCTGGAGGCACAAAGACTAGTGTGAAAACTTTTGTGACTGTGCTGAGGAGTGTGCAAGTGTGGTAGGTAACATCTCCTCTCTCCTATCAATTCAGAGATGGCCCATCCTACCAACACATATACCCACTTTGCCTCACTGTCAGGGAGGTATACACAAATAACAACTACCAGCTGCACCCAGTCATGTGACCTAGGATACCGATTGCAGGCACCAAAAGGTTGGGACAAGAAAATGGTAACTTTCTAAAAGTGGCTGTTTCAGATTTGTGATTTGAAATCCAACCTTAACATTAAAGAGAGTTTTAAATTACACTTCTTTAGACACCAACCTTGATATTCTTACTTGCTTCTAATTGAAAGTAATCACCTATTAAATGTAAAAAGGCAACCAAATGATATCCTATGGGAGAGGTAGGTCTTGCAGTAGTGAAAAATTAATTTAAGAATTTTTCACTACCTATCTAGTTTAACCAGGCCACCAACCAGGCCTCCTCTTATGTAACCAGGCTCCCATCTAATGTAACCAGGTCTCTTCTTCTGTAACCAGGCTCCCATCTTATGTAACCAGGTTCCCATTTTATGTAACCAGGCCTCTTCTTCTGCTACCAGGCCCCCATCTTATGTAACCAGGCCCCCATCCAGTGTAACTAAGCTCCCTCTCCTGTAACCAGGCTCCCATCTTATGTAACCAAGCCCCCATCTTATGTAACCATGCCTCTTCTGTAACCAGGGCCCTTCTTCTGTAACCAGGCCCCCGTCTTATGTAACCAGGCCCCCATCCTATGTAACCAGGCCTCCAACCAGGCCTCTTCTTCTGTTACCAGGCTTCCATCTTATGTAACCAGGCTCCCATATTATGTAACCAGGCCTCCAACCAGGCCTCTTCTTCTGTTACCAGGCTCCCATCTTATGTAACCAGGCTCCCATATTATGTAACCAGGTCTCCTCTTCTGTAACCAGGCCCCCATCTTGTGTAACCAGGCTCCCTCTCCTGTAACCAGGCATCTTCTTTTGTAACCAGGTCTCCTCTTCTGTAACCAGGCCCCCATATTATATAACCAGGCACCCAATTTGTGTAATCAGGCCCCCTCTTCTGTAACCAGGCCTCCTCTTCTTCCGTGTCCACACCCTTGATCCCCCATCCTCACTTGCTGTCCATGAGAGCCATTGTACACACTTGTGTTTTCTGCTCCCCGTGGGGGCAGCTCTAGATTAGATTCTGCTGCTGCGTAAGTATCACTTGCCTGATAACTGATAACACTGTGGGCCTTGTGAGTGGGCACGCTTTGTATGCGCCACGTGAAACTCCAGAAAGGGACTTCAGAGATGCGGTTCAAGCCCTTTGACTCTCACATCTTGATGGTAGGAACGCCCTGGTCCATGGTCTCCCAGACTCCACACATGCACCCCACAGGGGCATCCTACACGGTACAGCACGTCTCTTCCAGGGCCACATCACCTCCACCCTGATGGAACTCCTGCATGCACCTTGCCAGACCGCACCATCTTCAAAAACCAGAGGCCTCTTTTACGAAGCCACCATGGCCAGCACCACCACTTATCTGGTCTCAAGTACACCAGGTCTCTGCAGACCCATAGCTGGGGCACCATTATATTACAGAGTAAGAAGTGTCATATTAAGGATTTTGGTGACTCTGGACAAGACACAACTCAGGGGCCCTGTTCGGAACTTTGTATTTTATTACACATTTTCTGTCAACTTAAACCCCATGATTCCAAATAATGTAGGCCCTCATTACAACCCTGGCGGTCGGTGATAAAGCGGCGGTAATACCGGCAACAGTCTGTCGGAAAACAAAATGGAATCACTACCATGGCGGAAACCGCCAACACAAACAGCCACTTTAACACTCCGACCGCCACGGCAGGCGCAACAAACACCGCAGCGGTAACCACCAACAGACAGGCAGAAGACAATGTACCGCCCACACTATTACAAGGCACCAATCTGCCAGCTTTTCCGGGGCGGTACCAATGTCATCAAAATCACGGCGGAAACAGTCTTTGGAACGGAAACCACTCACCTCACAACACCTAACGAGGAACCAGGACGCCATCGAGCCCGTGTTACAGGTCCTGCCCATGTTGGCTTACCTCCTCATCTACCAGGAACATCAAAGACGGCGGTGACAACCACGGTGAGTACTGCACCTAGCACACAGGGGAGGGGGGAGGAAAAAGACAGTGACACACAGACACGCAACACGCAACACCCCACCCCCAGCCCCCACCCACAACAACATACACACTAACACATCCAATTACATCACAGATACACCCCATCGCCCCCTGGAAGAACGCAAGGACAAAATAAAATGAGTTTAAAGAGTGTAATAATAGAAGTCCGTATACTGTCCCATTAAATGTCCGTGGACCAGTGGTCCCAAAAAGTATGGGCGAAGCTCACACATGACACCTGCCTCAAAACAGAAAGAAAACTACAGGGGCATCAGCTCGGAAAAAACACAGGCACCTCAGGGGGAAGGGGAGGGGTACACCTCAGCCGGATGATGGGACGACGCCACTGCTCCTCGAGGGGGCTCCATGCCCACTGCTTGGTCCTGGGGAGTACAAAGCCACAGTCACTCAAGTGGGTGGGTTGCCTACTGCTTGGTCCTGAGGAGTACAAAGCCACAGTCTCTCAAGTGGGTGGTTTGCCCACTGCCTGGTCCTGGGGAGTACAAAGCCACAGTCTCTCAAGTGGGTGGTTTGCCCACTGCCTGGTCCTGGGGAGTACAAAGCCACAGTCTCTCAAGTGGGTGGTTTGCCCACTGCTTGGTCCTGCGGAGTGCAAAGCCACAGTCTCTCAAGTGGGTGATTTGCCCACTGCTTGGTCCTGGGGAGTACAAAGCCACAGTTGCTCTAGTCGATGACATGTTCCACTGGTTCTGGAGGTGGCATGGTGCCCAGAGTGCTTCATCCTGCCAAGGATTGGGGGAGTGGATGCTGTTCTCCACTGGTTCTGGAGGGGGCATGGTGCCCAGAGTGCTTCATCCTGCCAAGGACTGTGGGAGTGGATACTGTTCTCCACTGGTTCTGGAGGGGGCATGGTGCCCGGAGTGCTTCATCCTGCCAAGGACTGCGGGAGTGGATGCTGTTCTCCACTGGTTCTGGAGGGGGCATGGTGCCCATTGATGCTGCACCAGCGGTGTGGCAGTTCCCGTTATCTCACATGGGAGTCTGAGCCACGAGATTTACCGGTAACAGGTAGCATGATACTCCATGGAGGCAGAAACACACTCCTCCTTGCGACGACTAAGGCTGCAAACTGTTGGTAGTGCCAGTGCTGGTGCCTCCTGTATTGTGTGCAGGGTCCAGGATGTCTCCTGCAGCCTCAGAAGCCTGCCCACTGGGGATGCTGCTGATGTCCGCTGTAGTGGCACTGGCTGGGCACGTCGTTTGGCAGGTGGCTGTGGCTGCGGCCGTGTCTGCAGCGGAGATGCTGCCGGTGGTGCAGGTGTCTGTACTTGTGGAGGGAGACACCAGGCCATCTCCTGCAGCCTCGGAAGGGTGCCCACTGGGGATGATGCTGGTGACTGTAGTAGAGGCAGCAGACGTGCAGGTGGCGGTGCAGATGGTGGTGCAGGTGGCGGTGCAGGTGGTGGTGCAGGTGGCGGCTGTTGTGGTGGTGCCCACCGCCGTACAGGTTGCTGGTCTGTCTTGCAAAAGGGGTGACACCAGTCCCTCACCCGAAGGCTCCGTGCCCTGAGCTGACTTCCCTTTGCCCTTGTGTCCCTTCCCCACCTTGGAAGTCGCTGCTGGGACCTTGGCACTGTCCTCTTTGGTTCTGGAAGAGGCCTTGCTTGGTGGTTGGTGCAGCTTTTCTCTTCGGCATGCTGGCCCCTTCTTTCCCTTGGCAGGTGGTGGAATAGGGTGGTCCTTGGCTTCACTAGGTGACACACTGGCAGCCCTGATGGGTGCCGCCTTCGATGTTCCCGGACTTGCAGGGACCACACTGGATGAGGATTTGGTGGCTGAGGTGCTGGGCTGGGACCTAGAAATCCTGGCCCTAGGGGAAGGATGGGGGGGGGAGGTGTAGGGAAGAGGTCAATGGTAGCTAGGAAAAGTTTTTTAGACACACTGGGACGGGAAGATGGAGGGGGTTTGGGGGTGGGGGAAGAGGTGGTGGTTGTAGGAGGTGTACGTCTGCTGAGTTTGGGTGAAGGTGCTTGGGCAGGAGGCTGTTGTGAGGTGGATGGTTGTTGAGTGAGTGTGTGCCGACGTTTGTGTACTTTGGGAGGAGGGCTCACAGACACACTGGGAGAGGACACAGGGGACATGCGTATGGTAGTGGGGGTGGTGATTGCACATGAGCAGTGTGTGGTGATGGGTGTGCTGGTGATGGAGGTAGTGGCTGAGGATGTAGTGCATGCAGGTGTGAGTGGAGGCGAGACTGGGAGGGAGGTGGACGGTGCGGAGGGGGGACACAGTGGAGGCCGTGGATGTTGGTGTGTCTGCATGGGTATGGTGCTTGTGTGAGTGCCTTTGGGATGTGTGGTGCTTATGTTTGCCTGAGCCACTTTTGTGTGTTGATGTGTGTGCATGCTGGTCTGATGGTGTGCTAGGGATAGGCTGAGGTGGAGGTTGGAGGGGGGAGGCCGGACACAGGGACAATGGCTGCCATCAGTTCTGAGGCCAGAGTCTGAAATGCTCGCTGTTGGGCCTCCACGCCAGAATGAATGCCCTCCAGGTATGCATTTGTTTGCTGCAAATGCCTCTCAACACCCTGGATGGCATTCAAAATGGTTTACTGCCCAACAGTGAGGGATCGCAGGAGGTCAATAGCCTCCTCACTGAGGACAGGAGGGCTGACTGGGGTAGGGCCTGAGGTGCCTGGGGCGAAGGAGATGCCCACCCTCCTGGGTGAGCGGGCACGGGAAACAGGCTGAGGGGCTGCTGGGAGGACGGCGCTGGTGGGGGGTGGCGGCTGTACCTGTTGTTGAGGTGGGCATAGATGTGCCCGCCACTGCAAGGTAGCTCCCATCAGAGGAGGAGTCGCTGTCGCTGGTGCCCCCTCCTGTCCCCGTCGTGGAGCTCCCCTCACCCTCCGTCCCACTGGTGCCTTGAGACTCCGTACATTCACCCTCCTGGGCCATGTGGGTTGCAGCTCCCTCCTGCTCCGGTGCCACTGCTCCTCTGCCAGATGATGCTAATGCACACAAGGACAGGGTGACAAAACAAAAAGGGGGGAAAGACAGAGGAGACACATGGTCAATGCCAGCAACACCACTACGGTTGTCGGACACAACACACAGGGAGCAGCCCTATGCACTAGCCCATGCCCATGGGGGACTATGCCTAAGCCCATTTGCTGCACCCCTGGAACTCACACAAGCCTGATTAGTTGTAGATGGCCACTACCACTATTGGGGTTGGAGTGCCACAGAGCCTGCCTAACAAGGGACCTACCCTACCAAGTTCGCCCTGGCCTAGGGGAACCCACAGCCCACATCCCCCACCCAGACACCTCGTAAAGCACACAGAGTCAGCTGAATGAGACTGTGCTCACCCCCTTGTGGCTGCTGTGATGCCCTCAAGCGCCCATCCAACTCTGGATATGTCACCCCCAGGATCCGGAACATCAGAGGGGTCATGGTGCGACGGGCACCCCTTCCACATTGGGAGGCCATCCCCAGCTGGGCCTCCGCCGTCTTCTTGCTCCAGCGGTGCAGGTCCTCCCATCTCTTGCGGCAGTGGGTGCTCCGTCTATGATAGACCCCCAGAGTCCGCACTTCCTTGGCGATGGCACGCCAAATACCCTTCTTCTGGTGGGCCCTGACCTACAGGAAAGGTAAAGTAAGAATAGAATGTATTCCTCCGTCCGGTTCTTCTTACTCATTGGCCACAACCTTCCCACCCATGCCCTGAAACACATACACAGACCATCCTCACATGCAGGCCACTGCCCCCGTCATGTATCTTCACTCCATACATTAATGTCCCATCCAAAATGCACACAGTGTACTCACCTGTTTGTCTGGAGGACCGTAGAGCAGCGTGTACTGGGGGAGGACCCCATCTACCAGGTTGTCCAACTCCTCCGCGGTGAAGGCAGGGGCCCTTTCCCCAGACACTGTAGCCATTGTCGCTTCCAGACTCAGGTCACAGCAGCACTTGCAGTGTAGGTCCTCTCCTGTGGAAGGTCAGGTATCAAGTGAGTGCACAGATAGAAAATGGCGGTCACGGCCACGGAGGTGCGTACCGTCACCGACGGCGTACATCGTTATTGGCTCCTGGAACCCATAGGGTCCAATGATAACCAATGCTGAATTGCGCAGCGGTCTTCATCTGCCTACCGCAACGCTGCACAACGCCAGCGCAGTTACCTCATTTCCCCTTGTCCCTCCTTACAGGTCAGGCAGCTGCCATTTCAAGGGGGCACATGGCAGGGCACCTAACTGCATCACAGCACTTTTGGGCAGGAATACGGACAGACAGCGCCACACACCAATTAAATCACAAAAGTACAAAACACCCTTGTGCAACCTATGTGGTATATGACCCTCTGCTCACCATTCTCCTCCATAGGGCACATCCTCTGGGGCACCCCCGGTGGACCTGTCGACAATGGAAGACAGACACATCATTATCACCTACAGACTTGATCGTGCCACAAGCCATGAACTGTGTGCCCAGTTGGAGCCTGACCTGATGTCAGCTATCCGCCATCCCACAGGAATCCCCCCTCTAGTGCTGGTCCTGTCAGTGCTCCATTTCCTGGCCACTGGTTTCTTTCAAACAACAGTGGCCATGGCATCAGGGATGTCTCAGAACAGTGTTCTCTAACGTGAAACATATGCGCAGCTACATCGTTTTCCTCCAGGTGGAAGCTTTGCCCACAGTGAAAGGTGACTTCCATGCCCTGGGACATTTCCCCAACATCATTGGTGCCATTGATGGTACACATTTGGCATTTGTCCCACCCCACAGGAATGAACAGGTGTACAGAAACCGTAAAAGCTACCATTCCATGAATGTGCAGATGGTGTGTTTGGCAGACCAGTACATCTCACATGTGAATGCCAAGTATCCTGGCTCTGTGCATGATGCTTACATTTTGAGGAATAGCAGCATCCCTTATGTGATGGGTCAACTCCAGAGGAACTGTGTGTGGCTCATAGGTGAGCCCAAGGTCACCACTCAGTTTGAATAGGTGTCTGGGTATGGGAGAGTCCCTAAGGGTTTGTGTATGTCTAACAGATACCCCTCGATATTTGCAGGTGACTCTGGTTACCCCAACCTGTCATGGCTACTGACCCCAGTGAGGGATCCCAGTACAAGGGCAGAGGAACGCTACAATGAGGCACACGGGCGAACTAGGAGGATTATAGAGCAGACTTTCGGCATCCTGAAGGCCAGATTCCGGTGCCTCAATCTAACAGGTGGCTCCCTATACTACTCACCGAAGAAGGTGTGCCAGATATTCGTCGCATGCTGTATGTTGCACAACCTGCCTTGCGATGCCAGGTGCCTTTTCTGCAGGAGGATGGGCTTGATGTTGGTCTTTTGGCAGCTGTGGAGCCTGTGGACAGTGAAGAAGAGGAGGCAGAAGAAGAAGATATTGACAACCGAACTAACATCATCATGCAATACTTCCAGTGAGACACAGGTAAGGGACTGGCCCTGCTCCTCTCATATCAGACTACTGTAGGACATTGCATGAGTCTGCCTTTTTACCTCTGTGTATGGACCCTGACAGTTCACTTTGGCTTTCCTTTTCACAGATCTGGGTACCACATTCTGCCTTCTGCTATGTTCACTGCTGCCCAACAACTGTCATACTTTGGTATGTGCAAATGAACATTGACATTAATATGTGTCAGAGAGGTTGTAATAACACATTTGTGAAAGTACAGACTGACTCCAGATTGTTTTGTGATTCAAGGGTGTTTATTTAAGTGCTAATCAGTGGCGGGGGATGTGCAATGGGCTGGGGTGATGGTGGAGGAATATCCATGGTAGAATCCAGTCTCTTTGTATCACAGGTGCATTGTCCAAGGGGGCATAGGAAGTGGAGCAATGGCAGCTCAAGGTGGTCAGGGTGACAGAGTGGGACAGAAGGGTGACAATCAGTAGAGTCTTATTTCCTGGCAGGGGTCTTGGCAATGTTCTCTGTCTTGTGCCTGGATCACAGGGACCGTTTGTGGGGTGGTTCTCCTTCTGCAGGGGGTGGGGTGCTGGTGGCCTGTTGGTCCTGTGGCGGGACCTCCTGTCCACTAGCGCTGGCGGACGTAGGGGACTGTTCATCGTTCGGGCTAGTGTCAGGGGCCCGTTGGTGTGCCACTGTCTCCCTCATGGTGTTGCCCATGTCTGCCAGCACCCCTGCAATGGTGGCCAGGGTGGTGTTAATGGACTTCAAGTCCTCCCTGATCCCCAGGTACTGTTCCTCCTGCAGCCGCTGGGTCTCCTGAAACTTGACCAGTACCGTGCCCATGGTCTCCTGGGAATGGTGGTATTCTCCCATGATGTTGGAGAGTGCCTCGTGGAGAGTGGGTTCCCTGGGCCTGTCCTCCCCCTGTCGCACCACAAAAGGTTGATGGACGGAGTGCAGACAATGCAAACACTCACCCCCAGTCACAGATCTGGGTTTAATCCATTGTTCTTTTGCTCACCATGCCACCCCAGTTTGGACCCAGCCATATGCAAATCAGTCTTGACCCTGTTCCTCATGGGAACAGTCCAGCCCGAACTGCCAGGCCAGGTCCTCCCTGGACCGGAAACAAGCATCCTGGGACCGGTTTCAGGTTATCACCCTTCTTCAGCCAGGCTAGCTTGATTCCAGTGGCACAGTGAGCACAGTCGCACAGCAGTCCTCCCAGCTTCCCTGTTGTCCTGTGCCTCTGTCCCCTGAACCGTATGCCCACTGCCACTGACCCCAGGTCACTGATCGTCCTGGGTTAGTGGGGTTGCCTGGGGTCCCTGGAGTGGTGGATTGACGTGTCCTGGGGACAGTGGCATGGGCCCGCTGGGTGGGTGCTGTTGTGGTGTTTCCTGAGGGGGGAGGTTCAGTGATGGTTTAGGACTGTGGCAGGGGAACCGACTGTCCAGAGGTCCCTGATGGGCTGGGCAGGTCATCTTGATCCAGGCGTGCAGAGCTGCTGTCGTCACTGTGGGCATCTTCTGTGGGGGGACTAGATATGGCTGGCACCTCCTGTCCGGTGACGTTGGGTAGGGGTCCTGTTGGGGTGTAAATGCATAGTTATTGTATCTGTGTGTGCCATCTTGTGAGATGGGTGAGTTTCCCTCTACTCCTGAGCTTGCATTATTGCCTTGGCCCTTGTGTGAGTGGTGATTTTGTGGCCTGGGTGAGTCTCTCTACTGGACATGCTTTGGTAATGGGTGTCCATGCAGGTCTGTAATGGGTGTCCATGCATTGGTGTTACATGCAGAGCTTGGTATTGGGATGTGTGGGTTGTGATAGTGGGGTATCTGTGAGGTGTTGGGGTGATGGGTGTGAGGGTAGGGGTAGGAGTTTGTGATGATATGGAGGTAGGGTGGGGGATATAATAGTTAAGATTTGACTTACCAGAGTCCAGTCCTCCTGCTACTCCTGCGAGGCCCTCAGGATGCATGATCGCCAAGACTTGTTCCTCCCATGTTGTTAGTTGTGGGGTAGGAGGTGGGGGTCCACCGCCAGTCCTCTGTACGGCTACCTGGTGTCTGGATACCACGGAACGCACCTTCCCCCGTAGGTCGTTCCACCACTTCCTGATGTCATCCCGTGTTCCAGGGTGCTGTCCCACTGTGTTGACCCTGTTGACAATTCTCCGCCATAGCTCCATCTTCCTTGCAATAGACGTCTGCTGCACCTGTGATCCAAATAGCTGTGGCTCTACCCGGATGATTTCCTCCATCTCCACCATGACCCTGAGCTCCTCCTCAGAAAACCTGGGGTGTCTTTGAGGTGCCATGATGTGGTGTGGGTGATGTGTGAGGTGATGTTTTTTGCGATGTGTGATGTGATGTGTTGGGGTGTGTTCTTTGAGGTGCGTGGATGTGTATATGTGATGGTGTTGTGTGCCTGTGGATGCTGGTGTTGTCTTTGCTATTCTCTCTCTCTCTGCTTCTTCCAAATATGTTGTTGTAAGGGGTTGTAGGTAATGTGGGTGTGTGTTTTATAGTGGTGTGAGTGTGTGGGTGTGGTGTGTGTATGTGTATCAGGTGTGTTTATTTTGAATTGTCCAATGTGGTTGTGTTTTGTAAATTTGTGTGTATTTTGAGTGCGGCGGTGTGTACCGCCAATGTATTACTGCGGTTGAAAGACCGCTGCGTTGATTCGTGGGTTGTGATACTGTGGGCGTATTCCTGTTGGCGTGACAGTGTAGGTTTTGCTATCGCCAGTTTATCACTGACTTTTGGTGTGGCGGACTTGTGTGTGTGTCTGTATTGTGGCGGATTTCGAGATGTGGGTCATAATACCTGTAGCGAATTTCTGCCGCAGCCACTGTATGTTGGCGGCCGTCAGCAAGGCGGTAAGCAGGATTTACCACCAGGGTTGTAATGAGGGCTATAGAATTGTATGTTAAAGGTTGGAAGGTGAGGCCCCTGGGGACTTCCTCACTTTGCCCATGCCAAGCGTAAAAACAAGGCAGCAGGCCTTTTCCTTCTCTGAATCCAGGGTCTGCAATAATCCCTGTGTCCATCAGGACCGCCCCAACTCTGCTCCCGTTTAGGAAAGAAGTGAAGCTGCAACTCTTTACATCTACCGATTCAAGGAGACTCTGGCTGTCCCAGAACACACTGAATAGACTTTTTTTTAACTCATGTTGCTATAATAGACTCTCAGAACCTCTGAATGTGGTGTAATAGAATTATGAGAGACTCTTCAATTTGTTTGGGGAAATGGGTGGGAGCCTGTGCCTTCTTTTTAAAATATTTTGCTGTGGACCCTCCACAAATTTGCAATATTTTTTTTTTTTCAATGTTTTTGCCCCCAGGCATGGACCTTCTGTGACCTCACCACCAGGCCCAAGGGATCAGGGTCAGCCGTATGTCTTTCTGAGTTCCGAGTCTAAGATGGCTGCTGCTACATCATTGTTGATGTGGTAACAGCCAATCAGATTGCAGTCTCAGCAGGAACGCTCTCGGGTCTGCTCTTGCTGTGATTTAGCACTGGAATTGCGCTGCACACCGGAAAATCAGTGCAAGCAGCACTAAGCAGCACGCCAGAGGGTGCAGCTACTTAAGTCAATTTTGCTGCGCTCAAGTTGATTTTCTCCTCGAGCAGCAGACTTCTGACCGTGAACGGTCTCAGCCACCCAGAGGGGCATATTTATACTCCGTTTGCGCCGAATTTGCGTCGTTTTTTTCGACGCAAATTAGACGCAAAACTAACTCCATATTTATACTTTGGCGTTAGACGCGTCTAGCGCCAAAGTTCATGGAGTTAGCGTCATTTTTTGGCGTGAACACCTCCCTTGCGTTAATGATATGCAAGGGAGGCGTTCCCGTCTTAAAAAATGACTCCGAGGCATGTGCGTGGTATTTATACTCCCGGGCAAAAATGACACCCGGGAGTGGGCAGGGCAAAAAACCCCGCATTTGCGCCTCTTTTTAACGCCTGGGTCAGGGCAGGCGTTAAGGGACCTGTGGGCTCTGAAGGAGCCCAGAGGTGCCCTCCCCTGCCCCCAGGGACACCCCCTGCCACCCTTGCCCACCCCAGGAGGACACCCGAGGATGGAGGGACCCATCCCAGGGAAGAAAAGGTAAGTTGGGGTAAGTATTTTTTTTAATTTGTTTTTGTGGCATAGGGGGGCCTGATTGTGCCCCCCTACATGCCACTATGCCCAATGACCATGCCCAGGGGACATAAGTCCCCTGGGCATGGCCATTGGGCAAGGGGGCATGACTCCTGTCTTTGCTAAGACAGGAGTCATGTTAATGGGGGATGGGCGTCGTAAAAAAATGGCGCAAATCGGGTTAAGGTGATTTTTTTTGCCTCGACCTGACTTGCCCCATTTTTAGACGCCCATACGCCATTTTCCCCTACGCCGGCGCTGCCTCGTGTACGTGTTTTTTTTTTCACGCACACCAGGCAGCGCCGGTCGGCTAACGCCGGCTAACGCCATTCTATAAATACGGCGCCCGCATGGTGCTTCAGAATGGCGTTAGCCGGCGCAAATTTTTTTGACGCTAAACTGCGTTAGCGCAGATTAGCGTCAAAAAGTATAAATACGGGCCAAAGTGTCCGCATTGGAAAAACCTTGCTGGATGTCCTTCTAGCGACAGAAAATCACGCTAAGGGAAACCAAATCTCTCTTGCACTCACCAACTTTCTGTTTTGGCACATGTGCCAGAAAAAAGTTCCACACACAGTGATTGGCGGACTTTGACCAAAACTCCATGTTAGAAGAGTAATGTGGAGTCGCCAAAGTTCTGCCAATTCCACCAGAGGAAGGAAATATTTCGCCAACCCCTAATGCTAACTATAGCTACACAGGGGCGACGGACACTGGGTGATGTATATACATATATACTAAAGTATACTCACCATTTACATAAATCACTACAAGATTGTATTTCAGTAAGCTTATCAGAATTTGCTTATCAACATTGTCAATAGTTTATTTTTACTGTTTGTAAAAATGTTGTTGTTTTTAAAATGTGTTATTTGCATTACATTAATGAGCTAATACCAAGTATGTATAAAAAAATGCCAGTTTCACATTAGGATGTATTTGTGATGTTCTCCCATGAAATAATTATCTATTTGTATATGTTTTATTGGCATGTAGTCTTTTTGAGGCATTGTGTTCACATTGGTATAAATACAATGATAAACAGGATTTTAATGTGCTTGTAATTTCACCGGTGTTCATTGCTGCAGTCTGACCGGCAATTGATTATAATATTACTATTTTTTCTTTAAATGACAATATCACACTATGATCCTCCCACGTGAACACTGAGATCCCCCTCCAAGATTACCCTAATAGTTCCTAAAGTTCTTCGTAGGACAGGTGGAGCTGAGCCTTTTCAGTATTTGCTGCTCAGAGGTGGAATGTGCTCTCCGATGCCCTTAGAGGAGAGTTGGACCATCAGAGCTCCAGGAGAAGGCTGAGGGCCTGGCTGTCCAAATACCAGCAACTAGTTTGTTTATGATCGGTTTTCAGCGCCTTGATACCCCAGTGCGTCATAGAAGAGCTTTATAAAACACATAAACATCACCAATACCACACGAACAAGACTTCCTCCACCAATACCACCACCACCAACACTGTCTCCACCAATACCACCACCAACACTGCCTCCACCAATACCACCCCAACAACACTGCCTCCACCAGTACCACCCCAACAACACTGCCTCCACCAATACCAACCAAAAACTCAGCCTCTACCAATACCACGACACCAACACTGCCTCCACCACGCCCTCCGCCAATACCACCCAAAAATACGGCCTCGACCAATGCCACACCAACAATACTGCCTCCACCAATACCAACCAAAAACACAGCCTCCACCAATCGCACACCAACAACACTGCCTCCACCAATCCCACCCCAACAACACTGCCTCCACCAATACCACACCAACAACACTGCCTCCACCAATACCACCCCAACAACACTGCTTCCACCAATAACACTCCATCAACACTGCCCCCACCAATACCAACCAAAAACACAGCCTCCACCAATACCACCACAACAACACTGCCTCCACCAATACCAACCAAAGACACAGCCTCCACCAATACCATCACAACACTGCCTCCACCAATACCACCCCAACAACACTGCCTCTAGCAATACCATAACAACAACACTGCCTCCACCAATACCACCATAACAACACTGCCTCCACCAATACCACCCAAAAACCACGACTGCCACCAATACCACCTCAACAACACTGCCTCCATCAATACCACCCAAAACATGGCCCCCACTAATACCACACCATCAACACTGCCTCTACCAATACCACCCCAACAACACTGCCTCCACCAATACCACACCTTCAAAACTGCCTCCACCAATTCCACCCCAACAACACTGCCTCCACCAATACCACACCATCAACACTGCCTCCACCAATACCACCCAAAACACTGCCTCCAACAATACCACACCAACAACACTGCCTTCACCGATACCACCCGACAACACTGCCTCCACCAATACCACCCCAACAACACTGCTTCCACCAATACCACCCCAAAACACTGCCCCTACCAATACTACACCAACAACACTGCTGCTACCAATACCACTGTAGTGAATCCTAGTTTGTTTTAATGGGATAACAGGAGTTAGCTTAGCCGTAGGCTTGTAAACTCGTGCCCCCGTCACCTAATGACTTTTAACCTACTTAGCTTGCTCTGTCTTAGCTCATTTAATTATTTATTTCCTCTAAGATGGCTGCCTTGTTTATAGTTAGGCCACTTGTTATGAGTTTTATTATCAGTGTCACTGCGCCAAGGCATCAAGATCAAGCACAAAAGACAAACAAACAGTATGTGTTCACACTTAGGGATTTTCCCTCTCTATACTTTCGAGGGATTATTGATATTAATTGCCGTCCCAAGCATGCCTGTTATCTATTGTTTTGAAATACACCTACGTCAGGGGAACTTGTAGATCTGTATAAATACATCACACTTCAGACAGATAATCAGAGGGATTCCGACCAGAGGGCATCGCCACCATCGCTGATACCGATGCTGCAGTCATCTTGACGCTGACCCAGTCTTCGTGTCCCTGCGGAGTCTGAGATAGAGACCTCATTCCAAGGTAACGAGGGTTGGGGGCTCCTCTCATGGACACAGCTTTGGCAGATTAGGTTTAACGAACCCAGCTCTCCTTCTAGGTAGGAGGTTAGAACTATTCTCCTTAGGGTATTAGGGCTTATTCCATCTTATACATATAAATATATTTCTTTCATATATTACACAATGGTGGGGTCTTTATAACAATGACTCTCTTCTTCACAATACTGTTGCTTGGTATATTCATTATCCTAATCATTGCAGTTCATGCAACTTATCACAAATTGCAGTTATGTTGAATACAATCTATTATAAACTTCACTGCATCTGTGTTATTGCCTTTGTTTGTATGAGACATAATAAATCTGTGAGAAAAGGGTAATTTCCGTTTAACCACGACAACCCTGAGATATTGTACTTTGAGTCCATGCGTAAGCGACTGCTACAAATCACCTTTTACTATTATGTTTTTGGTGAGGTACTGCTAGTAAGCCGGTAAGGTTTGGACAACAGTTACAACTAGTTGTAGGAAGAGACTTAGGGGGTCATTCCAACCCTGGCGGTCGGTGTTAAAGCGGCGGCTAACCCGCCAACAGGCTGGCGGTTAAAAAAATGGAATTCTGACCCTGGCGGAAACCGCCAACAGAGACCGCCACTTTAACACTCCGACCGCCACGGCGGGACAAACAAACAGCGCGGCGGTCACCGCCAACAGACAGGCGGGAGACAATGTACCGCCCACCCTATCACAACCCACCAATCCGCCACCTTTTCCGGGGCGGTAGCCCCGCCGATAAAAACACGGCGGAAACAGCCATTTCGAACGGACAACGCTCACCTCCATACACCCCACGAGGAATCTGGACAGCATGGAACCCGAACTACACATCCTCCCAGCTATTGTATTCCTGCTCCTCTACCAGGAGCACGAACGCCGGCGCAGAAGACAACGGTGAGTACTGCACCTACGACACAGGGGAGGGGGGAGGAGAAAATATTACGGGCACACACATACGCGACACACCCACCCCCACCCTCACCCACTACAACACACACATCAATGCATAGCAATACATCACAGTTACAACCCCCAAACCACCCCGGAAGAATGCAAAGACAAAAGGAAATGATCATAAACAGTCGAATATATTGTATTATTGTATTATAAAAATATCACACATTTAAAACTATTATATACATAAAAATTAAAAGTCCGATAATTTTCGCAGTCATTGTCCGTGGACCACTGGGCCCAAATCACATGGGCAAAGCCCACACAGGATACCTGACACCAACGGAGAGAACACTGCAGGGGCATCAGATAGCAAAACTACAGGCACCTCAGGGGGAAGGGAAGGGGGGGCACCTCAGCCACATGAGTACACGACGCCAGATCCACAAGGGGCCTTCATGCCCACTGTGCCATCCTGGGGAGTGCAAAGCCACAGTCTCTCAAGTCCATACAGTGGGTGGTTTGCCCACTGTGCCATCCTGGGGAGTGCAAAGCCACAGTCTCTCAAGTCCATACAATGGGTGGTTTGCCCACTGTGCCATCCTGGGGAGTGCAAAGCCACAGTCTCTCAAGTCCATACAGTGGGTGGTTTGCCCACTGTGCCATCCTGGGGAGTGCAAAGCCACAGTCTCTCAAGTGGATGACAGTCTCCATTGGTTCTGGAGGGGGACTGGTGCCCAGAGTGCTTCGTGCAGCCCTGCCCGACACAGAGGAGGGCCTGCCCCTTCTGCCAATGGGCCAGCGGTGCTTGAGACGGCGGTGCCCAGTTCAGCGGCGCTTGAGAGAAAGGGCCCAGTTCAGCGGTGCTTGAGACGGTGGTGCCCTGTTCAGCGATGCTTGAGAGAAAGGGCCCAGTTCAGCGGTGCTTGAGACGGCGGTGCCCAGTTCAGCGGTGCTTGAGAGAAAGGGCCCAGTTCAGCGGTGCTTGAGAGAAAGGGCCCAGTTCAGCGATGCTTGAGATGGCGGTGCCCTGTTCAGCGGTGCTTGAGACGGCGGTGCCCAGTTCAGCGGTGCTTGAGCGAAAGGGCCCAGGTCAGCGGTGCTTGAGACGGCGGTGCCCTGTTCAGCGGTGCTTGAGACGGTGGTGCCCAGTTCAGCGGTGCTTGAGAGAAAGGGCCCAGGTCAGCGGTGCTTGAGACGGCGGTGCCCTGTTCAGCGGTGCTTGAGACGGCGGTGCCCTGTTCAGCGGTGCTTGAGAGAAAGGGCCCAGTTCAGCGGTGCTTGAGAGAAAGGGCCCAGTTCAGCGGTGCTTGAGATGGCGGTTCCCAGTTCAGCAGTGCTTGAGACGGCGGTGCCCAGTTCAGCGGTGCTTGAGACGGCGGTGCCCAGTTCAGCGGTGCTTGAGAGAAAGGGCCCAGTTCAGCAGTGCTTGAGAGAAAGGGCCCAGTTCAGCGATGCTTGAGACGGCGGTGCCCAGTTCAGCGGTGCTTTAGAGAAAGGGCCCAGTTCAGCGGTGCTTGAGACGGCAGTGCCCTGTTCAGCGGTGCTTGAGACGGCGGTGCCCAGTTCAGCGGTGCTTGAGAGAAAGGGCCCAGTTCAGCGGTGCTTGAGAGAAAGGGCCCAGTTCAGCGGTGCTTGAGACGGCGGTGCCCTGTTCAGCGGTGCTTGAGAGAAAGGGCCCAGTTCAGCGGTGCTTGAGACGGCGGTGCCCAGTTCAGCAGTGCTTGAGAGAAAGGGCCCAGTTCAGCGGTGCTTGAGAGAAAGGGCCCAGTTCAGCGGTGCTTGAGACGGCGGTGACCAGTTCAGCGGTGCTTGAGAGAAAGGGCCCAGTTCAGCGGTGCTTGAGACGGCGGTGCCCAGTTCAGCGGTGCTTGAGAGAAAGGGCCAAGTTCAGCGGTGCTTGAGAGAAAGGGCCCAGTTCAGCGGTGCTTGAGACGGCGGTGCCCTGTTCAGCGGTGCTTGAGACGCGGTGCCCAGTTCAGCGGTGCTTGAGAGAAAGGGCCCAGTTCAGCGGTGCTTGAGACGGCGGTGCCCTGTTCAGCGGTGCTTGAGACGGCGGTGCCCAGTTCAGCGGTGCTTGAGGGAAAGGGCACAGTTCAGCGGTGCTTGAGAGAAAGGGCCCAGTTCAGCGGTGCTTGACACGGCGGTGCCCTGTTCAGCGGTGCTTGAAAGAAAGGGCCCAGTTCAGCGGTGCTTGAGACGGCGGTGCCCTGTTCAGCGGTGTTTGAGAGAAAGGGCCCAGTTCAGCGGTGCTTGAGACGGCAGTGCCCAGTTCAGCGGTGCTTGAGAGAAAGGGCCCAGTTCAGTGGTGCTTGAGACGGCGGTGCCCTGTTCAGCGGTGCTTGAGAGAAAGGGCCCAGTTTAGCGGTGCTTGAGATGAGTGTCCAGGTCAGCGGATCAGGCCATGGCATGGATGTCACTCGCCACCTGACATGTGGCTGGCGGGGCCTTCCTGCCCATCAGTCTGTTGGCTTGCAGGCCCTCCTGGGCTGCAGTACCGGGCCTCTGGGTGTCCTCCTGCACACCTGGGATGGGGCTGGTGGGGCCCTCCTGGCCAGCTGGACTGCTGCCAGACTTGTCGGGCGTGCTGCCCTTCCCACCCTTCCCTGGTCGTACCCCACTTCCAGCCGGAGCCAGGGTAGGGATTTTGGTCCCTGGTGTCTTTGGCCTCTCACGCCGGGCAGTGGCAATCTTTGGGTGCTTTTCAGGGGGTGGGCTGGCCGTGCCTTGGCTCCTAGCAGAACTAGCTGCCCTTGAGGGTGGGGGACTCCACAGTCCTTGGCAAATGGTCTTGATAGGTCCTGGTTTTGTGGTGGCTGAGGTGCTGATTGGAGTCTTATGAGATGGACGTGGTGGGGGAGTTGTTGGAAAGAGGTCAAGTTTGGAACGGAAAAGCAATTTAGAAAGAGATGGATGGGTAGGTGTAGTGGGTATGGGAGTGGAGGAAGAGGAGGTGGTTGTAGGAGTCTTAAGTCTGGTGTCTTTGGGTGCAGGTGCTTGGGCTGGAGGCTGTCGTGAGGTGGATGGCTGTTGGGTGGGTGGCTGCCTGCGTTTGTGTGGTTTGGAAGAGGGGGTGACAGACACACTGGGAGAGGACACAGGGGACGTGTAAATGGTAGTGGGGGTGGTGACTGCACGTGTGCGGAGTGTTCTGGTGGGTGTGCTGGTGATGGACGTAGTGGCTGAAGATGTTGTGCATGCAAGTGTGAGTGGAGACGTCACAGGGAGGGAGGAGGGAGACGATGAGGAGGGGGACACAGAGGAGGCAGTGGCTGTTGGTATGTCTGCATGTGGATGTTGCTTGTGTGAATGCTTGTGTGATGTGTGGTGCTTATGTCTGGATGAGCTTCCCTTGGGTGTTGAGGTGTGTGCAGGGTGGTCTGATGGTGTGTCTGGGATAGGCAGAGGTACAGGGGATTGGGTCTGGGTGGAGGAAGTTGGAGGGGGGAGGCTAGAGACAGGGACAGTGGCTGCCATCAGTGCTGAGGCCAGAGCGTTGAACGATCGCTGATGGGCAGCCTGACCAGAATGAATGCCCTCCAGGTAGGCATTACTCCGGTGCACCTCCCTTTCTACACCCTGGATGGCATTCAAAAGGGTAGACTGCCCAACAATGATGGTCCTCAGGAGGTCAATGACCTCCTCACTGAGGGCAGCAGGGGTGACAAGGGCAGGGCCTGAGGTGCCTGGGGCGAAGGAGATGCCCACCTTCCTGGGTGAGCAGGCACGGGGCAAACACTGAGGGGCTGCTGGGAGGGCGGTGCTGGTGCTCTGGGTGGCGGCTGTACATGTTTTTGCGGGGGGCACGGATGTTGCCGCCACCACAAGGGAGCTCCCTTCAGAGGACGAGTCGCTGTCACTGACATCAGCACGAGTCCCCGCTGTGGAGCTCCCCTTGCCCTCCGTCCCACTGGTGTACTCAGAGTCCGTTGCATGGCCCTCCAGGGCCATGTGGGATGCAGCTCCCTCGTGCTCCGATGCCACTTCTCCTCCGCCTGATGATGCTAATGCACACATGAACAGGAAGACCACAAAAAAGGGGGGGGGAGAAATAAAGACATGTTGAGTGCATGCATAGGCGACACCGTTGGCGGAGAGGACAGACACAGAAGCCCCCTGCACTACGCCTCGCACTTGGGGTCCACTACTCAATCAGCGGGACATGGCCTACAAGCCTATGGACGACAACTGCACACATAGATGACACAGGGCCATGGATACCTGTACTTGGCACCCTACAGAGGTGGGGGGCGGGGGCACAGGGCCATGCCTTACGGAGGGGCCAAGCCTACAGAAATCGCCCTGGCCTAGGGATACCCACAGCCCTCCTCCCCCACCCAGACACCTCCACTGCGCGAAAAGTCAGCAGAATGTGTTTGTACTCACCCCCTTGTGTCTGCTGTGATGTCCTCACGCGCCCATCCAAATCAGTATAGGCCACCGCCGGGATCCGGGACATCAGGGGGGTCAAAGTACGACTGGCACCCCTCCTACGTTGGGAGGCCATCCCCAGCTGAGCCTCCGCCGTCTTCCTGCTCCAGCGTCGGATGTCCTCCCACCTCTTCCGGCAGTGGGTGCCCCGTCTGTTGTGGACCCCCAGGGTCCGGACGTCCTTGGCGATGGCACCAAAATAGCGACTTTCTGGTGGGCGCTGACCTATGTGACATGTACAGAGGCAGAAAAAAAATCATCACCTTCTGCATGCTCAATGTGAGTGGCCCCCCATCCCCACCCTTGCCATGTGGCACATGCTCTCATCTGTCGTTTGATGCATGCCTCAATCGCTCCCCTCCCCACCATCTTTCATCCACCCGACTCAACACAGGCATTGCCCACAAAGCATGGTCCCAGTGTACTTACCTGTTGGTCTGGAGGACCGTAGAGTAGCGCATACTGGGGGAGGACCCCATCCACAAGTTTCTCCAATTCTTCAGAAGTGAAGGCAGGGGCCCTTTCCCCAGTCGCATGAGCCATTGTCTCTTCCAGACCGAGGTCACAGCAGCACTTGCAGTGTAGGTCCTCTCCTGTGGATGATCAGGTATCGAGTGATTAAGCAGATAGAAAATGGCGGTCACGCCTGCGGCGGTGCGTACCGCGGCGGTGCGTACCGCGACCGCCGGCGCACATCGTCATTGGCTCCAGAAACCCATAGGGTTCAATGTTAACCAATGCGGCTTTGCGCCGCGGTCTTCGACCGCCTACCGCCACGGAGTGCCACGCCAGCGCATTGACCTCACATCCCATTGTCACACTTCACAGGTCAGGCAGTCGCCATTTCAAGGGCCCACATGACTTAATTTCTACTGCGTCACACATACCTAGGCCTTGCATCAACACTCATACAAACCTTTCAATGCATTGGGAATCTTGTTATGTGCAAGCTGTGGGAACGTACCTGTGGGTTGTTTGACTCTGTGCTCGCTGTTGTCCTTCATAGGCACCGTCCGCTGGGACATGCGAGGAGATGGAGGAATCTTCCCGTGTACAGACCGCTGGTAGACCTGTCGACAATGGAGGAACGACATGTCATACTGACATACAGGCTTGACCGAGCCACTATACAGGAACTGTGCGCCCAGCTAGAGCCAGACCTGATGTCACCCATCCGCCAACCCAAAGGGATCCCCCCTCTAGTGCAGGTGCTGTCAGTACTCCATTTCTTTGCAAGTGGGTCATTTCAAACAACAGTGGCCATGTCATCAGGGATGTCCCAGCCCATGTTTTCCAAGGTGTTGTCCAGAGTGTTGTCTGCCCTGCTGAAACACATGCAGAGCTACATCGTGTTCCCTGAGGTGGGGGATTTTCCTACAGCGAAGGGTGATTTCTATGCCCTGGGACATGTCCCCAACATCATAGGTGCCATTGATGGGACACATGTTGCTTTGGTCCCCCCCAGCAGGAGTGAACAGGTGTACAGGAACAGGAAGAGTTATCATACCATGAATGTACAGATGGTGTGTTTGGCAGACCAGTACATCTCCCATGTTAATGCCAAGTTCCCTGGGTCAGTGCATGGCGCGTACATCATGCGGAATAGCAGCATCCCTTACATGATGGGTCTACTCCAGAAGCACCGTGTGTGCCTCCATATGACAGGTGGATCCCTAATGTACTCACCAAAGAAGGTGTGCCAGATCATCGTGGCCTGCTGTATGCTTCACAACCTGGCTTTGCGACGCCAGGTGCCTTTTCTGCAGGAGGATGGTCCAGATGGTGGTGTTGTAGCAGCTGTGGAGCCTGTGGAGAGTGAAGAGGAGGAAGCCGAAGAGGACGACATAGAGAACAGGAACACAGTAATACAGCAGTATTTTCAATGACACAAAGGTAAGAGTACACACCGCCATATTACATTTACTTAAAGACTCCTACATCTCTACTGTCTGACTTTTTCCCCCAGTGTATGGTAACTGTGTTGTGACTTTCCCTTCCGTTTTCAGAGCTGTGGGCCCCACTGCGTGACATCTGCTTTGTTTCCCCATGGACTACAGCTGTGTGACAGCGGTTTGTTGGCATCATAATGTGAAAGAACATTTTGGCACGGTCATGTCTAATACATTTGTTCAAAATCACAGCAAGACTCCAGATTGTTTTGTGCAATATGTGTGTTTATTCAAGTGCTCTAAATTGGATGGGTGGTTGAAAATCGGTGAGGGGTGATGGTGGAGGATTGTCCATGGCAGAGTCCAGACTATCAGTATCACAGGTGCATTGTCCAAATGCCTGTGGAAAGTGGAGCAGGGGCAGTTTAAGGTTGGACAGGGTGACAATGTGGGACAGTGGGATGACAATCAGGGCGGTATCCTTTGCTGGCAGGGGGCTTGACATCTTACTCTGTCTTCTTCCTGGATCTCAGGACCCGCTTGCGGGGTGGTTCTCCTTCTGCAGGGGGTGGGGTTCTGGTGGCCTGTTGGTCTTGTGTTGGGGCCTCCTGTCCACTAGCGCCGGCGGAGGTGGTAGGCAGTTCTTGGTCCATGCTAGTGTCAGGGGCCCTTTGAGGTGCCACAGTGTCGCGCAATGTGGTGACTACCTGATTCAGGGCCACTACGATGGTACCCATGGCGGGACTGATGTTTCTTAGTTCCTCCCTGAACCCCATATACTGTTGCTCCTGTGAAGCTGGATCTCCTGAAACCTGGCCAGGACCGTGGCCATCGTCTCCTGGGAGTGGTGGTAGGCTCCCATGATGGAGGAGAGGGCCTCGTGGAGAGTGGGTTCCCTGGGCCTGTCCCCCCCCCTGTCGCACAGCAGCCCTCCCAGTTCCCCTGTTTCCCTGGGCCTCTGTCCCCTGGACCGTGTGCCCACTGCCACTGCCCACAGGTCCCTGTTGTTGTTGGGGTGTTGGGTTAGCCTGGGTTCCCTTTAGTGGTAGACACACCGCTGATTGACGTGTCCTGGGGACAGAGGTATGGGCCCGCTGGGTGGGTGCTGTGCTGGTGTTCCCAGAGGGGGGAAGGTCTGCTGTGGCCTGTGGCTGTCTGAGGGGAACCGACTGTCCCGAGGTCCCCGATGGACCGGGCTGGTCATCTAGATCCAGGGAGACAGAGCTGCTGTCATCACTGTGGGCCTCTTCTGGGGGTGGAGTGGACATTGGTGGACCCTCCTGCACGGTGAGCTGGCGTTCGGGTCCTGCAGGGGTATAAAAGTATGGTTATTGGTTCTGTGTGTGCCATAGCGTGCAATGGGTGGGTGCCCGTGTACCCCAGTGCTGGCATTCCTGTGTGTGGGCTGTTGTGACGGTGGTTTGGGGGGGGGGGTTGTATGTGTATGTGCAGTGGGCATGCTTTGGTGATGGGTGTCCATGCTTTGTGGTCACATGCAGGACTAGGTGTTGGGATGGGTGGGTTGTGATGGTGAGACATTTGCAAGGAGTAGGTGTGATCGGGTGAGGGTGGGGGTATGAGTTGGCATGCAGGTGGGGTGGGGGGGATGAAGTAGTGAAGATTTGACTTACCAGAGTCCATTCCTCCGCCTACTCCTGCTAGGCCCTCAGGATGCAGGATGTTCAAGACCTGCTCCTCCCATGTTGTAAATTCTGGGGGAGGAGGTGGGGGTCCGCCGCCAGTCTTCTGCACCGTGATGTTGTGCCTGGATACCATGGAACGCACCTTCCCCCGTAGGTCGTTCCACCTCTTCCTGAAGTCGTCCCTATTTCTTGGGTGCTGTCCCACAGCGTTGACCCTGTCGACTATTCTGCTCCATAGCTCCATCTTCCTGGCAATGGTGGTGTGCTGCACCTGTGTCACGAACAGCTGTGGCTCTACTCGTACAATTTCCTCCACCATGACCCTGAGTTCATCATCAGAGAACCTGGGGTGTCTTTGCGGTGCCATGGGGTGGTGTGGGTGATGTGTAGGGTGGATTGTGTGGTGCTAAGTGTGGTGATGTGTATTGTTGTGTTGTGTGAAGTGCGTGCAAATATTTCTGGGTGACAGTGAATTGGGCGTCTGGGTGCTCGGATGTCTTTTCTCTGTGGGTGTTCACGAATCTCTAGGAGTGGAGGTTTGTGGGTGATGTGGGTGTGTGTTTTATGTTGTATTGGGTGTGTGGGAGTGGTGTGTGTATGAGTATCAGGTGTGTGTATTTTGAATTGTCCAATGTGGCTGTGTTTTGTAAGTGTGTGTGTATTTTGAGCGCAGCGGTGTGTACAGCCAATGGAATACCGCGGTTGAAAGACCGCCGCGTGGATTCGTGGGTCGTAATGGCATGGGCGTATTTCTGTTGGCGTGACGGTGGAGGTTTGGTCATCGCCAGTTTTTCGCTGACCTTTGGTGTGGCGGACTTTTGTGGATGTCTGTTTTTTGGCGGTTTGCCTGTTGTGGGTCAGAATGACCGTGGAGGTTTACTGCGGCCGCGGCGCTGTTATGGCGGTGTTCTGCACGGCGGTAAGCGCCTTTTACCGCCGAGGTTGGAATGACCACCTTAGTCACCTACAAACGAAAGTACTGTCATCCTGAGACCAGCAGTCTTGCTCAGAGCAAGAGTCCAAACTATGACATGGCGCTACCAATGATGGTGTTTAGGCACTAATTTACGGTTACCCTGACTATCACTGTCTCACAGACAACGGGTACCCTAAGTACCATTATACGGAGACGTCCGTGGTCTTAGGGAGAATCCTCCTCAGCTGAACAGGTAACACCTAATTAAGCTGTAGGTTGTTCGAGCTCGAACTCATCAAAAGGAAAGGCTTCCCCTATTTTTTGGTGTTCTGTTTCTCTAAACAATTATGGCTAATACCATAGACATTCCTGCAAATGCTAGACATGCACTTACACAACATTTATTAGCGCATGGCCTTACAGAAGAGGGCGGGGATGTTACTCTGATTATAGAAGCGACTGAAGCATACCAAACGGAGACCTTTTACAGTTGGGTCACCTTTCCTGAGGTTGACCGAAGAACGCACACATTTCACACATATGAAATTGCAGACGTACCTCTACGGTACGAAGCATACCAGTATCATGAAATATCGCTCACATATCAAGAGCATCAGAACTGGTTTGAAGGCGCCCTACCACATGTACTACGAAGAGTGAGGCTAGGTCCTTTAAGTAATGAGGGACCTACATGGCCTATGTTTGCCACATATACACCTCACCCAGGCATACAGACTATGCCGATCGCAGATTTACGAATATTATATAATGAAAGTGGCATTATATAGACGATTGGTTCAGTTCGTAATGCGAACATTGAACACTACACCAGCGCGTCCAGCACCACCAGTAACTGGTGGATATCAATTGGCTACTGGGATTAATCCACAAACAGTGCATACTATTATGGGTAAAGTGCCCACGGAACGGGAAAAAATACCGTTCTGGATTGCTCAGAAAACAAATCAGCTGGAAACTGTGTTCCCCCATACGGGGCCACAGGAAAAACATAGACTGCTCACTATGTGCTTGCCGTTTGGGATGGTTCCCTCGGTGGATGAATGTGCCACATGGGGTACAGTCTTCGCTGCCGTTTATACTACCACACATGGTACCCCTACACTTGCCAATTTACCGGAAGTGTTAAAACAAATACAAAATGAACACGGGCCGCACCGGCCCTGGATCTGGGGATGAAATTGATGCGTAACTTTGACGCCGTCTCCTCGATAATACTAAGTAATATTAAAGGGGAAGCAGTGGCACTGGCAATACGCCAGCGTCTCCGGGAAACTTCAAATATGGAACAAGAGAGACAGCTGCCGAAAATAATATCCAATACCTATACTAGTATAGGACGGGATAGTTTGGGAGCCAAACCTAAAAAATTGGAATTACCAAATACCACCCATAAGGAGGGTACAAAGCAGGCACAAGAGGGCTCTAAAAAGCGCTGGGACAAACAAAAAGATTTCAAAGACAGAAGAAATAAAAGAACTGATTCTCCACATCCGGAGTACTCCGACAGGAGGTATAATCTCAGAAATAGGGATAACATTAGAACTCCAGAAAGGTATACTGATTCACGTCCTTCTCGTTCCTTTCAGGACGCACCGGATAAACGTAGCGAGAGAGGGGGCCGTCAAGATCGACGTCCGGAATACGTGAAAGAAAAAAAAGACTCGCCACAGTCTACCATTAAAAAAGAAGAAAAGACTCCTCAGCAAAAGCCACAATTTAAAAAGAAGAAAGTGGCAGCACTTACTGTTAAAAATGCCAGTAGTATTGAGAACACTATTGAGGAACAAGAAGTGGGCCGTGACTCTGTTGGACAGCGCGGCAGAGGTCACAATATGTCGCCAGAGTCTGAAAGATCATCTGGATGCGACAGCAACTAGCGATTACATCGCTGTTGAGACTGCAGATGGCCGCGTACTCCCACCCGATCGGGTTTATGACTTAACAATTCAGATAGAGGGAGACGTGGAACGCATTATTAGTGTGATATTTTGGGATGAACTTACTAGTGATATCCTGTTGGCCGAGAGAGACTGGCCACCTGAACATGTCCGCAAGCTCCCACATGGGGAAGATGTCATTTTGCCTTCTTTCTCCGATCTTGTTCCGGAGGCAGACAAAAAAGCCTATGCTGCTGAATGGGCTCTAGCGCAGGCACCTGCATTATACCGTAATCATGTAGGTTGGGACAAGGACTCTCCTTGTCATGTTATTCCCGTTAGGTCAACACCGCACCCGCAACCACAATACCCTGTTAAGCATGAAGCAAAAGCTCCGGTGACGGAGATACTGTCACAACTTGAGTACCAGGGAGTGATTGAGCCCTGTACATCGGCAATGAATAATCCATTATTTCCCGTTGCAAAACCTGATCATTCATATAGAATAGTGGTTGATTATAGACACTTGAATAGTCATACACGCACATATGCTATACAAAATTCACACAGCACAACACTGATAAACAATATAGTGCGTAAAAAATATAAAACTACATTGGATTAATCTAATGGGTTTTTCTGCCAGAAAGTAGAGATCTAAGTGCATTTTCCTTTGGCTCTCAGAAACGCTTTTGTCGTTTACCCCAAGGCTATAAAAATAGCCCAGGACTGTTTTCAGCCCGTGTGACATCAATTTTGCACGAGCTTGATTCCGACGCATTGTCCTATGTGGATGATATCTATCTCACTGACGACGCCCTCGACATTCATCTTGCGAGGGTCAATCGGATCATTTTGGGATTTGCAGCCTTCGGTTATAAATTTAATTTTAAGAAAAGCAAGATAGCCTTTCTTAGTGTATTGTTCCTGGGATATGAGCTATCAAATGAGGGGAAGAGCCTGGCCCTGCACTTCCTAGAAAAGTGTGCTCAGCTACCGCCTCCGAACACACGTAAGAAATTGCAGTCATTACTGGGTTTCTTTAATTTTGGCAGAACATACATTCCAGATTATGCTGAACACATCAAGCCACTATATGACTTAATTCAGCCAAACTTTTCTAGCAGACGATGGACGATTGAACACACACACATCCTTAGGGACATACAACGGGACATGCTGGAAGCTAGACACTTATACACACGTGACAATAAAACAAATTTGGTCATCAGAATAATAGCTGGTGCCCTTGGATTTACATATGTCACCTTTAATGAGGGTGACACGGTGCCAATAGCATACAAATCACATTTGTACTCCAATGCTGAGAAACGTTTTGTTCCAACAGAAAAAATTCTGACAGCAGTTCAGATGGCCATCATAAAGGAGAGACCACTTGCCCAGGGGAAACGCATTATTGTTGTCTTCCGGGTGCCGGCCTTAGAGGCTGTCACTAAAGCGAGCGTTCCAAACGCTAAGGCATTACATCCACGCTGGATTCAATGGGCAACGTCTCTGACCGCCACTGATGTTGATTATGTGTTTGACCCAAGACTTCAGACACAATAATTTCTCCAGTATGAACAGGAGTACCCCGCTCCTCTACATATATTGCCAAAAGACAGTTATAATAAGATCATTTATACTGACGGATCGGCACAACCGGCTGTGGGTTCCAAACATCAATACTCGGCAGCTTGCGCAGCCGTGTGTGGGGTAATGGAAGACGGAGTTTTCCATCCTCACAATACCTACACTCAGACCTTAGGGGACTGCACAGCCCAGTTGGCCGAGCTTAAGGCTCTTCTTCTAGCGCTCAAACATTCTGAGCCAGGAACACAGACTTTGATCGTCTGTGATTCATACTACTGCGTCCAGTCATACAATGAATATCTTACTCATTGGAAACTGAACGGGTTTAGAGATTCTAAAGGGAACACCATTAAACACAAAATGCTGTGGGGAAGGGTAGCTGATCTTAAGGAGAAGCTACCATGTGTCCATGTAGTTCATACATTAGGACACCAACGTGTAGGAATACACGTTGCCGGCAATACATTGGCTGATGAAGCAGCCAAAGCATCAGTAGCTACGGCTTCTGTGGCTGCAGTGACTCGTTCTAGGACGAGGTTGGATAATGAAATACTGATTGCCGTTAAAGCTTCAGCTGCAGGCAAGACCCTTCCAAAAGGATACCCTACGAACTATAATTACCCTGTCAGTGCACAGAATGTTGCTTATGCCACAATTCCAGGGGTAGGTGATTGAGTGATCCCCAATGAAGACCAAAGATTAGAGCTGATTACAGCTGCACATGAGGGTGTCGCTTCTGCACATGCTGGTATACAGGCCACTATCACAATTCTACAACAACGATACTGGTGGCCTGGTCTATGCAGACGGACTAATCAGTATGTCCTTTGCTGTGACATTTGTCAGCAGATTAAGGGCTCAAATATCAAACGCCCTCAGCAGACATCTCTCTTAGTGTCAGACAAGCCACTCCATTGTGTATACCTGGACCATTGTGGTCCCTTGCAGCCTGATGGTGCATATAAATACTTTTTAGTGGCTGTGGATTCCTGTTCTAGATTCCTGTGGGTATGGCCACAGCGGTCGGCTGACGCCTCGACTGTTATAAAAGATTTGCTGATCTTTATCGGTACATATGCGGTTGCAGCATTCCATACGGACCAGGGCCCTGCATTTGCCTCTAAAGCTTTCAGGGACACCATGAGAACGATGGGTGTTGAACTCCATTACTCCTCACCATACCATCCCGAGGGAAATTCGGTCGTGGAGAGGCGGAATCGTGATCTAAAGCAGTCCTTAACAGCTCGAGTATTAGGTTCAGGCCGCAGTTGGTTACATCGCCTATATGGGGTCCAGAGAGCACTGAATAATCTGCCAAGACGGTCCTTGGGGGTAAAGTCTCCATATGAGGTTCTCTTTGGGACACCTATGTATGTCCCCGATCTTGATGCCCCTGGTATGGTGGCAGCAGAAACACCATTTGACATAAAAGAACGTCTCACTGTTTTACAGGAGCTTCAACAATTCCGTGATGATAAATCATCTGCAAGTGCTGCCACCTTGGGAATAAGGGAATTGGCGACAACTTCAACTGGCTGGATTCCTAATGTTGGGGATCTGGTTCATGAGAAGATCGCTGTGAAAAAAGAGTTTGGTCCATCATACAGCGCACCTGTACCGGTCTTGGGGATAAAAGGCACCAGGACTGTTATCCTTCCACCATTGTCTGGTTCCAAATCAAACAGATTTATCTCCATTGATGACATCAAATTACACCATGTGGCCGATTCTTCACAGTAGACCAGGAGGTCCCTTGGGTAGTTCCCGATCCCCTCTCACTACCCAACAGGACATCCATCTACATAGTAGGATGAATATCACTACTGCTGACTATGCAACTATGTCAACTGCTGTTCCGGACAATTCCTCGACCATGGAGAGGGCGGAAAATGAACTTTTGTTGGTTCCAGTAAAAACTTCGGTGACCACCCCGCTTCAGGATTTGGCTGTATTTTACACAAACACTTCCACGGCTAATAACGTTGTCTATCAAGAACTTCCACGAGCGGTGAATGAGAATTCACCGGGTCCTGTGTTTGCAGAGACTTCCTCTGGCTATTTTGTAGACATTGATGATTTTTCTTCGTATTCATCCTCATCTGAGACTGACAAACTTTCGAGAAGTAGCAAATTCTATCGGTGGCTTAAGAAGAACTATTTGATATATCCATGGAACTATCTATGGTTCTGTTTGACATTTATTGCATTATTTTTCTGGATTGGTTTTGTGACTGTTTTCTTTTTACTAATTAATGGTCACTATATCGCTGATCGCTCCTCTGTGGGGCCTGTTGATGAAATTTTAACACCACATCATTCTTCACATAAGGTCCGACGTGATTTGTCCCCTGTCAATATTACAGCTATTCCAATAACTGATGGCATTGTGTGGGACAAAGTTCCATTCGATATATACGGGCCTACAGAGATAATTCAAATACCATACGTGTTCAAAATTTCAATGTCTGATGTTATTACACCTAATGTTGTCTCTGATGATTGGGATGTCCAAACAGTTGATTCAATGCTAACTGAAATGAAGGACTACTCCGCTTTTGGAAGTGATGATGTATATGATTATACAATGAATTATGGGGAAATGTTCTGCTATAACAATTGGGGACATCACTACCTGCACCGCGCAACTAGATATAGGCCTCTCTTTAATTACACACAATGGGAACACTGTTCAACACCACAGGTGGGGAGTCCAAAGTATTACCGTGACAAATTCACATACTTTTCTGGGCATGATACAAAGAAAGCTGAATCTTATTATTTTAAATTACCTCCAGAACAATTTAGAAAACTTTTGCTAACGGATACGAAACTGATTTATTCAGATCCCTTTGTTTCCCGGCTCTCGATTGAGGGTTACGAATATTGGAAAAAAACACTATCGATTTGAAGAGTGTATGGGGGACACAAGATTGGCAAATACAGGGTAGGGAGGCTTTGTTTCGAGCATGCTTGATTCCTGTACAAATGATTTTTTTAAATGACACTGTTGAGCAGACCTCATGTTTGGGGTTAGCAAAAATTAAAGATCTGAACACGCCCAGTATCCCTACTCCGACAAAATTTAGAGATTGGCAACACTTTCTTAATGTTTCAGAGGACAGGCTAGATGCAATGGTTAAGGCTGGTGCTTATAATTCTTCACTTTCCCGTCCCGGCGAATGGTTGGTATGGCCCACCGACACTGATGAGTGTCAAAGGTGTTTTTTGAACTCTTCAGGGGGTTTTTCCATTCATAGGCCAGACCCTCGCTTTCTATCAGGTCAACATACTGGTATAATAACAACATACAGTGTGGGTAAGCTGTGCCAGCAATGGGTACAGACAAACACTTTAACAGAGGTTAAACAACACCTGAACGCTCTTTCTGAAAATATAGACTTACAGGATTTCCTATTAGGTCCTAGGAAACGACGCTCGAAGCGGTTTTTATATGCCATGTATAATGAAATTTGGAAACTTTCCCAAATTGAGGCTGCTGCACGTTTAAGGCAACTTGATAAAGAGAATTTGGAAAAAACATTGGCTGTTGTCGACAATGGCATGAACACGCTGTCCAACAGGATTTATTCACTATCAAATATAGTGTCATCTGCTATTGATATCACTCAGACTGATTTGTCCCGGTTATATCATGGGCAAACACAGCTACGTTCCATCATGCAGCTGGGTTGGCCATTGCAGACACTGAGAAGTGGCCACATTCCATGGAAGTACATTAATGGGAGTGAACTATTCGCTGCTTTAAATTTTTCCAGGGAGCAAGAGACAATGGCTAAAAGGGAGGCTCGTTTCACCTTGCTTCAAGTAGAGAAGTTAGAAAAGTTGCCCTTCACGGTAGCAGAGAGTCCTTCAACTATCTGGCTCTTACACGGCATTATTAATTTACCGTTTTCGACCTTTCGTTTCTCAAGCTGCCTGAAACATCTTGCAGTGGGACGATATGAACGGCTAGGAGATAGCTTCATTAAGGAAGAGTGGGAGTTGCCCTTTGAGTATCGATGTCTGAACGGTGAACAAGAGGTCTTTCTTAGCGGAAGTGAATGTGAGACTGCTGTTCGTCATTCCATGATATGCAAACAGGTGTTTCTTCACGGTCTTTGCAATGCAGGGGTCGCAAATTTGGCCTGTTTTCTGAAGGGTACTCCCGTCCCCTTGATTCGTTCAGTGTTTCATGTACTTTCTAATGGGAGTTATGTTCTACTGAACGATGAAAGCTGTTGCGGCTTGCGACCTGGAATTGCCTACGCAATCTCAGTCACGAAGGTCGTTACATGTTGTGGACATGTTTTGTTTCCCCCCACACGAGAGATACAAGTATCTGAAATATGGCCCCACATAGATACTATTAATATGAACTATGACAAGTTGAGTAGACTAAAGGCGCTATTGTTTCAGAAACAGGTTGCCTTGACATCCGCAAAAGAGACGTATGCTCTCCAGATTGCGAGGTCATCAGCCGAGATACAATCCCTTTTAAATACCGATTTCCCCAAACACTTTGGAGAGTTGGTATCCAGAATATTCAATGCTTCAAGCACCACTGGGATTGTTCATTTCTTTAAGGCTGTCGGGTCTGGTTTTGTGTCCATCTTCCAGACTGTCTTTGGAGTCATCCCATCAGCCATCCATTCTCTCTTTTCAAGTGTGTTTGGTGGCTTTCCAATTATTTTGACTTTGACTGGCAGACTACTACTGCTATTTCTTCTGATTCGCGGTGGTTGTTTCTTTCCAGCAACGCAGAGCAATGGAGCCGCTCCCGCCAACTCCACTGTGCCATGAGCGCATGGTTCAGATCTTCGGTACACCTTTGCTGGTAGAACTGGAGCTTGACTGGTCGTTGTCATTCCGACCACTTCTCTGGTGTGTTCAACCGGTCTTCCGCTGCATATGGTGTCTCTTTGATCATCTGCCTATGGTCTGTCTTGCTGTTGCTCCAACATGTCCTGTGGACCACGAACTGCTGATGTCCCCGATGAGGGTTCATTCACGGACATGCCTTCCGTTATAAGATCTAACATGGATGAGGAATCTGCAGCAAGTATCGATGCACCGATGAATATGGCTCACTTCTGCTCTGTGGATCCGTTTGTCCGCCCTGCACTAGACTTCACTTCGGACGATGTTGACTCATTTTTGAGGTCCTTAACTGGTGACTTCGATTACATTCTTCAAGATCCTGCGTATAGCACATTATTTTATGAATATGCTTACCATTCCCGATTCCAAATTATGCAATTATAGTAGACGTTTGCTGTACTTGTCATGGTTGATATTAACATCTCTGTATGTGTTTTTAGACAGATTTGTTTTAATGTGTTTTCACCCACAGCGATTTTTTTATTATTAGCTTTTTATTAACTGTTTTTTTGCCTTTGGCTTTTTGAGTTCAGAAGCAGCTTTTTTAGAGTTTGGGTTCCTGTACCTTCATCATACCTGTTACGGCAATGGGGAGGGTGTAGTGAATCCTAGTTTGGTTTAATGGGATAACAGGAGTTAGCTTAGCCGTAAGCTTGTAAACTCGTGCCCCCATCACCTAGTGACTTTTAACCTACTTAGCTTGCTCTGTCTTAGCTCATTTAATTATGTATTTCCTCTAAGATGGCTGCCTTGTTTATTGTTAGGCCACTTGTTATGAGTTTTATTATCAGTGTCACTGCGCCAAGGCGTCAAGATCAAGCACAAAAGACAAACAAACAGTATGTGTTCACACTTAGGGATTTTCCCTCTCTATACTTTCGAGGGATTGTTGATATTAATTGCCGTCCCAAGCATGCCTGTTATCTATTGTTTTGAAATACACCAGCGTCAGGGGACCTTGTAGATCTGTATAAATACATCACACTTCAGACAGGTAATCAGAGGGATTCCGACCAGAGGGCATCGCCACCATCGCTGATACCGATGCTGCAGTCATCTTGACGCTGACCCAGTCTTAGTGTCCCTGCGGAGTCTGAGATAGAGACCTCATTCCAAGGTAACGAGGGTTGGGGGCTCCTCTCATGGACACGGCTTTGGCAGATTAGGTTTAACGAATCCAGCTCTCCTTCTAGGTAGGAGGTTAGAACTATTCTCCTTAGGGTATTAGGGCTTATTCCATCTTATACATATAAATATATTTCTTTCATATATTACACAATGGTGGGGGTCTTTATAACAATGACTCTCTTCTTCACAATACTGTTGCTTGGTATATTCATTATCCTAATCATTGCAGTTCATGCAACTTATCACAAATTGCAGTTATGTTGAATAAAAACTATTATAAACTTCACTGCATCTGTGTTATTGCCTTTGTTTGTATGAGACATAATAAATCTGTGAGAAAAGGGTAATTTCCGTTTAACCACGACAACCCTGAGATATTGTACTTTGAGTCCATGCGTAAGCGACTGCTACAAATCACCTTTTACTATTATGTTTTTGGTGAGGTACTGCTAGTAAACCGGTAAGGTTTGGACAACAGTTACAACTAGTTGTAGGAAGAGACTTAGGGGGTGATTCTAACCCTGGCGGTCGGTGATAAAGCGGCGGCCAACCCGCCAACAGGCTGGCGGTCCAAAAAATGGAATTCTGACCCTGGCAGTAACCGCCAACACAGACCGCCACTTTAACACTCCGACCCCCACAGCGGGACAAACAAACAGCGCGGCGGTCACCGCCAACAGACAGGCGGCAGACAATGTACCACCCACCCTATCACAACTCACCAATCCGCCACCTTTTCCGGGGCGGGACCACCGCCGATAAAAACATGGCGGAAACAGATTACGAACGGGAAAACGCTCACCTCTACGCACTCCACGAGGAATCTGGACAGCATGGAACCCGAATTAAACATCCTACCTGCTCTCGTCTACCTGCTCATCTACCACGAGTACGAACGCCGGCGCACACGACAACGGTGAGTACTGCACCTACGACACAGGGGAGGGGGGAGGAAGAAAGGTTACGGCACACACATATGCGACCCCCACCCCCCCCCAAACTATCTACACACCAATGCAGAGCAACAACTCATAGTGACACCACCCAAACCCCCCGGAAAAATGCAAAGACATAATTAAATTGAGAAACAAAATTTATGTAATAAATAGCCTACAATAAGTCTTGGTCAAATAGCAATAAAAAGAATACAAAAAAAATTAAATATTTTGTGCAATCGATAAACCGAGGCAATTAGTCCTGCACATTGAACGAAATACAAAGTGTCCGTGGGCCAAAGTGTAGCAACACAAGGGCAAAGCCCACACAGGAGACCTGAGTCCGTTGGAGAGAACACTGCTGGGGCATCTGATGATAAAACTACAGGCACCTCAGGGGGAAGGGAAGGGGGGGCACCACAGCCACATGAGTCCACGACGCCAGATCCACGAAGGGGCCACCATGCCCACTGTGCCATCCTGGGGAGTGCAAAGCCACAGTCTCTCAATGTCTCTACAGTGGGTGGCTTGCCCACTGTGCCATCCTGGGGAGTGCAAAGCCACAGTCTCTCAATGTCTCTACAGTGGGTGGCTTGCCCACTGTGCCATCCTGGGGAGTGCAAAGCCACAGTCCATCAGGTGGATTACAGAGACCAATGGTCATGGAGGAGGCATGGTGGGCACAGTGAACCGTGAACAGTAGCTAGACACAGATCCGGCACTGTCATTGTGCCAGCGGTGCTTGAGACGGCGGGGCCCAGCGGAGCGGTGCTTGACAGGAAGGGCCCAGCGGAGCGGTGCTTGAGACGGGGGGCCCAGCGGAGCGGTGCTTGACAGGAAGGGCCCAGCGGAGCGGTGCTTGAGACGGCGGGGCCCAGCGGAGCGGTGCTTGAGACGGCGGTGGCCAGCGGAGCGGTGCTTGACAGGAAGGGCCCAGCGGAGCGGTGCTTGAGACGGCGGGGCCCACCGGAGCGGTGCTTGACAGGAAGGGCCCAGCGGAGCGGTGCTTGAGACGGCGGGGCCCAGCAGAGCGGTGCTTGAGACGGCGGTGGCCAGCGGAGCGGTGCTTGACAGGAAGGGCCCAGCGGAGCGCTGCTTGAGACGGCGGGGCCCAGCGGAGCGGTGCTTGACAGGAAGGGCCCAGCGGAGCGGTGCTTGAGACGGCGGGGCCCAGCGGAGCGGTGCTTGAGACGGCGGTGGCCAGCGGAGCGGTGCTTGACAGGAAGGGCCCAGCGGAGCGGTGCTCTTCTGCACGGCGGGGCCCTGTTCAGCGGTGCTCTTCTGCACGGCGGGGCCCTGTTCAGCGGTGCTCTTCTGCATGGCGGGCCCTGTTCAGCGGTGCTCTTCTGCACGGCGGGCCCTGTTCAGCGGTGCTCTTCTGCACGGCGGGGCCCTGTTCAGCGGTGCTCTTCTGCACGGCGGGGCCCTGTTCAGCGGTGCTCTTCTGCACGGCGGGGCCCTGTTCAGCAGTGCTCTTCTGCACGGCGGGGCCCTGTTCAGCGGTGCTCTTCTGCACGGCGGGCCCTGTTCAGCGGTGCTCTTCTGGACGGCGGGCCCTGTTCAGCGGTGCTTGTCCAGTAATTCAAGGGAGCCAGACCTGGCCTGGACTCCCTGCTCAGTCGCCCTCCGACCGTGCAGTTGCAGGACCCTTCGGTGACGGAGTCCTGGGCCCTTTGGTGTCCTCCTTTACACCCGGGATGGGGCTTGTGGGGCCCTCCTGCTCCGCGCTCCTGCTGGCTGACTTCTCCGCCCTGCTGCCCTTTCGCTCCTTAGAAGAGGCTCTCTGGCCCTTGCCTCCACAGGATGTTGTGGCAGGTGAAGTGGCCGAACTTTGGTCCTTGGGGGCAGCCGTCTCAGTCTTCTCACGGCAGCCCTTGAGTTTCCGGGTCCTCTTGCCTGGGGGGGGGGCTGGCTGTCCCCTTGCTGCTGACAGATGTGTCACTGCTGGCAAAGGGTGGAATCCAGAACCCATGCACCACAGTGATACTAGAAGCTGGGCTGGTGGTGGCTGAGATGCTCTTGGGACTCTGAGCAGATGGAGGGGGTGGGTCAGTGGTGGGAAAGAGGTCAAGATTGGCGAGGAAAACTTTTTTAGGACCAAGGTAAAGGGTGGGAGTAGTGGTGATGGGAGTGGAGGAAGATGATGTGGTTGTAGGAGAGTCAGGTGTGCTGTCTTTGGGTGCAGGTGATTGTGACGTAGGCTGTCGTGAGGTGGATGGCTGTTGGGTGGGTGGCTGCCTGCGTTTGTGTGTCTTGGAAGAGGGGGTGAAAGACACAGTGGGAGAGGACACAGGGGACGTGTAAATGGCAGTGGGGGTGGTGACTGCACGTGTGCGGACTGTACTGGAGGGTGTGCTGGTGATGGAAGCACTGGCTGATGGTGGTGTGCATGCAGGTGTGAGTGTAGATGTCACAGGGAGGGAGGAGGGAGACGAGGAGGAGAGGGACACAGAGGTGGTAGTGACTGTTGGCATGTCTGCATCTGGGTGTTGCTTGGGTGAGTGTTTGTGGGATCTGTGGTGCTTGTGTCTGGATGAGTTGCCCTTGGGTGTTGAGGTGTGTGCAGGCTGGTCTGATGGTGTGGATGGGATAGGCAGAGGAACAGGAGACAGAGACAGGGTGGAGGCAGTTAGAAGAGGGAGGCTGGAAACAGGGACAATGGCTGCCGTCAGTGCTGAGGCCAGAGCATTGAACGATCGTTGATGGGCAGCCTGACCCGAATGAATGCCCTCCAGGTAGGCATTGCTCCGATGCACCTCCCTTTCTACCACCTGGATGGCATTCAAAAGGGTAGTCTGCCCAACAATGATGGTCTGAAGGAGGTCAATGACCTCCTCACTGAGGGCAGCAGGGGTAACAGGGGCAGGGCCTGAGGTGCCTGGGGCGAAGGAGATGCCCGCCTTCTTGGGCGAGTGGGCACGGAGCGAAGGCTGAGGGGCTGCTGGGAGGGCGGGGCTGGTGCGCTGGGTGGCGGCTGTACCTGTAGAGGCGGGGGGCCCGGATGTTGCCGCCACCGCTAGGGAGCTCCCATCCGAGGACGTGTCGGTGTCGCTGGTGTCACCACCGGTCCCCGTTGTGGTGCTCCCCTCGCCCTCCGTATCACTGGTGCCCTCGGTGTCTGTACCACGGCCCACCGGGGCCTTGTGACTTGCAGCTCCCTCGTGCTCCGATGCCAATTCTCCTCCGCCTGATGATGCTAATGCACACATGCACAAGAAGATGAAGAAAAAGGGTGGGGGGAGAAAAAATTAAACTGGTTGAGTGCATGCAATGTCAACACCGTTGGCGGAGAGGACAGACACAGGAGCCTAATGCACTACGCTGCGCAATCGGGGTATACTACTCAGTACTTGTGACCAGCCCTACAGGTCTATGCACAACAAATACACACATGGATGATGCCGGACCATGGATAGCTGTACTTGGCACCCTACAGAGGTGGGGGGCGGGGGCACTGGGCCATGCCTAAAGGATAGGACTACACTACAGAAAGCGCCCTGGCCTAATGTCACCCACAACCCTCCTGCCCCACCCAGACGCCTCCACTGCGCATAAAGATAGCAGAATGTGCTGATACTCACCCCCTTGTGTCTGCTGTGATGTTCTCAAGCGCCCATCCAACTCAGGGTAGGCCACCGCCAGGATCCGGGACATCAGGGGGGTCAGGGTACGACTGGCACCCCTCCTAGGTTGGGAGGCCATCCCCAGCAGTGACTCGGCAGTCTTCCTGGTTCCGCGGCGGATGTCCTCCCACCTCTTGCGGCAGTGGGTGCCCCGTCTGTTCTGGACCCCCAGGGCCCGGACTTCCTTGGCGATGGCATTCCAAATGTTCTGATGGGCGCTGACCTATTTGACATGTACAGGGTGGGAAAGGAAATTTCATCATTTATCTGCATGTTAGATGTGATTGCCCCCCCTCCCCAACTTTGCCATGTGGCACATGCTCTCATCTGTCGTGCGTTGCACTCCTCATTCGCTCCCCACCCCACCATCTTACATCCACCGCACTCCACACAGGCATAGCCCATTCAATGTGCACCCAGTGTACTTACCTGTTGCTCTGGAGGACCGTAGAGTAGCGCATACTGGGGGAGGACCCCATCCACAAGTTTCTCCAACTCTTCAGACGTGAAGGCAGGAGCCCTTTCCCCAGTCGCAGCAGCCATTGTCTCTTCCAGACCGCGGTTACAGCAGCACTTGCAGTATAGGTCCTCTCCTGTGGATGATCAGGTCTCGAGTGATTAATCAGATAGAAAATGGCGGTCACGCCCGCGGCGGTGCGTACCGCGGCGGTGCGTACCGCGACCGCCGGCGCACATCCTCATTGGCTCCTGAAACCGATAGGCTTCAATGTTAACCAATGCGGCTTCGTACAGCCACGCCAGCGCATTGACCTCACATCCCATTGTCCCACTTCACAGGTCAGGCAGCCGCCATTTCCAGGGCCCACATGGCTTAATTACAACTGCGTCACACAGGCCTAGGCCTTGCATTGCCACACATACACGCCTTTCAATACATAGATAATCGTGTGATATGCAAGCTGTGGTGAACGTACCTGTGATTTGCTTGACACCATACTCCATGTTGTCCTTCCTAGGCACCGTCCGCTGGGACTTGCAAGGAGAAGGATGAATCCTCGCGTGTACTGACCGCTGGTAGACCTGTCGACAATGGAAGAACGCCATATTATACTACGATACCGACTTGACAGAGCCACTATACATGAACTGTGTGCCCAGCTGGAGCCAGCCCTGATGTCCCCCATCCGCCAGCCCACAGGAATTCCCCCTCTAGTGCAGGTTCTGTCAGTCCTCCATTTTTTGGCAAGTGGCTCATTCCAGACAACAGTGGCCATGTCATCTGGAATGTCTCAGCCTATGTTTTCAAAGATTTTGTCCAGAGTGTTGTCTGCCCTGATGAAACACATGCGGAGCTACATTGTTTTCCCTGAGGAGGATGATTTGGCCACTGTGAAGGGTGATTTCTATGCCCTTGGACATATCCCCAACATCATTGGTGCCATTGATGGGACCCATGTGGCTTTAGTACCCCCAAAAGACGATGAGCAGGTTTACAGAAACAGAAATAATTACCATTCTATGAATGTGCAGGTGGTCTGTTTGGCTGACCAGTACATCTCCCATGTAAATGCCAAGTTCCCTGGGTCAGTGCATGACGCGTATGTTATGCGAAATAGCAGCATCCCTTATGTGATGGAACAGCTACAGAGACAACGTGTGTGGCTAATAGGTGACTCTGGTTACCCCAACCTGTCCTGGCTACTGACCCCAGTGAGGAATCCCCGGACCAGGGCAGAGGAACGGTACAATGAGGCCCATGGGCGAAATAGGAGGATCATAGAAAGAACCTTCGGCCTCCTGAAGGCCAGGTTTAGGTGCCTGCATATGACAGGTGGATCCCTGATGTACTCACCAAAGAAGGTGTGCCAGATCATCGTGGCCTGCTGTATGCTTCACAATCTTGCTTTGCGACGCCAGGTGCCTTTCCTGCAGGAGGATGGTCCAGATGGTGGTGTTGTAGCAGCTGTGGTGCCTGTGGAGAGTGAAGAGGAGGAAGACGACGGGGACGAGACAGACAACAGGGACACAGTTATCCAACAGTATTTTCAGTAGCACACAGGTAAGAATCACCCACGCCATTTAACATTTACTTAAAGCCTCCTGCATCTTTACTTTGTGTATTTCCCCCCAGTTCTTTTTAACTGGTTTTTGATTTTACCTTCCCTTTTCAGTGCTGTATGACCCACTGTGTGACTTCTGCTTGGTTAGCCCATGGACTAAAGCTTATTGACATCGGTATGTTGTCATCACAAATTGACTGAACATTATTGAACAGTAATGTGTAATACATTTGTAAAAAATACAGGCTGACTCCTGAATGATTTCAGTGCAATGAGTGATTTATTTTTAGGGCTAGATATTGGTACATGATATTAAAACGGTGATGGGTGATGGTGGAGTAATGTCCATGGCAAAGTCAAGTTCTCAGTTTCACAGGTGCATTGTCCAAATGCCTGTGGAAGGATGGAGCAGGGGCAGTTCAAGGTTGGACAGGGTGACAATGTGGGACAGTGGGATGACATCAGGGGGTATCTTATGCTGGCGGGTGTCTTGGCATCCTACTCTGTCTTCCTGTGAGATCTCAGGTTCCGCTTGCGGGGTGGTTGTTCTTCAGCAGGAGGTGGGGTTCTGGTGGCCTGTCGTTGTGGTGGGGCCTCCTGTCCACTAGCGCCGGCGGAGGTGGTAGGCTGTTCCTGGTCCTGGCTAGTGACACGGGCCCTTTGTGGTGCCACATGGTCCCGCAATGTGGTTTCTATCCGGTTGAGGGCCTGGACTATGGTCCCCATAGCGGTACCGATGTTCCTGAGTTCATTGCTGAACCCCATGTAGCGTTCCTCCTGCTGTGCCTGGATCTCGGTGAACCTGGCCAGTACCGTCGCCATCGTCTCCTGGGAGTGGTGGTATGCTCCCATGATGGTGGTGAGGGCCTCTTGGAGAGTGGGTTCCCTGGGCCTGTCCTCCCCCCCCTGTCGCACAGCAGCCCTCCCAGTTGCCCTGTTTCCCCGGGCCTCTGTCCCCTGGACGGTGTGCCCACTACCACTGCCCCCAGGTCCCTGTTGTTGTTGGGGTGTTGGGTCAGCCTGGGTGCCCTGTAGTGGCGGACACACCGCTGATTGACGCGTCCTGGAGACAGAGGCATGGGCCCGCTGGGTGGGAGCTGTGCTGCTATTCCCAGAGGGGGTTGGGTCTGCTGTGGCCTGTGTCTGTGTGTGGGGAACTGACTGTCCAGAGGTCCCCGATGGTCCGGGCTGGTCATCAGGTTCTAGGTCGACAGAGCTGCTGTCCTCACTGGGGGCCTGTTCTGGGGGGGGATGGACAAATCTGGACCCTCCGTGGCGGTGTGTTGGCGTTCGGGCCCTGCAGGGGTAAAAGAGTATGGTTATTGTTTTTGTGTGTGCCATGGCGTGCATTTTGTGAGTGCCCTTGTCCACCAGTGCTGGCATTCCCTTGTGGGAGGTGTTGTGAGGGTGGTTGGGGGGGGGGGTGTATGTGCAGTGGTCATGCATTGGTGATGGATGTCTATGGTTTGTGTTGGCATTCAGGGGTTGGTGTTGTTTAGGGTGGGTTGTGCTGGTGAGACATTGGCATGGAGGATGTGTGCTGGGGGGTTAAGATTGGGGGTGAGGGTGGGGGTGTGGGTTGGCATGCTGGGGGGGTGAAGTATTGGGGATTCGACTTACCAGAGTCCATTCCTCCGCCTACTCCAGCGAGGCCATCAGGATGCAGGATGTTTACTACCTCTTGCTCCCATGCTGTGAATTGGGGTGGAGTGGGTGGGGGTCCGCCGCCAGTCTTCTGCACAGCGATGTTGTGTCGCGACACCATCGAGCGCACCTTCCCCCGTAGGTCGTTCCATCGCTTTCGGATGTCTTCCCGATTTCTGGGATGCTGTCCCACAGCGTTGACCCTATCTACGATCCTTTGCCATAGCTCTGCCTTCCTTGCTATAGTGGTGTGCTGCACCTGTGTGCCGAAGAGCTGGGGCTCTACCCTGATTATTTCCTCCACCATGACCCTGAGTTCTTGGTCCGAGAACCTGGGGTGTCTTTGGGGTGCCATGGGGTGGTGTGGATTAGGTGTGGGGTGGTGTTTGTGGTGATGTGCGTGGTGATGTGTGCGTAGATGTTGTGTTCCTGTGTGTGTTGTGGTTTGCGTTCCCTGTGCTCTCTCTCAGTGTATTGCGGCTTCTCTCAGATATTTGTGGTTGTAGGGGTTTGTGGGTGATGTGGGTGTGTGTTTTATAGTTAATTGGGTGTGTGGGAGTGTTGTGTGTATGTGTATCAGGTGTGTGTTTTTCAAATTGTCCAATGTGGCTGTGTTTTGTATATGTGTGTGTATTTTGACCGCGGCGGTGTGTACCGCCAATAGAATACCGCGGTTGTAAGACCGCCGCGTGGATTCGTGGGTCAGAATGGCATGGGCGTGTTTGTGTTGGCGTGGCGGTGGAGGTTTGGTCATCTCAAGTTTATCGCTGCCCGCTGCTGATGCGGCCTTCCGTGGATGTTGGGTTTTTGGCGGTTTCACGGTTGGAGGTCAGAATGACCGTGGCGGTTTGCCGTGGCCGCGGCTTGTAGAATGGCGGACTTCTGACCGGCGGTAAGGGCCTTTTACCGCCGAGGTCAGAATGACCCCCTTAGTCACCTACATACGAAAGTACTGTCATCCTGAGACAAGCAGTCTTGCTCAGAGCAAGAGTCCAAACTACGACACCACCACCAACAGCAACCATGAGCCCAGCACTATAGAACCAATACCTCCATTGCCACCAATACCATCCTACCAACAACATCATTGCCACACACAATACTACCACTATACTACCACCAGTACTACACCATCAACACCATGTCAAATACCACCACTAATACAACATATGATTACTACCACACAGCAACAACACCACCACTGCAAAGGCCATGATAACATCAACAACACCATACCACAAATACCACATTACCACCAATAACATCACCTACATCACCACCACAATTATCATCTACTACACCAATACCACCAGGACTAGCATCAATAAGACCAGGGCCTATAACATCAATACCACTACTTCAACCAATACTACAGTACCAACAACACCACTGCCACAAACACCACCACCACAATACCAATACCGCACCAACAACAATATCACCACCACCACAAGTGACATCAGCTACACCAATGCCACCATCAGTAACACCAATGAGACCAGCACCTATAGCACTAATACCACCACTTCCACCAATACTACACTATCACCACTGCCACAAACACCACCATCATAATACTAATACCACACCAACAACACTTTCATCACCACCACCAATGACATCAGCTACAGTTTAATAGCACCATCAGTAACACCAATGAGGTCAGCACCTATAGGACCAATACCACCACTTCTACGCTTCCACCAACACCATTAGCAAGAACACCACCATCACCATACCAACACCACACCACAACACTATCACCACCACCGCCACAGTTCTTACACCACCACCAATACTATACCATCAGCACTTTCCCTAATACCACCACCAATAGAACACGTGGCCTGTACCACACACTGCCAATACCACCACTGCCAAAACCATAGTAACATTCCCAGCACCATAGCAATGCCAGTATCACTTAACTACCAATACAAATACCACCACAAATAGCAATAGCATCTCCACCAGCACTAGGAACTGGCAAAGGAATAGTTTGGGCTTTAATGAGATTTTTTATGGAAAATTCATTTGTTTGTGGTTCTGTCTCCTTGCATTGTTCCAGTTAACTCAGACCTATTGACTTTTCCAATGCTTGTTTCGGAAATCACCTTGTCTTTAAAGTAGCAGTTGTTAAATTAGTGGACATCTAGAATATCCAGTTTAAATTTGTAGAAGCTTTCATAACAGTTTGAAGGATGTAGCGAGCATTAATTCTACTTAATTTGCTTAGAGAGAACAGCATTCAATGACCAATCTTTTATAGTACCAAACCAGTGCCTCATTTTAATACAATAAACATATTTAATAACACCTCTGTGAATGACTCAAACCCTTGCACCTTCTCAAGCTCCCTCCCTCACTCCCTCCACCCTGCCTCCCCTCCTCACCCTCCCTCCCTCCCTCCACCCTTCCCTCCCTCCCTCACTCCCTCCCTCCCCTCCACCCTCCCTCTCTCACCCCTCTGTGGTGAAAGGCTCACGCTGCTGTGTCTGGCCTCAGCCCAGGAGCCTACATTCAGAGAACACGATCCTCCAGTGAGATAGAAACATCCGGATATGGCTTCTGCAAAGATATTCAACCAGAACACGAGGAAATAAACACCACAAACCTCCTGATGACAATCACACAGGAACCTCCTGCAGCCTCAGTGTGGAGGAAAAGAACATTGAACGCTGAGGCTGGCACCAGGAGAGGGTTGAGTGGTACCTCCCACCCTTGTGATCTGTCAGTCACTCCCAAAGGTGAAGTCTTTACCTCTATTAAACACCACAAACTACCTGGTGATAATCACACAAGAACCTCCTGCAGCCTCACTGAGGAGGAAAAGAACATCAAACGCTGAGGCTGGCACCAGGAGAGGATTGCTTGATACCTACCACCCTTTTGATGTGTCAGTTAGCCTCAAAAGTGAAGTCTTTACCTCTATTAAACACCTCAAACCACCTGGTGATAATCACACAAGAACCTCAGCACATTCCACCCAGTGCCATCTGCAGATCTCTGGCTGTGGTCAAGGAATATTCCACCTAGTGCTATCTGCACGTCTCTGGTCACAGCACATTCTACCCAGTGCCTTCTGCACATCTCTGACTGTGATCACAGCACATTCCACCCAGTGCCACCTGCACATCTCTGACTGTGACACCTGCACATTTCTGGCTTTGATCACAGCACATTCCACCCACTGCCATCTGCACATCTCTGGCTGTGATCACAGCACATTCCACCCAGTGCCATCTGCACATCTCTGACTGTGATCACAGCACATTTCACCCAGTGCTGTTAGCACATCTCTGACTGTGATCACAGCACATTCCACCCAGTGCCACCTGCACATCTCTGGCTGTGGTCACAGCACATTCCACCCAGTGCCGTCTGCACATCTCTGGCTGTGATCACAGCACATTCCACCCAGTGCCATCTGCACATCTCTGGCTTTGGTCACAGCACATTCCACCCAGTGCTGTCTGCCCATCTCTGGCTGTGGTCACAGCACATTCCACCCAGTGCCATCTGCTCATGTCTGGCTGTGGCCACAGCACGTTCCACCCAGTGCCGTTTGCACATCTCTGTCTGTAGTCACAACACATTCAGTGCCATATGCACATCTCTGGCTGTGGTCACACATCTCTGGCTGTGGTCACAGCACATTCCACCCAGTGCCATATGTACATCTCTGGCTGTGGTCACAGCACATTCAGTGCCATATGCACATCTCTGGCTGTGTCACACATCTCTGTCTGTGGTCATAGCACATTCCACCCAATGCCATATGTACATCTCTGGCTGTGGTCACAGCACATTCAGTGCCATATGCACATCTGTGACTGTGGTCACACATCTCTGGCTGTGGTCACAGCACAATCCACCCAGTGCCACCTGCACATCTCTGGCTGTGGTCACAGCACATTCCACCCAGTGCCGTCTGCACATCTCTGGCTGTGATCACAGCACATTCCACCCAGTGCCATCTGCACATCTCTGTTGTCACAGCACATTCCACCCAGTGCCGTCTGCACATCTCTGCCTGCAGTCACAGCACATTCCTACCACTTCCGTCTGCACATCTCTGGCTGTGGTCACAGCACAGTCCACCCAGTGCCATTTGCACATCTCTGGCTGTGGTCACAGCACATTCCACCCAGTGCCATCTGCACATCCCTGGCTGTGGTCACAGCATGTTCCACCCAGTGTCTGCCCTGATGAAACACATCCACTAGCGCCGGCGGAGGTGGTAGGCTGTTCCTGGTCCTGGCTAGTGACACGGGCCCTTTGTGGTGCCACATGGTCCCGCAATGTGGTTTCTATCCGGTTGAGGGCCTGGACTATGGTCCCCATAGCGGTACCGATGTTCCTGAGTTCATTGCTGAACCCCATGTAGCATTCCTCCTGCTGTGCCTGGATCTCGGTGAACCTGGCCAGTACTGTCGCCATCGTCTCCTGGGAGTGGTGGTATGCTCCCATGATGGTGGTGAGGGCCTCTTGGAGAGTGGGTTCCCTGGGCCTGTCCTTCCCCCCCCTGTCGCACAGCAGCCCTCCCAGTTGCCCTGTTTCCCCGGGCCTCTGTCTCCTGGACGGTGTGCCTACTACCACTGCCCCCAGGTCCCTGTTGTTGTTGGGGTGTTGGGTCAGCCTGGGTGCCCTGTAGTGGCGGACACACCGCTGATTGACGCGTCCTGGAGACAGAGGCATGGGCCCGCTGGGTGGGAGCTGTGCTGCTATTCCCAGAGGGGGTTGGGTCTGCTGTGGCCTGTGTCTGTGTGTGGGGAACTGACTGTCCAGAGGTCCCCGATGGTCCGGGCTGGTCATCAGGTTCTAGGTCGACAGAGCTGCTGTCCTCACTGGGGGCCTGTTCTGGGGGGGATGGACAAATCTGGACCCTCCGTGGCGGTTAGTTGGCGTTCGGGCCCTGCAGGGGTAAAAGAGTATGGTTATTGTTTTTGTGTGTGCCATGGCGTGCATTTTGTGAGTGCCCTTGTCCACCAGTGCTGGCATTCCCTTGTGGGAGGTGTTGTGAGGGTGGTTGGGGGGGGTGTATGGGTATGTGCAGTGGTCATGCATTGGTGATGGATGTCTATGGTTTGTGTTGGCATTCAGGGGTTGGTGTTGTTTAGGGTGGGTTGTGCTGGTGAGATATTGGCATGGAGGATGTGTGCTGGGGGTTAAGATTGGGGGTGAGGGTGGGGGTGTGGGTTGGCATGCTGGGGGGGGTGAAGTATTGGGGATTCGACTTACCAGAGTCCATTCCTCCGCCTACTCCAGCGAGGCCATCAGGATGCAGGATGTTTACTACCTCTTGCTCCCATGCTGTGAATTGGGGTGGAGTGGGTGGGGGTCCGCCGCCAGTCTTCTGCACAGCGATGTTGTGTCGCGACACCATCGAGCGCACCTTCCCCCGTAGGTCGTTCCATCGCTTTCGGATGTCTTCCCGATTTCTGGGATGCTGTCCCACAGCGTTGACCCTATCTACGATCCTTTGCCATAGCTCTGCCTTCCTTGCTATAGTGGTGTGCTGCACCTGTGTGCCGAAGAGCTGGGGCTCTACCCTGATTATTTCCTCCACCATGACCCTGAGTTCTTGGTCCCAGAACCTGGGGTGTCTTTGGGGTGCCATGGGGTGGTGTGGATGAGGTGTGGGGTGGTGTTTGTGGTGATGTGCGTGGTGATGTGTGCGTAGATGTTGTGTTCCTGTGTGTGTTGTGGTTTGCGTTCCCTGTGCTCTCTCTCAGTGTATTGCGGCTTCTCTCAGATATTTGTGGTTGTAGGGGTTTGTGGGTGATGTGGGTGTGTGTTTTATAGTTAATTGGGTGTGTGGGAGTGTTGTGTGTATGTGTATCAGGTGTGTGTTTTTCAAATTGTCCAATGTGGCTGTGTTTTGTATATGTGTGTGTATTTTGACCGCGGCTGTGTGTACCGCCAATAGAATACCGCGGTTGTAAGACCGCCGCGTGGATTCGTGGGTCAGAATGGCATGGGCGTGTTTGTGTTGGCGTGGCGGTGGAGGTTTGGTCATCTCCAGTTTATCGATGCCCGCTGCTGATGCGGCCTTCCGTGGATGTTGGGTTTTTGGCGGTTTCACAGTTGGAGGTCAGAATGACCGTGGCGGTTTGCCGTGGCCGCGGCTTGTAGAATGGCGGACTTCTGACCGGCGGTAAGGGCCTTTTACCGCCGAGGTCAGAATGACCCCCTTAGTCACCTACAAACGAAAGTACTGTCATCCTGAGACAAGCAGTCTTGCTCAGAGCAAGAGTCCAAACTACGACACCACCACCAACAGCAACCATGAGCCCAGCACTATAGAACCAAAACCTCCATTTCCACCAATACCATCCTACCAACAACATCATTGCCACACACAATACTACCACTATACTACCACCAGTACTACACCATCAACACCATGTCAAATACCACCACTAATACAACATATGATTACTACCACACAGCAACAACACCACCACTGCAAAGGCCATGATAACATCAACAACACCATACCACAAATACCACATTACCACCAATAACATCACCTACATCACCACCACAATTATCATCTACTACACCAATACCACCAGGACTAGCATCAATAAGACCAGGGCCTATAACACCAATACCACTACTTCAACCAATACTACAGTACCAACAACACCACTGCCACAAACACCACCACCACAATACCGATACCGCACCAACAACAATATCACCACCACCACAAGTGACATCAGCTACACCAATGCCACCATCAGTAACACCAATGAGACCAGCACCTATAGCACTAATACCACCACTTCCACCAATACTACACTATCACCACTGCCACAAACACCACCATCATAATACTAATACCACACCAACAACACTTTCATCACCACCACCAATGACATCAGCTACAGTTTAATAGCACCATCAGTAACACCAATGAGGTCAGCACCTATAGGACCAATACCACCACTTCTACGCTTCCACCAACACCATTAGCAAGAACACCACCATCACCATACCAACACCACACCACAACACTATCACCACCACCGCCACAGTTCTTACACCACCACCAATACTATACCATCAGCACTTTCCCTAATACCACCACCAATAGAACACGTGGCCTGTACCACACACTGCCAATACCACCACTGCCAAAACCATAGTAACATTCCCAGCACCATAGCAATGCCAGTATCACTTAACTACCAATACAAATACCACCACAAATAGCAATAGCATCTCCACCAGCACTAGGAACTGGCAAAGGAATAGTTTGGGCTTTAATGAGATTTTTTATGGAAAATTCATTTGTTTGTGGTTCTGTCTCCTTGCATTGTTCCAGTTAACTCAGACCTATTGACTTTTCCAATGCTTGTTTCGGAAATCACCTTGTCTTTAAAGTAGTAGTTGTTAAATTAGTGGACATCTAGAATATCCAGTTTAAATTTGTAGAAGCTTTCATAACAGTTTGAAGGATGTAGCGAGCATTAATTCTACTTAATTTGCTTAGAGAGAACAGCATTCAATGACCAATCTTTTATAGTACCAAACCAGTGCCTCATTTTAATACAATAAACATATTTAATAACACCTCTGTGAATGACTCAAACCCTTGCACCTTCTCAAGCTCCCTCCCTCACTCCCTCCACCCTGCCTCCCCTCCTCACCCTCCCTCCCTCCCTCCACCCTTCCCTCCCTCCCTCACTCCCTCCCTCCCCTCCACCCTCCCTCTCTCACCCCTCTGTGGTGAAAGGCTCACGCTGCTGTGTCTGGCCTCAGCCCAGGAGCCTACATTCAGAGAACACGATCCTCCAGTGAGATAGAAACATCCGGATATGGCTTCTGCAAAGATATTCAACCAGAACACGAGGAAATAAACACCACAAACCTCCTGATGACAATCACACAGGAACCTCCTGCAGCCTCAGTGTGGAGGAAAAGAACATTGAACGCTGAGGCTGGCACCAGGAGAGGGTTGAGTGGTACCTCCCACCCTTGTGATCTGTCAGTCACTCCCAAAGGTGAAGTCTTTACCTCTATTAAACACCACAAACTACCTGGTGATAATCACACAAGAACCTCCTGCAGCCTCACTGAGGAGGAAAAGAACATCAAACGCTGAGGCTGGCACCAGGAGAGGATTGCTTGATACCTACCACCCTTTTGATGTGTCAGTTAGCCTCAAAAGTGAAGTCTTTACCTCTATTAAACACCTCAAACCACCTGGTGATAATCACACAAGAACCTCAGCACATTCCACCCAGTGCCATCTGCAGATCTCTGGCTGTGGTCAAGGAATATTCCACCTAGTGCTATCTGCACGTCTCTGGTCACAGCACATTCTACCCAGTGCCTTCTGCACATCTCTGACTGTGATCACAGCACATTCCACCCAGTGCCACCTGCACATCTCTGACTGTGACACCTGCACATTTCTGGCTTTGATCACAGCACATTCCACCCACTGCCATCTGCACATCTCTGGCTGTGATCACAGCACATTCCACCCAGTGCCATCTGCACATCTCTGACTGTGATCACAGCACATTTCACCCAGTGCTGTTAGCACATCTCTGACTGTGATCACAGCACATTCCACCCAGTGCCACCTGCACATCTCTGGCTGTGGTCACAGCACATTCCACCCAGTGCCGTCTGCACATCACTGGCTGTGATCACAGCACATTCCACCCAGTGCCATCTGCACATCTCTGGCTTTGGTCACAGCACATTCCACCCAGTGCTGTCTGCCCATCTCTGGCTGTGGTCACAGCACATTCCACCCAGTGCCATCTGCTCATGTCTGGCTGTGGCCACAGCACGTTCCACCCAGTGCCGTTTGCACATCTCTCTCTGTAGTCACAACACATTCAGTGCCATATGCACATCTCTGGCTGTGGTCACACATCTCTGGCTGTGGTCACAGCACATTCCACCCAGTGCCATATGTACATCTCTGGCTGTGGTCACAGCACATTCAGTGCCATATGCACATCTCTGGCTGTGTCACACATCTCTGTCTGTGGTCATAGCACATTCCACCCAATGCCATATGTACATCTCTGGCTGTGGTCACAGCACATTCAGTGCCATATGCACATCTGTGACTGTGGTCACACATCTCTGGCTGTGGTCACAGCACAATCCACCCAGTGCCACCTGCACATCTCTGGCTGTGGTCACAGCACATTCCACGCAGTGCCGTCTGCACATCTCTGGCTGTGATCACAGCACATTCCACCCAGTGCCATCTGCACATCTCTGTTGTCACAACACATTCCACCCAGTGCCGTCTGCACATCTCTGCCTGCAGTCACAGCACATTCCTACCACTTCCGTCTGCACATCTCTGGCTGTGGTCACAGCACAGTCCACCCAGTGCCATTTGCACATCTCTGGCTGTGGTCACAGCACATTCCACCCAGTGCCATCTGCACATCCCTGGCTGTGGTCACAGCACATTCCTACCACTGCCGTCTGCACATCTCTGGCTGTGGTCACAGTATGGAGGGAGAGAACATCAGACCATGAGGCTGGCACCAGGAGAGGCTTGAGTGATGTCTCCCCTCGTGATCTGTGAGTCAGTCACCCCCGAAGCTGAAGTCTTTAGACCACCACCTTCCTGTCACTCAATGTCAACAGTGAACAGTGCACAGACCGCCTTCCTCTCACTCAATGTAAACAGTGAACAGTGCATAGACCGCCACAGACCGCCTTCCTCTCACTCAATGTAAATAGTTAACAGTGCACAGACCACCACAGACCGCCTTCATCTCACCCAATGTAAATAGTGAACAGTGCACAGACCACCACAGACCGCCTTTCTCTCACTCAATATAAACAGTGAACGGTGCACAGACCACAACAGACTGCCTTCCTCTCACATAATGTAAATAGTGAACAGTGCACAGACCACCACAAACCGCCTTCCTCTCACCCAATGTAAACATTAAACGGTGCACAGACCACCGCAGACCGCTTTCCTCTCACCCAATGTAAATAGTGAACAGTGCACAGACCACAACAGTCCGCCTTCCTCTCACTCAATGTAAACAGCGAACAGTGCACAGAGCACCACAGACCGCCTTCCTCTCACTCAATGTAAACAGTGAACAGTGCACAGACCACCATATACCGCCTTCCTGTCACTCAATGTAAACAGCGAACAGTGCACAGACCAGTGAACAGTGCACAGACCACCACAGATCGCCTTCCTCTCACTCAATGTAAACAGCGAACAGGGCACACACCTGTGAACAGTGCACAGACCACCACAGTCCGCCTTCCTCTCATTCAATGTAAACATTAAACAGTGCACAGACCACCACAGACCGCCTTCCTCTCACCCAATGTAAACATTAAACAGTGCACAGACCACCACAGACCACCTTCTCACCCAATGTAAACAGTGAACAGTGCACAGACCACCAAAGACCGCCTTCCTCTCACCCAATGTAAACAGTAAACAGTGCACAGACCACCACAGACCGCCTTCCTCTCAGTCAATGTAAACAGTGAACAGTGCACAGACCACCACAGACCGCCTTCCTGTCACTCAATGTAAACAGCGACCAGTGCACAGACCAGTGAACAGTGCACAGACCACCACAGACCGCCTTCCTCTCACTCAATGTAAACAGCGAACAGGGCACAGACCACCACAGTCCGCCTTCCTCTCACTCAATGTAAACATTAAACAATGCACAGACCACCACAGACCGCCTTCCTCTCACCCAATGTAAACAGTACACAGTGCACAGACCACCACAGACCGCCTTCCTGTCACTCGATGTACACAGTGAACAGTGCACAGACCAGTGAACAGTGCACAGACCACCACAGACCGCCTTCCTCTCACTCAATGTAATCAATGTAAACAGCGAACAGTGCACAGACCACCGCAGACCAGTGCACAGACCACCACAGACCGCCTTCCTCTCACTCGATGTAAATAGTGAACAGTGCACAGACCACCACAGACCGCTTTCCTGTCACTCGATGTAAATAGTGAACTGTGCACAGACCACCACAGACCGCCTTCCTGTCACTCGATGTAAATAGTGAACAGTGCACAGACCACCACAGACCGCCTTCCTGTCACTCGATGTAAATAGTGAACTGTGCACAGACCACCACAGACCGCCTTCCTGTCACTCGATGTAAATAGTGAACAGTGCACAGACCACCACAGACCGCCTTCCTGTCACTCGATGTAAATAGTGAACAGTGCACAGACCACCACAGACCGCCTTCCTGTCACTCGATGTAAATAGTGAACAGTGCACAGACCACCACAGACCGCCTTCCTGTCACTCGATGTAAATAGTGAACAGTGCACAGACCACCACAGACCGCCTTCCTGTCACTCGATGTAAATAGTGAACAGTGCACAGGCCACCACAGACCGCCTTCCTCTCACTCATCATCCTTGGCTTGGTAGTTGGGTCCAGGGGCCCTGGCTCGGGTCTGCTGTCTTTGTGTCGGTTTTTCTTGGGGTGAGCAAAGAACGAAACAGTGACTTTAATGTAAACGAGAGAGAGGAGAGAAAGAGACAGAGAGAGAGAGACAGAGAAAGAAAGATAGAGACAGAGAGAGAAAGCGACAGGGAGAGAGAGTGAGAGAGGGGAAAAGAGAGATCTAGAAAGAGAGAGTGAGAAGAGAGAGAGCGAGAGAGAAAATGAGAGAAATAGAGAAAGAGCGAGACATGCAAGAGAGAGCAAGAGACATGGAGAGGGAGAGAGAGACAGCGAGAGAGAGACAGAGAGAGAGAGGAGAGATAGAGAGCGACAGTGAGAGAGAGAAAGCGAGAGAGGAGAGAAAGAGAGAGGAGAGAGAGGGAGAGACACACACACACAGAGCAAGAGACAGAGGGAGAGAGAGACAGAGAAAGCAAGAGACAGAGAGAGGAAGAGAGAGACAGCGAGAGAGAGTGAGAGAGAGAGGGAGAGAGACAGACACGGAGAGCAAGAGACAGAGGGAGAGAGAGAGAGAAACAGTGAGAGAGAGCAAGTGTCACTGGAGGGAGAGACAGAGAGCGAGCGAGAGGGGGCGAGAAAGACATACCCATCTTGTGGCTGAATTTCTAAATGTGAACCAGATAACCTGGAATCAATACTTACTTCCCTGCTTGTCCACATTGTGTGACCCTGGGCAAACAGTTTATTTCAGTCTCCTTGTTCTTTATTCTCACATGAGTGCACTTTTATATGACTGAGTTCAGGATGTGCGCTGTGCAAGCGCCTCTTAGGTTTGATTTAATATCACTCCATCTGTAATAAGAATCGAGGCCACGTTTAGGGTTTACATGATACTGACTCCTATTCACTATTGGGGCTGTTGTCGGGAGCGAGACGTGAATGTTTCTAAAAACTATCACTTTAATAAATGTCGGTCTAACCAGTGAAATAATCTAATGTGCTAAGCAGAAACGCGTCCACATATTAAAGAAATACACGTTTCTGAATTCTGAAGAGATTTTATCATATGTTTAGTAGAGGCCCCTACTTCCCTCACATCGGCCCCTACTTCCCTCACACCAACCCCTACTTCCCACACATCAGCCCCTACTTCACCACACATCAGCCCCTACTTCCTTCACATCAGCCCCTACTTCACCACACATCAGCTCCCACTTCCCTCAAATCAGCCCCTACTTCACCACACATCAGCCCCTACTTCCCTCACATCAGGCCCCTACTTCCCACACATCAGCCCCTACTTCCGATACATCAGCCCCTACTTCCCTCACATCGGCCCCTACTTCCCTCACACCAGCCTCTACTTCCCTCACACCAGCCTCTACTTCCCTCACACCAGCCCCTACTTCCCACACATCAGCCCCTACTTCCCACACACCAGCCCCTACTTCCCTGACATCAGCATCTACTTCCCTCACATCAGCCCCTACTTCTCTCACAGCAGCCCCTATTTCACCACACATCAGCCCCTACTTCCCTCACATCAGCCCCTACTTCCCACACATCAGGCCCTACTTCCCACACATCAGCCTCTACTTCCCTCACATCAGCCCCTACTTCCCTGACATCAGCCTCTACTTCCCTGACATCAGCACCTACTTCCCTCACATCAGCCCCTACTTCCCATACATCAGCCCCTACTTCCTTCACAGCAGCCCCTACTTCACCACACACCAGCCCCTACTTCCCTCACATCAGCCCCTACTTCCCACACATCAGGCCCAACTTCCCTAACATCAGGCCCTACTTCCCACATATCAGCCTCCACTTCCCTCACATCAGCTCCTACTTCCCTCACATCAGCCCCTACTTCACCACACATCAGCACCTATTCCTTTACATCAGCCTCTACTTCCCACACATCAGCCCCCACTTCCCTCACATCAGCCTCTACTTCCCACACATCAGCCCCTACTTCCCTCACATCAGCCTCTACTTCCCTCACATCAGACCCTACTTCCCTCACATCAGCCCCTACTTCCCACACATCAGCTCCTACTTCCCTCACATCAGCCCCTACTTCCCTTACATCAGCCCCTACTTCCCACACATCAGCTCCTACTTTCCACACATCAGCCCCTACACCCCTGACATCAGACCCTACTTCAACACACATCAGCCCCTACTTCCCTCACATCAGCCCCTACACCCCTGACATCAGACCCTACTTCACCACACATCAGCCCCTACTTCCCATGCATCAGCCCGTACTTCACCATACATCAGCTCTTACTTCCCTCACATCAGTCCCTACTTCACCACACATCAGCTCTTACTTCCCTCGCATCAGCCCCTACTTCCCACACACCAGCCCCTACTTCCTTTACATCAGCCTCTACATCCCTCACATCAGCCCCTACTTCCCTCACATCAGCCCCTACTTCCCTCACAACAGCCCCTACTTTCCTCAAATCAGCCCCTACTTCCCTCACATTAGCCCCTACTTTCTTCACATTAGCCCCTACTTCCCATACATCAGGCCCTACTTCTCTCACATCAGCCCCTACTTCCCATACATCGGGCCCTACTTCTCTCACATCAGCCTCTACTTCCCTCACAACAGCCCCTACTTCCCACACACCAACCCCTACTTCCCTCACATCAGCATCTACTTCCCCTACAACAGCCCATAGTTCCCTCACATCAGCCCCTTCTTCCCTCACATTAGCCCCTACTTCCCTCACATCAGCCCCTACTTCCCATACATCAGGCCCTACTTCCCATACATCACCTTTTACTTCCACACATCAGTCCTTAACTCACTCACATCAGCCCCTACTTCCCTCACATCAGCCCCTACTACCCATAAATCAGCCCCTACTTCCCTCACTTCAGTCCCTACTTCACTGCACAACAGCCTCTACCTCCCTCACATCAGCCCCTACTTCCCTCACATCAGCCCCTACTTCCCACACATCAGGCCCTACTTCTCGCACATCAGCCCCTACCTCCCACATGTCAGTCCCTACTTCCCATACATCAGCCCCTACTTCCCACTCATCAGTCCTTACTTCCCTCACATCGGCCTCTACTTCCCACACATGCACCCCTACTTTACCACACATCCGCTCCTACTTCCCTCACATCAGCCCCTATTTCCCCTCACATCAGCCCTTACTTCCCACACATCAGCCCCTACTTTCCACACATCACCTCCTACTTCCCACACAGCAGCCCCTACTTCCCTCACATCAGCCTCTACTTCCCTTACATCAGCCCCTACTTCCCTCACATCAGCCCCTACTTCCCACACACCAGGTCATAGTTCCCTCACATCAGCTCCTACTTCCCACACATCAGCCCCTCCCTCCCTCACATCAGCCCCTATTTCCCTCACATCAGACCCTACTTTCCTCACATCAGCCCCTACTTCCCCTACATCAGCCCCTACTTCCCTCACAATATCCCCTACTTCCCACACATCAGCCCCTACTTGCCCCTACTTCCCTCACATCAGCCTCTACTTCCCTCACATCTGTCCCTACTTCCCACATGTCAGACCCTACTTCCCATACATCAACCCCTACTTCTACACATCAACCGCTACTTCCCTCACAGTAGCCCCTACTTGCCCCTATTTCCCTCACATCAGCCCCTACTTCCTTCACATTATCCCCTACTTCCCACACATCAGCCCCTACTTGCCCCTACTTCCCTCACATCAGCCCCTACTTCACTCACATCAGCCCCTACTTCCCACATATCAGCCCCTACTTCCCACACATCAGACCCTACTTTCCTCACATCAGCCCCTACTTCCCCTACATCAGCCCCTACTTCCCTCACAATATCCCCTACTTCCCACACATCAGCCCCTACTTGCCCCTACTTCCCTCACATCAGCCTCTACTTCCCTCACATCTGCCCCTACTTCCCACATGTCAGACCCTACTTCCCATACATCAACCCCTACTTCTACACATCAACCGCTACTTCCCTCACAGTAGCCCCTACTTGCCCCTATTTCCCTCACATCAGCCCCTACTTCCTTCACATTATCCCCTACTTCCCACACATCAGCCCCTACTTGCCCCTACTTCCCTCACATCAGCCCCTACTTCACTCACATCAGCCCCTACTTCCCACATATCAGCCCCTACTTGCCCCTATTTCCCGCACATCAGCCCCTATTTCCCACACATCAACCCCTACTTCACCACACATCTGCTCCTACTTCCCTCACATCAGCCCATACATCCTTTACATCAGCCCCTACTTCACCACACATTCACTTTTACTCCCCTCACATCAGCCCCTACTTCCTTGACATCAACCCCTACTTCCCTGACATAAGCCTCTGCTTCCCACACATACCCTCCTACTTCCCTCACGTCAGCCTCTACTTCCCAAACATCAGCCCCTACTTCCCTGACGTCAGCCTCTACTTTCCACACATTATCCCCTACTTCCCAAACATCAGCTCCTACTTCCCACACACCAGTCTCTACCTCTCTCACATCAGCTCCTACTTCCCTCAGATCAGCTCCTACTTCCCACACGTCAGCCCCTACTTCCCACACACCAGCCTCTACCTCTCTCACATCAGGTCCTACTTCCTTCACATCAGCCCCTACTTCCCACACACCAGCCTCTACCCCTCTCACATCAGCTCCTACTTCCCTCACATCAGCCCCTACATCCCTCACATCACCCCCTACTTCCCTCACATCAGCCTGACTTGGACCAGGAGGTCGCTGGTCTCCATGGCTCTGCACTCATTTGACCATCATCCTCTTTCTGACGGTCCGGAGCCATCACCAGGTGAACCCTCTGTCCCGGTGACACTCGCGTCACAGATGTCACGTGGCTTTGCTGTGAATGCTCCCATCACAGGAATCACCAGGTCTGCATACATGCCAACAATGTACAGGTGGAAAGTGGCAGATGTTGAAAGAATGCATTTTCCTCATTGACACACATTGGCTCAGAGGGAATTTCAGGTGGGAGACAAATAAAATATACCCCTTGGTGGCTTCAAATATTGAGAATCTCCCACCTGAATCTGGTTTGCTGACATGTATGGGTCGGGTCTCTGTGACCCCCCATCCTCGGCTCCTCACGCCTGATGAAGCTGTGCTTGTACACACATGACCATAAGGATCACAGAATGGGGGTTCTGGTAGCAGCGGGTACAACCTATGGGAAAGTCCATCCTCCGGGAAGAGGCCCTGTGGCTGTCAGGACCTCCACAAAGAGATATCATGTCTGCTCTCTGCCCATACAGTCCTAACACTATCTTTATTCTTGGATGGTAGGGCTGAGCAGTGGCAGGAATGGAGATCCACGCCAGACCAGTGTGATCCTGGGCAAACATTCCCAGATTCATCCATCACACCATCATCAGCTGGTCCATGCAAGCAGGGAACATCAGACCAAAGTTAACTGTGTGTTGTGTAGGTGACGAGACATTCAGACTTTCTGAATATCTGTGTTGGCGTCCAACACTTTTCCCTACATCCACTGCAGGTGCCTGTTTAGAGAGTGTGACATGACACAAAACGCCTGGATACCCTCCGGGTGATTAGTGCGCTACACAACTAGACACAACATAACATAAGCAAGAACATTACACTTACACTGTTGCTCATGCTCACACGGTGGACCCTGTCTTGTGACACCGCTGACCAACCTCCTCGCTGCGCTCTCACTGTAACTCACGGAGAAAGCCCAACATACCACCCTGAAATGTGATGACGTGTTATGTTACACGTAAAGTTACCCGATGATTCAGTGTCACCAGGGACATCAGATTCCTGTCCTGGGCTTTTCCCGCATGTTTTCTGGTGCAAGAGCCCTGTGTCACGAGACCTCTACTTCCACATGCATGTTCCTCACTGACTGAGTGCTAGACTCCCTTGGGGTACTCACTCCTGTCAACACAGGGGTGAGCCAGATCCCCATGTGCAGACCCTGACACCACTATCAGTTGGTGGCAGCTGATTCCAGTAATGAGGTGTGTCGGGCAGGCAACCCTGTCTCAGATGATCATGCCAAGAGCATGCCAAGGCTAGGACTGGGATCCGTGTAGCCCTGATATGGACCCTGGTGCTCCTCGATTGGACCAGTCAGTAGTACCTTTGAGCTCAAGTTCAACAGTCAGTACAGAGGTATTCTGATGAGAATGAGACACCAAGTGCAGTTTAAAAGAGTATAGAATGAAGTTATAGGCACAATACATGGAATATGCATCAAAAGAAGTACAAAGGACTCAGTAATGTTGTTTTTAGTAAACCGGTACAGATTCATCTTCTAGAAGTAGGGAGTGGGGGTGGTGTTTGGAGTACAGCAAAGGCACGCCCTTTTACGGACTTTAGGCAGTTCTTTCGTGCTGTAATGCACAAGCACACGGTTCGCAGGATATACACCAGCGAGGAACAAGCAGGAAGAAACATTTTCCTAGTGTACGTTTGAGGATTTCATTGCAAGACTGGAGGCTACCATTATGCATTGATCTTTTAATGCTGCTCCACACAGCAGCACTTCAAAGCACATCACATCATAAACAAGTGAGTCTAGAATGAATCCAGAGCCACATCTGAAAGGCCCATGCATAGAACAATCATCCTCTTTTGAATGGTGCTCCCTCACAAGATGAGTAGCACTCTAGATACTTTCTCATATTATTGTTCTGAACTTTGATTTGATTATTTTGTCATCCATTATTCTTGTTATTCTCTTGTTTCCAACTTATGGAAACGTAATTTTTAATTTTCTCTTTTCTCAAACCTTAACCTTATTATGATCCCTGTCGGCGCGACATTATGGAAATATAGGCCCTCATTACAACCTTGGCGGTAAATCCCGCTTACCGCCATGCACAAGACCGCCAACATACCGCTGCGGCCGCGTAATTCCGCTACAGGTATTACGACCCACAGCTCGGAATCCGCCACAATACAGACACCCACACAAGTCCGCCACACTGAAGGTCAGTGATAAACTGGTGATAACAAAACCGACACCGTCACGACAACAAGAATACGCCCACACTATCACGACCAACGAATCAATGCAGCGGTCTTTAAACCGCAGTAAACCATTGGCGGTACACACTCCCGAGCTCAAAATTCACACACATGTACAAAACACAACCACATTGGACAATACAAAATACACACACCTGATACACATACACACACCACACCCACAACACTATAAAACACACATCCCACAAACCCTTACTATACAATATTTGAAAGCAGGCCAGAGAGAGACTACAGAAAACAACACCAGCATCCACACACACACAACACCATCACTTACACAACACCCACGTACCTCAAACAACACACACCAACATATCCCCTCACACATCACAACAGACACCACCTCACACATCACCCACACCACATCATGCCACCTCAAAGACACCCCAGGTTCTCTGAGGAGGAGCTCAGGGTCATGGTGGAGGAAATCGTCCGGGTAGAGCCACAGCTATTCGGATCACAGGTGCAACAGACCTCCATTGCTAGGAAGATGGAGCTATGGCGCAGAATTGTCGACAGGGTTAACGCAGTGGGACAGCATCCAAGAACACGGGATGACATCAGGAAGAGGTGGAACGACCTACAGGGGAAGGTGCGTTCCGTGGTATCCAGACACCAGATTGCTGTACAGAGGACTGGCTGTGGACCCCCACCAGCTCCCCCACAACTAACAACATGGGAGGAGCGAGTCTTGGCAATACTGTATCCTGAGGGCCTCGCAGGAGTAGCAGGAGGAATGAACTCTGGTAAGTCAACTCTTTACTACCTTATCCCCCCCACCCCACTTGCATGCCATCACATACTCCCACCCTTACCCTTACCCTCACACCCATCACCCCAACACCTCACATATACCCCACCATCACAACCCACACATCCCAATACCAAGCCCTGCATGTGACAACAATGAACTCAACCCATCACAGACCTGCATGGACACCCATCACCAAAGCAAGTCCAGTACAGATATCCACACAGACTCCAAACCAACTATCACAAAAGGGCTAACACAATGATGCAAGCACAGGAGTAGAGGGTACCTCACCCAATGCACAAGATGGCACACACAGATACTAAAACTATGCATTTACACCTCAACAGGACCCATACCAAACGTCACCGGACAGGAAGTGCCAGACATATCCAGTCCCCCCACAGAAGAGGCCCACAGTGATGACAGCAGCTCTGCATGCCTGGATCAAGATGACCAGGCCGGCCCATCAGGGACATCAGGACAGTGGGTTCCCATGACACAGTCCCAAACCACCACTGAACCTCCCCCCTCAGGAAACACCACCACAGCACCAACCCAGCAGGCCCATCCCTCTGTCCCCAGGACATGTCAATCAGCAGTGTGTCCACCACTACAGGGAACCCAGGCAAACCCACCAACCCAAGAAAATCAGGGACCTGGGGTCAATGGCAGTGGGCACACGGTTCAGGGGACAGAGGCACAGGATAACAGGGAAGCTGGGAGGAATGCTGTGCAACAGGGGGAGGACAGGCCCAGGGAACCGACACTCCACAAGGCACTCTCTAACATCATGGGAGTTTACCACCATTCTCAGGAGACCATAGGCACGGTACTGGCCAAGTTTCAGGAGACCCAGCGGCTGCAGGAGGTACACTACCTGGGGATCATGGAGTACTTGAAGTCCATTAACAAACAACACCCTGGTCACCATTGCAGGGGTGCTGGCAGACCTTGTCAACACCAGGAGGGACACAGTGGCACACCAACGGGCCCCTGACACTAGCCTGGACGATGAACAGCCCTCCACCTCCGCCGGCGCTAGTGGACAGGAGGCACTGCCACAGGAACAACAGGCCACCTGCACCCCACCCCCCCGCAGAAGGAGAACCACCCCCCAAACGGTCCCTGAGATCCAGGAACAAGACAGAGAACATTACCAAGACCCACGCCAGGAAATAAGACCCTCCTGAATGTCACCCTCCTGTCCTACTTTGTCACCCTGTCCACCTTAAACTGCCATTGCTCCACTTCCTATGCCCCATTGGACAATGCACCTGTGAGACCAAGAGACTGGACTCTGCCATGGACATTCCTCCACCATCACCCCAGCCCATTTCACATCCCCCTCCACTTATTTACACAGAAATAAACACCCTTTAATCCCCAAAACATCTGGAGTCAGTCTGTGCTTTCACAAATGTGTAATTGCAAAATACCTGGAATATAGCAATGTCAATGTACTTGTTCAGTTACCAATGTTACACAGCTGTAGGCCAGGAGTAAACATAGCAGAGGGCACAAATTGGGACCCAGATCTGTGAAATGGAAAGCCACAGTGACAAGTCAGGGTCCATACACAGAATGAAAAAGGGAGTCTTATGCTAGGTCCTACAATAGTTTGAGATGTGGAAAGCAGTTCCATCTTCTTACCTGTGTCTCACTGGAAGTATTGCATGATGATGTTGTTTCGGTTGTCTACATCTTCTTCTTCTGCCTCCTCATCTTCACTGTCCACAGCCTCCACAGCTGCCACAAGACTAGCATCAGGCCCATCCTCCTGCAGAAAAGGCACCTGCCATCGCAAAGCTAGGTTGTGCAACATACAGCAGGCCACGATGATCTGGCACACCTTTGGTGAGTAGTATAGGGAGCCACCTGTCAGATGGAGGCATTGGAATCTGGCCTTCAGAAGGCCGAAGGTGCGCTCGATTATCCTCCTAGTTCACCCATGTGCCTCATTGTAACGCTCCTCTGCCCTTGTCCTGGGATTCCTCACTGGGGTCAGTAGCCATGACAGGTTGGGGTAACCAGAGTCACCTGCAAATATCGAGGGACAACTGTTAGACATCATGCAAACATTAGAGAATCTCCCATACCCAGACAGCAAAGTAAACTGTGTGGGGACTTTAGGCTCACCTATTAGCCACACACGGTGTAGTTGCCCCATCACATAAGGGATGCTGCTATTCCTCAAAATGTAAGTGTCATGCACTGAGCCAGGATACTTGGCATTCACATGGGAGATGGACTGGTCTGCCAAACACACAATCTGCACATTCATTGAATGGTAGCTCTTCCGGTTTCTGTACACCTGTTCGTTCCTGCGTGGGGGACAAATGCCACATGTGTACTATCAATGGCACCAATGATGTTGGGGATATGTCCTAGGGCATAGAAGTCACCTTTCACTGTGGGCAAATCCTCCACTTGAGGGAAAATGATGTAGCTGCGCATGTGTTTAAGCAGGGCAGACAACACTCTGGACAACACATTAGAGAACATTGGCTGAGACATCCCTGATGCCATGGCTACTGTTGTTTGGAAAGACCCACTGGCCAGGAAATGGCCAGACAGGACCTGCACTTGAGGGGGTATTCCTGTAGGATGGCGGATATCTGACATCAGGTCAGGCTCCAATTGGGCACACAGTTCCTGGATTCTTGCACAATCAAGTCTGTAAGTGATAATTATGTGTCTGTCTTCAATTGTCGACGGGTCCACCAGGGGTCTGTACACCGGAGGATGCCGCCATCTCATCACCTGCCCCAGCGGACGTGCCCTATGGAGGAGAACGGTGAGCAGGGGGACACTTAGGTATCACAAGGCTTTTTTGCAAAAACGTTACATTTTCTCTATGTGCCTTTGTCTGTCCGTATTCCTGACCTAAATAGGTGTGACGCAGTTATTTGGCCTGCCATGTGGCCCCCTGAAATGGCGGCTGCCTGACCTGAAAGGTGGGACATGGGCAAATGAGGTAACTGCGCTGGCGTTGTACACCGTTGCGGTAGGAGGTCGAAGACCGCGGCGCAATTCAGCATTGGTTAACATTGGGCCCTATGGGTTCCAGGAGCAATGTACGCCGGCTGCGACGGTACGTACCGCCGCGGACGTGACCGCCATTTTCTATCTGTTCCCTCACTTGATACCTGACCTTCAACAGGAGAGGACCTACACTGCAAGTGCTGCTGTGACCTGTGTCTGGAAGCGACAATGGCTACAGTGTCTGGGGAAATGGCCCCTGCCTTCACTTTGAAGGAGTTGGAGAAACTAGTGGATGGCGTCCTCCCCCAGTACACACAACTGTACCGTCCTCCAGACAAACAGGTGAGAATGGTGCGTGGCACATGATTGTAAGGAGTGTCGTGGATGGAAGAGGGGGGGGGGACAGGCCAGCATGTGAGGATAGTGTGTGTGTATGTATGTCTGGGCCAGGGTGGGAGGTTTTTAGGCAATGTATGAGAAGAACTGTACGGGAGAGTAACATCCATTATAACTTCCCTTTTCCTCTAGGTCAGCGCCCACCAGAAGAAGGGTGTTTGGTATGCCATCGCCAAGGGAGTGCGGACCCTGGGGGTCTACCATAGACGGAGCACCCACTGCCGGAACAGATGGGAGGACCTGCGCCGCTGCAGCAAGAAGACAGCGGCCCAGCTGGGGATGGCCTCCCAACGTGGAAGGGGTGCCTGTCACACCGTGACCCCCCTGATGTACCAGATCCTGGCGGTGGCATATCTGGAGTTGGATGGGTGCTTGAGGGCATCACAGCAGCCACAAGGGGGTGAGTACACTCTCATTCAGCTGACTCTGTGCACTTGACGAGGTGTCTGGGTGGGAGGGTGGTCTGTGGGTTCCCCTAGGCCAGGGCAGACACGCAAAGGTAGATCCATTGATTTGCAGCCTCATTTCCACTCCAACCCCAAAGTTGGTATTTGCCCTCTACACCTAGTCAGGCTCCCATGGGTTCCAGCTGTGCAGAGTCCCCCTTGGGCAAGTGCTTTTCCCCTGCACTGTTAGTGCATGGCTTAGTGCATAGGGCTGCTCCCTGTGTGTTGTGTCCGCCAACGGTAGTGGTGTTGCATGCACTGACCATGTGTCTCTTCTGTCTCCCCCCCTTTTTGTTTTGTCACCCTGTCCTTGCGTGCATTAGCATCATCTGGCGGAGGAGCAGTGGCACCGGAGCAGGAGGGAGCTGCATCCCACATGGCCCTGGTGGGTGAAGTAATGGAGTCTGAAGGCACCAGTGGGACAGAGGGCGAGGGGAGCTCCACAACGGGGACAGGAGCATACACCAGTGACAGCGACTCCTCCTCTGATGGGAGCTCCCTTGCGGTGGCAGGCACCTCTGTCTCCACCGTATCAACAGGTATGGCCGCCACCCCCCCACCAGCACCGCCCTCCCAGAAGCCCCTCAGCGTGTTTCCCGTGCCCGCTCACCCAGGAGGGTGGGCATCTCCTTCGCCCCAGGCACCTCAGCCCCTGCCCCAGTCCTCCCTGCTGCCCTCAGTGAGGAGGCTATTGACCTCCTGAGATACCTCACTGCTGGGCAATCTACCATTTCGAATGCCATCCAGGGTGTTGAGAGGCATTTGCAGCAAACACATGCATACCTGGAGGGCATTCATTCTGGCCAGGCGGCCCAATAGAGAGCATTTCAGGCTCTGGCCTCAGCACTGATGGCAGCCATTGTTCCTGTGTCCAGCCTCCCCCTCCAACTTCTTCCACCCAGACCCAATCCCCTGTACCTCACCCTGTCCCAAGCACACCATCAGACCAGCATGCACACTCATCAACATACAAGAGTGGACATGGCAAACATAAGCACCACACATCCCGCAGGCACTCACACAAGCACCATGCCCATGCAGACACAGCAACATCCATTGCCTCCACTGTGTCCCCCTCCTCCACATCCTCCCCCTCCCTCCCTGTCTCATCTCAACCCACACCTGCATGCACTACACCCTCAGCCACAACCTCCATCACCAGCACGCCCATCACCACACACCGCTCATGTGCACTCACCACCCCCACTACCATTCACACATCCCCTGTGTCCTCTCCCAGTGTGTCTGTGAGCCCTCCTCCCAAAGTACACAAACGCAGGCACACACCCACCCAACAGCCATCCACCTCACAATAGCCTCCGGCCCATGCAAATTTAGCAAACGTACACCTCCTACAACCACTACATCTTCCTCCACTCCCATACCCCCTCCATCTTCCTGTCCCAGTGTGTCTAAGAAACTTTTCCTGGCTAACATTGACCTCTTCCCTACACCTCCCCCCGTCCTTTCCCTAGGGCCAGGCTGTCTAGGACCCAGCCCAGCACCTCAGCCACCAGCACAGTGGTCCCAGCAACTCCGGTCTCATAGCGGGCGCAACCCATCAGGGCTGCCAGTGTGCCACCTAGCGAGGCCAAGGAGCAGGCCATTCCACCACCTGCCAAGGTGAAGAAGGTGCCCACATGCCAGAGTAAGAAGCCGCACCTACCAGCAAGCAAGGGCTCTTCCAAACCAAAAGGGGACACTGGGAAGACACCAGCAGCAATATCAAAGGTGGGGAAGGGACATAAGCCAAAGAGCAGGTCAGAACAGAGCACGGAGGCTCCGGCTGCGGGACCAGAGTCACCCCTTCTGTCAACCACAACACCCACCTGTACGGCAGTGGACCCCGCCACCAGCACCGCCACCTGCACGTCTGCTGCCTCAGCAACAGTCCCCAGCATCATCCCCAGTGGGCAGCCATCCGAGGCTGCAGTAGACGTCCTGTTGTGTCCCTCAACAGGTGCAGACACATGCACCACCGCCAGCACCTCCGCCACAGAAACCGCCGCAACCACCGCCATCAGGCCTGCAACGTGCTCAGACAGTGCCACCACAGCTGACATGCAATCATCCCCAGTGGGCAGCCGTCCGAGGTTGCAGGAGACGTCCTGGACCCTGCCCAGTGTCCATGAGGCATGACTCCCAGCACTGTTTGTACCTGCAGGTGGCAAGCAAAGTCGCAGCAGGGTGGAGTGTGTCTCTGCCTCCATCTGCATCATGCTACCTGTTCCCAGGCAATCTCGTGGCACACACATCCAGGTGAGGGAATGGGACCTGCCGCACTGCATGTGAAGCACTCTGGGCACCAAGCCCCCTCCAGAACCAGTGGAGATTCACATCCACTACCTCAGTCTTTGGCAGGATGAAGCACTCTGGGCACCAAGCCCCCTCCAGAACCAGTGGAGATTCACATCCACTACCTCAGTCCTTGGCAGGATAAAGCACTCTGGGCACAAAGCCCCCTCCAGAACCGGTGGAGAATGACATCCACTACCTTAGTCCTTGGCAGGATGAAGCACTCTGGGCACCAAGCCCCCTCCAGAACCAGTGGAGATTCACATCCACTACCTCAGTCCTTGGCAGGATAAAGCACTCTGGGCACAAAGCCCCCTCCAGAACCAGTGAAGACTGTTATCCACTTGAGAGACTGTGGCTTTGCACTCCCCAGGTTACAGCAGTGGGCAACCCACCCACTGGAGAGACTTGAGAGATTGTGGCTTTGCCCTCCCCAGGATACAGCAGTGGGCAACCCACCCACTGGAGAGACTTGAGAGACTGTGGCTTTGCACTCCCCAGGATATAGCAGTGGGCAAGGAGCCCCCTCGTAGAGCAGTGGCATCGTCCGTTCATCGGCTGTGGTGCCCTCCTCCCTCTCCCCCTGAGATGCCTGTTTATTTTCCATCTGATGCCCCTGCAGTGTTCTCTCCGTTTCGAGTCAGGTATCTTGTGTGGGCTTCGCCCATGCATTTTGGGACACTGATACACGGACAATGATTTGATTAATATCAGGACTTGTGTAGTTGGTGTACATATTTGTATATACTGATTTTTTAAATTGCCCTATCTGATTTTTATTGATTACACTTGTTACAATCATTTCCTTTTGTCCTTGCGTTCTTCCAGGGGGCTTGGGGGTGTATATGTAATGTTGCTGCATGTATTTGTGTGTATGGTGTTGTGGGTGAGGGTGGGGGTGGGGGTGTTGCGTGTTGCATGTGTGTGTCACTCTCTTTTCCCTCCCCCCCTACCCTGTGTTGTAGGTGCAGTACTCACCGTGGTCATCGACGGCGTCTTTCCTGCTCCTGATACAAGAGGAGGAAGAGCAGCATGGGCAGGACCTGTAGTTCGGGCTCCATGGCGTCCTGGATTCTCTTTGGGTGTCGAGAGGTGAGTGGTTTCCTTTCCAAGTCCTGTTTCCGCCGTGCTTTTGATAGCGTTGGTACCGTCCCAGAAAAGGTGGCGGATAGGCTTGTTGTAATAAAGTGGGCGGAACCTTGTCTTCCGCCTGTCTGTTGGCAGTTACCGCTGCGGTGTTTGTTTCTACCGCCATGGCGGTCGGAGTGTTAAAGTGGCTGTCTATGTTGGCGGTTTCAGCCATGGTCGTGATTCAATTTTTTTTTCTCGCCGGCCTGTTGGCGGTATTACTGCAGCTTTAACACTGACCGCCAGGATTGTAATGAAGGCCTTAATGTTGATCATGACAAGCACAGCTGGGCCAAAGTAAAGGCTATTTAAATGCATACTTTGAATTGGGAATGGCAAGCCAATTCATCAAATTTTACTATAGTCATGATCTTGAAGAGAGTTATCGAAATCACCAATCAAGGACCTCAAAAATGAGTCCACCTCATCAGATATTAGATCGATCCCAGGATGGGCAGACTGATCCACAGAGCAGTAGTGCGTGTCAGCCTCTTGTGCAGGTCCACCTGCAGCAGTGTCACTCTCCATAGTAGATATTATGACCGAAGGCTCATAAGTGGCCTTGGGGAGCAGCCTTAGTCTCAAGGGGCACGACCGTGAATGAACCCTCATCGGGGACATCAGTAGTTCTCGGTCCACAGGAGATGCCGGTGCAACAGCAAGACACACCATAGGCAGATGTTCGAAGTGGCACCACACGCAGCGGAAAACTGGTTGTACGCACCAGAGAAGTGGCCGGAATGACAACTACCAGTCTCGCTCCAAATCCACCAATAGTAAAGCATTGAAGATCCGAACCATGCGCTCACGGCACAGTTGAACTGGTGGGAGAGGCTCCATTGCTCTGTGTAGGTGGAAAGAAACAACCACTGCGAATCAGAAAAAATAGCAGTAGTAGTCCACCAATCAACACCAAAATAATCGCAAAACCGCCAAGCACACTTGAAAAGAGTGAATGGTTGGCTGATGGGATGACTCCGAAAACAGTCTGGAAGATGGACACAAATCCAGACCCGACAGCCTTAAAGAAATAGACAATCCCAGCAGTGCTCAAAGCATTGAATATTCTGGATACCAGTTCTCCAAAGTACTTGGGGAAGTTGGTATTTAACAGGGATTGTATCTCGGCTGATGATCTAGCTATCTGGAGAGCATACGTCTCTCTAACGGATGTCAACGTGACCTGTTTTTGAAACAGTAGTGCCTTTAGTCTGCTCAGCTTGTCATAATTTACATTAATAGTATCTATGTGGGGCCACATGTCAGATACTTTTATCTCGCGTGTGGGGGGGAATAAAACATGCCCGCAACACGTAACGACCTTCGAGACCGAGATTGCGTAGGCAATTCCTGGTCGCATGCCCCAACAGCTTTGGTCGCTCACTGCCACATAACTTCCAAGTACATGAAGTATTGGTCGAATCAAAGGGGCAGGAGTACCCTTCAGAAAACAGGCCAAGTTTGCAACCTCTGCATTGCAAAGACATCTGCTTACATATCATTGAATGACTAACAGTAGCCTCACATTCGCTTCCGCTTAGAAAGACCGCTTAGAAAGACCTCTTGTTCGCCGTTCAAAACATTTATAATGCAGCTCCCACTCTTCCTTAATATAGCTGTCGCCTAGTAGCTCAATTCTGCCAACTGCAAGATGTTTTAAGCATTTTGAAAAGTGAAAAGTAGAAATGGGCAAATGAATTATGCCATGGAGGAGCCATATTGTTGAAGGACTCTCGGCTACTGTAAAGGGCAATTTGTCTAACTTTTCAATATGAGCCTGGTGAAACTACCTTCCTTTTTAGCCATTGTCTGTTGTTCCCTGGAGAGATTAAAAGCAGCGAACAACTCACTGCCGTTAATGTACTGCCAAGGAATGCGGCCATTTTTCAGTGTCTGTAGTGTCCACCCTAGCTGCACGATGGAACGTAGCTGAGTTTGTCCATGATATAAACGGGACATATCTGTCTGAACAATATCAATAGTAGACACCACTATGTTTGACGGTAAATAAATTCTGTTGAACAGAGTGTTCATGCCGTTGTCAACAACCGCTAATATTTTTTCCAAATTTTCCTTATCTAATTTCCTTAAACGTGCAGCAGTTTCTATCTGTGAAAGTTTCCAGATATCATTGTACATAGCATAGAGGAACATTTTAGAGCGCTGTTTCCTAGGACCAGCAGGAAATCCTGCAAGTCTACATCTTCAGAAAGAGTGTTAAGATGTTGTGTAACTGCGGCTAACGTGTTAGTCTGTACCCGTTGTTGGCACAGTTTACCCACACTGTATGTTGTAACTATACCTGTGTGTTGACCCGATATAAAGTGAGGGTCTGGCCTGTTAATTGTAAGACCCCCTGAGGAGTTCAAAAAACGTGCTTGATATCTATTTGTGTCTATGGGCCATATTAACCACCCGCTGGGACTGGAAAGTGAAGAATTATAGGTACCAGCCTTAACCATTGCATCTAGCGTTTCCTCTGTGATATTAAGGCAATATTGCCAATCATTAAACTTTGCCGGTGTGGGGACACTGGGCGTGTTCATGTCTTTAATATTTGCTAACCCCAGACAGGATGTCTGTTGAATAGTGTCATTTAAAAAGATCATTTGCACAGGAATTAGGCATGCTCTAAACAAAGCTTCCCTACCCTGTATTTGCCAATCTTGTGTTCCCCATACACTTTTTAAGTCAATAGTGCTTATTCGTATTTGTAACCTTCAACTGCAAGCCGAGAAACAAAGGGATCTAAATAAATCAGTTTTGTGTTTGTTAGCAAAATCTTCCTAATTACTGACGGAGGTAACTTAAAATAACATAACTCCGCTTTTTTTGTGTCATGCCCAGTAAAATATGTAAATTTATCTGTATAGTGTTTCGGGCTCCCCACTGGTGGTGTTGAACAGTGTTCCCACTGTGTATAGTTCAGTACTGGCCTGTGTCTAGTGGCACGGTGTAGGTAGTAATGTCCTCAATTGAGCAGAACATTTCCCCATAATTCATTGTATGTCCATATACATCATCACTTTCAAATACGGAATAGTCCTGCATTTCAGTTAGCATGGAATCAACTGTCTGGACATCCCAATCATCAGATACAACACCAGGTGTAATCACATCTGTCATAGATATTTTGAACACATATGGAATTTGAATGACCTCAGTAGGCCCGTATATATATCAAAGGGAACGTTGTCCCATACAATCAAATCTGGAATCAGTATTGCTGAAATGTTCACAAGGGACAAGTCTCTTCAGACCTTATGTGAGGAATTATATGGTGGAAAGACTTCATCCACAGGCTCTACGGAGGGGTGTTCAGGAATATAATGAACATTTATAAGTAAAAAGAAAACAGTCCCAAAACCTACCCAAAAAATCAATGCGGTAAACGACAAACATAACCACAAATAGTTCCATGGGCAAATTAAATAGTTCTTTTTAAGCCATTGATACAGCTTACGTGCTTTTGAAACATTGTCAATCACAATAGTGGATGAATCTGAAGTAAAAGCATCAATGTCTATGAAATAGCCAGAGGCAGTCTCTGCAGATGTTGGAGCCAGTGCATTTGTGGTACTTTGGTCCACTTCACGTGGAGGCTCATGGTAGACAGTGTCATCAGTCTGTGTAGTGTTAGTATAAAAAACAGCCAAATCTTGGACAGGTGTTGTCATCGAAGTGGTAACTGGAACTAGCAAGAGTTCGTTTTCCGCCCTCCCCATGGTCGGGGAGGTATCTGTGACAGCGTTGGACATTGTTGCATAGTCCGTAGTAGTGTTGTTCATTCTACTATGTAGAGGTATGTCCTGTTGGGTAGTGAGAGGGGATCGGGAACCACCCAAGGGACCTCTTGGTCTACTGTGAAGGATCGGCCACATGGCGTAGTTTGATGTCATCAATGGAGATAAATCTATTTGTTCTGGAACCAGCCACTGGTGTTAAGATGACAGTTCTGGCTCCTTGAATTCCCAGGACTGGGACAGGTGCTCTGTATAATGGACGGAATTCCTTCTTCACAGCGATCTTCTCACAAACCAGATCCCCAACTTTAGGAATCCAGCCAGTCGAAGTTTTTGGTAAATCCCTTATTCCTAAGGTGCCAGCACTGGCGGATGATTTATCATCACAAAATTGCTGAAGCTCCTGTAAGACAGTGAGACGTTCATTTATGTCAAATGGAGTTTCTGCTGCCACCAAACCAGAGGCATCAAGATCTGGGACATACTTAGGTATCCCAAAGAGAACCTCATATGGAGTGCGTCCCCCACAAGGACCGTCTTGGCAGATTATTCAGTGCTCTCTGGACCCCAGATAGGTGATGAAGCCAACTGCGGCCCAAACCTAATACCCGAGCTGTTAAGGACTGCTTTAGATCACGATTCCGCCTCTCCGCCACCGAATTTCTCTCAGGATGGTATGGTTAAGAGTAATGGAGTTCAACACCCATTGTCCCCATGGTATCCCTGAATGCCTTAGAGGCAAATGTAGGGCCCTGGTCCGAATGGAATGCTGCAACCGCATATGTACTGATAAAGATCAGCAAGTCTTTTATAACAGTTCGTGCATCATCCGACCGCTGTGGGCATACCCACAGGAATTTAGAACAAGAATCTACAGCGACTAAGATGTATTTGTATGCACCATCAGGTTGGAGTGGACCGCAATGGTCCAGGTACACACATTGTAGTGGCCTACTGGACACTAAGAGGGATGTGTGTGGTGGGCATTTGATATTGGAGCCCTTTATTTGCTGGCAAATGTCACAACAAAGGATGTATTTTTTCGTCCATCTGCATAGACCAGGCCACCAGAAGCGTTTCTGTAAGAGTGTTATTGTGGCCGATATACCAGCATGTGTAGAAGCGACACCCTCATGCGCTGCTTTTACTAGATCTAATCTCTGGTCTTCATTGGGGATCACTCGATCTCCAAGCCCAGGAATTGTTGCATAGGCAATATTCTGTGCACTGATGTGGTAAGAATAATTTGTAGGGTATCCTTTCGGGAGAGACTTGCCTTCAGCTGAAGCATTCACAGCAGTCAGTATGTCATTATCCAATCTCGTTTGTGAACGAGTCACTGCAGCTACAGAAGCCGTAGCTACTGCTGCTTTGGCTGCTTCATCAGCCAATGTGTTGCCGGCAACGTGTACTCCTACACGTTGGTGGCCCAATGTATGTACTACATGGACACACGGTAGCTTATCCTTAAGATCAGCCACTCTCCCCCAAAATGTCTTGTGATTAATGGTGTTCCTTTTTGAATCTTTAAACACGTTCAGCTTCCAATGATTAAGATAATCATTGTATGACTGAACGCAGTAGTATGAGTCGCAGACTATTAAAGTCAGGCTTCCTGGCTCAGTATGTTCGAGCGCTAGTATAAGAGCTTTAAGTTCAGCCAACTGGGCTGTGCAGTCCCCTAAGGCCTGGGTGTAGGTATTGTGAGGGTGGAAGACTCCATCTTCCATCACTCCGCTGCGCAAGCAGCTGAGTATTGATGTTTAGTACCTACAGCCGGTTGTGCTGAACCATCAGTGTATATGACAGTATTGTATCTGTCTAATGGCAAGATATTTAGAGGAGCGGGGTACTCCTGTTCATACTGGAGCAACTCTTATTTGGTTGGATCAAAAATGTAATCAACATCAATGGCAGTCAGAGACGTTGCCCATTGTATCCAATGTGGATGTAATGCCTTAGCGTTAGGAACGCTTGCTTTGGTGACAGCCTCTAAGGCTGGCGTCGGGGTAACGACAATGATGTGTTTCCCTTGGGCAAGTGGCCTCTCCTTTATGACAGCCATTTGAACTGCAGTCAGAATCTTTTCTGTAGGTGCAAAACGTTGTTCTGCATTTGAGTATAAATGTGATTTATATGCTATGGGTACTGTGTCGCCTTCATTGAAGGTGACATAAGTCAACCCAATGGCACCAGCAATTATTCTGATGACCAAATTTGTTTTGGCAGAAAAAGCCATTAGATATGTCTAATATCGTTTTATATTCCGTGCGCACTATATTGTTTATTAGTGCCGTGCTATGTGAATTAGGTATAGCGTAAGTTCAATATATGACTATTTAAATGTCTGTAGTCTATAATTATTTGATATGAATGATCTGGCTTTGCAACGGGGAATAACGGGTTATTCATTGCAGATGTACAGGGCTCAATTACTCCCTGGTACTCAAGCTGAGTGAGGATCTCCCTCACCGGAGCTTTTGCTTCATGTTTAACAGGATATTGTGGCTGAAGTTGGGGTGTAGACCTAATAGGAATTACATGACAAGGAGAGTCCTGTCCCAACCTACATGATTGCGGTATAACGCAGGTGCCTGCGCTAAAGCCCATTCAACAGCATAGGCTTGTTTTTCTGTTTCTGGAACAAGAATAGAGAAAGAAGGCAAAATTACATCTTCCCCATGTGGGAGCTGACGGACGTGCTCAGGTGGCCAGTCTCTCTCGGCCAATAGGATATCACTAGTAAGTTCATCCCAGAATATCACACCAATGGTGCACTCTACGTCTCCCTCAATTTGAATCTTTAAATCATAAACCCTATCGGGTGGGAGAACGCAGCCGTCCGCAGTCTCAACTGTAGGAGGCTGGCCTAGCTCATAGTGGGTACCTAGTGGCCCTTATACCTTGTGCCAGGTCCAGTTATCCCTTATTAGTAGATTAGAAGTGTTCTAGCAGCTTAGGCTGATAGAGGTAGCTATAGCAGAGCAGCTTAGGCTGAACTAGGAGACATGCAAAGCTCCTACTATACCACTTATATCATATAGCACTATATCACAAGAAAACACAGTAGTCTGAGTTACTAAAAATAAAGGTACTTTATTTTATTGACAATATGCCAAAAGTATCTCAGAGGATATACTCCCTTAGGAGGTAAGTAAAATACACGAAATATACACACAAACCAAAATCAGGTAAGTAAAACACTTAGAAAAGTAGTGCAAACACTGTAGAACACAATGGAATGCAATAGGAGAAAATAGGCCTAGGGGCAACACAAACCATATACTCCAAAAGTGGAATGCGAACAACGAGTGGACCCCAGGCCTAGTGTAGTGTGTAGAGGGTTGCTGGGAGTGTAAGAAAACACTAAGGGTGTCCAAGATACCCCACCCCAAGACCCTGAAATGTAGGAGTAAAGTTACCCTACTACCCCAGAAAGACAGTAAAGTCGAGATAGGGGATTCTGCAAAGACAACAACTGACTGCAAAGCACTGAAGGCGGATTCCTGGACCTGAGGACCTGCAAAGGAAGGGGACCAAGTCCAAGAGTCACGCAAGTGTCCGGGGGGGGCAGGAGCCCACTAAACCCCGGATGAAGGTGCACAAGGGCTGCCTCCGGGTGGAAGAAGCCGAAGATTCTGCAACCACGGAAGGCGCCAGGAACTTCTCCTTTGGTAAGAAGATGTCCCACGGTGTGCTGGAGGATGCAGAGTTATTTCCACGCAAAAAAGATCACAACCAAGCCTTGCTAGCTGCAAGAGTCGCAGTTGAAGGTTTTGGGTGCTGCCAGGGCCCAGGAAGGACCAGGAGGTCGCCCCTTGGAGGAGGAGACAGGGGGGCGCTCAGCAACACAGAGAGCCCACGCAGAAGCAGGCAGCACCCGCAGAAGCACCTGAACAGTTCAGAAGATCTGAGCACAGCGGTCATTTCAGCACAACAAAAGAGAGTCCCACGAAGTCGGAGTCCAACTCAGCGAGTTGGGCAATGCAGGATGGAGTGCTGGGGACCTGCGCTGCGCTATGCACAAAGGAAGTCTTGCAAAAGTGTGCAGAAGCCCTAGCAGCTGCAGTTCACGCAGTACACAGGATTACTGTCTGGCGTGGGGAGGCAAGGACTTACCTCCACCAAATGTGGACAGAAGGGCCTTTGGACTGTCGGGGACACTTGGATCCAGCTCCTGTGTTCCAGGGACCACGCTCGTCAGGATGAGAGGGGACCCAGAGGACCAGTGTTGCAGACGTTTGGTGCCTGCGTTAGCAGGGAGAAGATTCAGCTGACGCACAGGAGATTTCTTCTTGGCTTCCAGTGCAGGGTGAAGGCAGACAGCCCTCAGAGCATGCACCACCAGGAAACAGTTGAGAAAGCCGGCAGGATGAGGCGCTACAATGTTGTTGGTAGTCTTCTTGCTACTTTGTTGCAGTTTTGCAGGCATCCTAGAGCAGTCAGCGGTCGATCCTTGGCAGAAGTCGAAGAGAGAAGTGCAGAGGAACTCTGGTGAGCTCTTGCATTCATTATCTGAAGAGGAACCCACAGGAGAGACCCTAAATAGCCCTCAGAGGAGGATTGGCTACCTAACCAGGTAAGAGCCTATCAGGAGGGGTCTCTGACATCATTTGCTGGCACTGGCCACTCAGAGATCTCCATTGTGCCCTCACACCTCTGCATTCAAGATGGCAGAGTCTGGGACACACTGGAGGTGTCACGACTTACGTGCTGCTTGCGCCAGGAAACCGCAGATCTAGTGGCGTGGGTCTTGAAGGTTCGGCTTTGGCCCAGAAAGGGGCGACTCTTTCTAGTAGCCACGGTGCTGTCGGCGATGGAACTGCCAAAAACAGACCGTGCCCTTTAGAAATAATGCCAGAGGGAAAAAACCCCAAAAAGGGGAAAAAACCTCCAAACAGTGAATTCCTGAAACAAGAACAAAACCAGGAATCAAAAGAAACAAAAATGCAGGTAAATGCAAAAATGGAAAAGATTCAGAACCAAAGGCCAAGAATCAGGAGCGAAGACACAATCAGAGCAGATAGTGTTGCAGCGCAAGGAAAGGGAGAAAACAGAGCCCTTATATACCAAGAAACAGGAAGTGACCAACAGGAAGTAAAAAGACACCATCTTAGATAGGGAAGAAGTACATAGAATAGAATAGAATAGGAACCATAGAAAATAGGGAACAATGAATTCTGGGAAGAATGAGGAAACCTGGGAAGGGGGAAAGACATAAAGAAAGGACAGAAAATGCCCCAGAAAGTATAGAAGAAAAAGAAGAAGGAAAAGAAGAAAAAGAAACAGGTAAGGAGGGGTCAGAGGAAAACGGGGAAGCAACAGAAGGCAGAGCGAGGCCCCAAGTAAAATCTGGGGCCTCGCGCTGTGCAGAGAAGGCTCGGGGGGCGCCGCGTCCTGAGAACGCGCTGCGCGGCGCGAGCCGAATGTTCGGCTCGCGCCGTGCCACGCGGCGCGACAGTAGGTCCCCCCCCCGAAGGTCCAGGTTTGAAGGGAAACAAACGATGAAAACGAGAAATCAAAAGAGGGGCGTGGACAGAAGATGCATCTTCCCCGGCGCGACAGGAGGAGCTCTGGGCACCACCCCTGGGTTGGTGATGGACAGGGGAGTGGTCATTCCCCTGTCCTTTGTCTAGTTTCGTGCCAGAGCACGGGCTGGGGGCTCCCTGAACCGGTGTAGACTGGTTTATGCAAAGAGGGAACCATCCGTGCCCTTCAAAGCATTTCCAGAGGCCAGGAGAGGATACTCCTTTCAGTACCTTAACACCTATTTACAAAGGGAGAGGGTGTAACACCCTCTCTCAGAGGAAATCCTTTGTTCTGCCTTCCTGGGACTGGGCTGCCCAGGCCCCAGGGGGGCAGAAACCTGTCTGAGGGTTGGTAGCAGTGGTAGCTGCAGAGAAAACCCCAGAGAGCTAGTTTGGCAGTACCCGGGCTCTATGCTGGAGCACCGGGGATGCATGGAATTGTCCCCCCAATACCATAATGGTATTGGGGGGACAATTCCATGATCCTAGACATGGCCATGTTCGGAGTTACCATTGTGAAGCTACACATAGGTATTGACCTATATGTAGTTCACGCATTTAATGGTGTCCCCGCACTCACAAAGTCCGGGGAATTTGCCCTGAACAATGTGGGGCACCTTGGCTAGTGCCAGGGTGCCCACACACTAAGTAACTTTGCACCTAACCTTCACTAAGTGAGGTTTAGACATATAGGTGACTATGAGAATTGGTAAAATTAGTCACTAGCCTGCAGTGACACTTTTAAAAGCGGAGAAAGCATAAACACTGAGGTTCTGGTTAGCAGAGCCTCAGTGATACAGTTTGGCACCACACAGGCAACACATACAGGCCACAAACATATGAGCACTGGGGTCCTGGCTAGCAAGATCCCAGTGACACATATCAAACACACACACAAATAGGGTTTTCACTATGAGCACTGGGGTCCTGGCTAGCAGGATCCCAGTGAGACAGTAAAAACACCCTGACAAAAGTGGGGGTAACAAGGCTAGAAAGAGGCTACCTTCCTACATCAACCACGATAAAATCGCTAGTTGCTGTCGCATCCAGATGATCTCTCAGACTCTGGCGACATATCGTGACCTCTGCTGCGCTGTCTAACAGTGTCACTGCCCACGTCTTGTTCTTCAGCAATGTTCTCAAGTGTACTTGCATTTTTAACTGTCAGTGCTGCCATCTTTTTCTTTTAAACTGTGGCTTCTGCTGAGGAGTCTTTTCTTCTTTTTTAATTGTAGACTGTGGTGAGTCTTTCTTTTGTTTCACCTATTCAGGACGTCGGTCAGGATGGCCCTCTCTCTCGCTACGTCTATCCGGTGCGTCCTGAAAGGAACGAGAGGGACGTGAATCAGTTTATCTGTCAGGAGTTTTTATACTTTCCCTATTTCTGAGATTGTATCTCCTTTCGGAGTTCTCCGGGTGTGGAGAATCTGCTCTCTTATTTCGTCTATCTTTATATTCTTTAGGTTTTTCCCAGCGCTTTTTTGAACCCTCTTGTGCCTGCTTCGTGCCTTCCTCAGGGGTGGTACTTTGTAATTCCAATTTCTTTGGTTTGTCTCCCAAACTATCCCATCCTATACTAGTATAGGTGTCGGAAATTATTTTTAGTACCTGTCTCTCCTGCTCCAAGTGTGGGGTTTCTCGGAGACGCTGGTGTATAGCCAGTGCTACCGCTTCCCCTTTAATATTACTGAGTATTATTGAGGAAACTGCATAAAAAATGACGCATTAGTTTCATCCCCAAATCCAAGGCTGGTGCAGCCCCGTGCTCATTCTGTATTTGTTTTAACAACTCCGGTAAATTGGCAAGTGTCTGGGTACCATGTGTGGTAGTGTAGATAGCAGCGAAGACTGTACCCCATGTGGCGCAGTCATCCACCGAGGGAACCATCCCAAAGGGCAAGCACATAGCGAGCAATCTATGTTTTTCCTGTGGTCCCGTATGGGAAAACACAGCTTCCAACTGATTAGTTTTCTGGGCAATCCAGAACGGTATTTTTTCCCGTTCTGTGGGTACTTTACCCACTGTTTGTGGATTAATCCCAGTAGCCAATTAGTAACCACCAGGTGCTGGCAGTGCTGGACGCGCTGGTGTGGTGTTCAAAGTGCGCATTACGAACTGAACTAGTTGTCTATACAATGTCTGTAAGGCCATGCGCTAATAAGTGTTGTGTTATTGCTTGTCTAGCATTTTCAGGAATGTCAATGGCATCAGCCATTTTTGTAAGATTGGTCAGAGAAACGGAACACCAAATGGGCAATAAAGTCCTTTTTTATGAGTTCGAGCTCGAACAACCTACAGCTTAATCAGGTTGTATCTTTTCAGCTGAGGAGGATTTTCCCAAAGACCACGGACGTCTCTGTATAATGGTACTTAGGGTACCTGTTGTCTGTGAGACAGTGATAGTCGGGTATCCGTAAATTAGTGCCTAAACACCATCGTTGGTGGCACCATGTCGTAGTTTGGACTCTTGCTCTAGGCAAGACTGCTGGTTTAAGGATGACAGTACTTATGTTTGTAGGCGACTATGCCTGTCCTACAAGTCGCAACTATTGTCCCAACTTTACCGGCTCACTAGCAGCACCTCACCAAAAACCCAAATAGTAAAAGGTGATTTGTGGCAGCCTTTACGCATGGACTCGAGATATCTCAGGGAGGGTTGTGGTTAAACGGAGATTACCCCTTTCTCACAGATATATCATATCTCAACCAAACACAGGCAATAATCAAAGATGCAGTAGAGTTTCAATAGTTTTTATTTAATACAACTGCATTCTGCAAAAAGTTACATGAGCTGCAATGATTAGGATAATGAACAATGCAAGAGACAAAATTGTAAAGACAAGAGTCGTTATTAGAAAGACCCCCACCATCTTGCAATCATATGAAGAAGACATAAAGCATGTAATATGCCCTAATACCCTATTGTGATGGGCCTAACCTCCTAACTAAAGGAGAGCTGGGTATATTAAACCTAATCTGCCAATGCCATGTCCATGAGAGGAGCCCCCAACCCTCGTTACCTTGGAATGAGGACTCTATCTCAGACTCCACAGGGTCACGAAGACTGGGTCTGTGTCAAGACGACGTGCAGCATCGATATCAGCAAAGGTGGCGATGCCCGCTGGTCGGAATCCCTCTGATTATCTGTCTAAAGTGTGATGTATTTATACAGATCTATTTGGACCCCCGACGTAGGTGTGTTCTCAAACAATAGATAACAGGCATGCTTGGGCGGCAATTAATATAAACAATTCCCTCTAAAGCATGAAGAGGGAAAATCCCTAACTGTGAACACCTACAGTTTGTCTTTGTCACTTGATCTTGACGCCTTAGCGCGGTAGCACTGATAATGTAACTCATAACAAATGGCCTAACCATAAAAAAGGCAGCCATCTTAGAAGAATTAAATAATTAAAAGGACTAAGACAGAGCAAGCTAAGTAGGTTAAAAGTCACTAGGTGACTGGGGCACAAGTCTGCAAGCCAAAGGCTAAGCTAACTCCTGTAATTCCATTAAAACAAACTACGATTCACTACATTCCAGAGGCACCGGGTGTGGCTAATAGGTGAGCCCATGGTCGGTCCCCACCCAGTTGATGTAGGTATATGGGTGTGGATTTGGCCCTAAGGGTGAGTGTGTGGCTAACAGGTATCCCTCGATATTTACAGGTGACTCTGGTTACCCCCACCTCTAATGGCTACTGACCCCAGTGAGGAATGCCAGGACTAGGGCAGAGGAACGTTACAATGAGGCACATGGGCAGACAAGGATTATCGAGAGGACCTTTGGCCTCCTGAAGGCCAGGTTTCGTTGCGTCCATCTAACTGGTGGATCCCTGTACTACTCACCCAATAAGGTCTGCCAGATAATCGTGGCATGATGCATGTTGCATAACCTTGCCTTGGGACGCCAGGTGCCTTTTCTGCAGGAGGATGAGGCTGGAGCTGGGCATGTGGCAGCAGTGGACCCTGTCGACAGTGAAGATGAGGAGTCAGAGGATGAGGATGAGGACAACAGAACAGCAATAATACGACAGTACTTCCAGTGACACACAGGTAAGACACTGCAATTTCACTTTACATTGATAGTTTTGTGTTGGACACTGTACACGGCAGGCAGATTCTCCCAATTCTATGGCCACTTACTTCACCCTTTGGCATTCTATTTTCAGATATCTGTGCCCCATTCTGGCTCCTGGTGTGTTGACTGCAGCCTACTGCAGGTCATTCCAATGTATACATTCCTGTACAGTTGTATTGCAGTGTTTAAAGCTTGTTAAACTAATCATGTGCCAGACTCCATACTTGTATTTTTTTTAATGGTGTTTATTGAAGTGCCAATAAGTAAAGGGGTATGTGCAATGGGCTGGGGTGATGGTGGAGGAAAGTCCAGGATAGAGTCCAATCTATTTGTATCACAGGTGCATTGTCCAAGGGGGCATAGGAAGTGGAGCAATGGCAGTTCAAGGTGCACAGGGTGACAGAGTGGGACACAAGGGTGACAATCAGGGGAGTTATTTTTCCTGGCGGGGGTCTTGGTAATGTTCTTTGGCTTCTGCCTGGATTGTGGGGTGGTTCTCCTTCTGCAGGGGGAGGAGTGCTGGTGGCCTGTTGTTCCTGTGGCGGGGTCTCCTGTCCACTAGCGGCAGCAGAGGTAGAGGGCTGTTCATCGGTGTGGCTAGTGTCAGGGGCCCAGTGATGTGCTAATGCCTCCCTCATGGTGTTGGCCATGTCTGCCAGCACCCCTGCAATGGTGACAAGGGTGGTGTTGATGTCCTTGAGGTCCTCCCTGATCCCCAGGTACTGTCCCTCCTGCAGCCACTGGGTCTCCTCCAACTTGTCCAGTGTATGCCCGTTGTCTCCTGGAAATGGTGGTATGCTCCCAGGATCCCTGCAAGTGCCTCTTGGAGAGTCAGTTCCCTGGCCCTGTCCTCCCCCTGTCGCACAGCAGTCCTCCCAGCTTCCCTGTTGTCCTGTGCCTCTGTCCCCTGAACCGTGTGCCCACTGACCCCAGGTCACTGATTGTCCTGTGTTTGTGGGGTGTTCTGGGGTCCCTGTAGTGGTGGACACACTACTGATTGACGTGTCCTGGGAACGGAGGTATGGGCCCGCTGGGGGAGGGGGTGCTGTGCTGGTGTTTCCTGAGGAGGGAGGCTCTGTGGTGGTTTGGGATTGTGGCTGGGTAACCGACTGTCCAGAGATCCCTGATGGGCTAGGTTAGTCATCCAGATCCAGGCGTCCAGAGCTGCTGTCAACACTGTGGGCCTCTTCTGTGCGGGGACTGGATGTTGCTGGCACCTCCTCTCTGGTGACGTTGGCTGAGGGACCCGTGGGGATGTAAATACAGTGTTATTGTATCTGTGTGTGACATCTTGTGCATGGGTGTGTTGCCCTGTATGGTTGTGTTTGCCCTGGCAGCTTTGACTTGTGTTAGAAGTCATTTTGAGGGCTAGGTGATTGTCCTAGTGTGCATGCTTTAGTGATGGGTGTCTATGCAGGTATATGATGGGGGACCGTGCATTGGTGTTACGTGCAGGGCTTTGTATTGAGATGGGTGGGTTGTGATGGTGGGGTGTATGTGAGGTGGTGGAGTGATGGTGGGTGAGGGCAGGGATGGGGGTATGTGATGGCATGCAGGTGGGGGGGGGTCAAAGTAGTAAAGAATTGGCTTAACAGAGTCCAGTCCTCCTGCTACTCCTGCCAGGCCCTCAGGATGCATGATTGCCAAGATTTGCTCCTCCCATGTTGTCAGTTGTGGGGAAGGAGGTGGGGGTCACCCGCCGGTCCTCTGTACTGCTATCTGGTGTCATGCTACCATAAAAACGCACCTTACCCGTAGCTCATTCCACCTCTTCCTGATGTCATCCCTTGTTCTTAGGTGCTGTCCAATGGCGTTGGCCCTGTCTACGATTCTCTGACATAGCTCCATCTTCCTAGCAATGGATGTCTGCTGCACCTCTGATCCGAATAGCTGTGGCTCTACGCGGATGATTTCCTCTACCATGACCCTTAGCTACTCCTCTGAGAACCTGGGGTGTCTTTTTGGTGCCATTGGTGTAGTGTGAGTGGTGTGTGTGAGGGTGTGTGGGGTGATGTGTTGGGGTGTATGCTGTAAGGTGCGTGGATTGTGGATGGGTGATGGTGTTATGTGGCTCTGGTTCTGTGGGTGCTCCTGGTGTAGCTCTCTCAGTTGGCAATTTTTTTTAGTCATAAAGGGTTGTGGGTAGTGTGTGTGTTTTATAGTGGTGTGGGGGTGTGGTGTGTGTATGTGTGTCAGGTGTGTGTAGTTTGAATTGTCCAATGTAGTGTTTTTTGGTTTGAGTATGTGTATTTTGAACGCAGCGGTATGTACCACCAACTGTTTAGCGCCATTGAATGTCCACCATGGTGATTCGTGGGTCATAATGCTGTGTGCGTAGTTCTGTTGGCGTAACGGTGTGGGTTTTGCTACCGCCAGTTTATCACTGACCTTTGGGCTGGCGGACTTGTGTGTGTGGCTGTATAGTGACGGATTGGTATGTGTGTCATAATAGGGGTAGCGGTAATCCACCATGCCGGCAGTATGTTGGCGGCAGTCAGCATGGAGGTCAAAGGGACTTACTGCCAATTTCATAATGAGGGCCTTAATGTTAGAAATTGGACTACAGGAAAACTAATCTGGTGAAAGGTAACAAACGGGTAATGCTTCAAGATAGAAGCCCTGAAGATCCGCCCACCCGACATTCTAATGTGTTGCGTTTCAGGGAGTGGTTTAATTTACACAAGTAACTCCATCTCGGGCTGGGGGGTCCTGGCATGTGATTAACAAGTGTCAACCTCTGGCTAGGTGGTCCTGGGCTCTGACTGACAAGTGTCCACCTCTGGCTGGGCGGTCCTGGCATATGATTTACAAGTGTCCACCTCTGGGTGGGTGGTCCAGGCACATGACTGTCAAAAAAGCACCATGCTGAATTTAAATAAGGAATTAACATGATTAACTCAAGGATTTAAAATGAGTTTTTGGATTGGGCTCCTCAAATTTTAAATCACAATACATTCCTCCAATATTTCATAAAACAGACAAAGACAGAACCGTGACATTGGGGTAAAAGTTCTGCTGGGTCAGTAAATAAAACTGTATTCACAATTTACCTGTAGATTACACACCAGCAAAATTGTGTAATAATATTTTGTTATTTTTGCCCCATCTCTAGCCCTGCCTCCATAGTAGTCAGGATCACAGTACCCATGCTTCTTATGCACTGAACAAGTGAGGTTTAGGCAGGGAGGGCATTGCTGCCTCTGTGTAAAGTTCACACCTGGTTGGAGTGTGCATGGGTGTCTTACCTGGCAGTGCCAGTCTGCAGGCGCATTTCAGCATGAAGCAGCAAGTGGGGTTTGGATGTATAACTGATACGTGTCCCAGGTCCATACATGATGAGCTGCTCCACTCAATGTTTTTTCTTTGAATTCTGGGACTTGCAGTCCTTGTTTTCTGATGGAATAGACAAGACTCCAAGTCCCAGAATCCAAAGTAAAATCCTGACCTGGAGCAGCCATATGCATGGAGCTGGGAAGCTTGCAGGGCTGTAGATGTGAAAGGCCTGGGCTCTGAACAGCGAGTGGGGGCATGTGAAGGTTCTGGATGCCCCCAGGGCAGCCTGCAGGCCGCACACAGCCCCCTCCTTTCCTTTTGTCCTCAGCTGCACAGGACACTTTAAAGCTGTGGGCGAGCAGGCGGGGCCACACAAGGAATGGGCAAAACCCTGCAGCCTAAATAGAAGGGCCAGAGGCCCTGGGCGGGGTTAATCTGTGTGACGTCTGCTTCAAATACTTGTGCCCCGGGTATTAATCACAAGTACTGGAGCAGGTCAGAAGAAAGCCAAAAGCAGGGCCACCATAGCTCAGGGCGGCCACATACTGGAAACCAAAAACCAGGACAGTTGACCAACTCAGAAGCAGGACTAGAGATCCGCACCCACTGAGTGGCACAGAGGCTCAGGACTGGCAGGGCTGACCCACATAGAAGAGTCAGACAGCGTGGCACTAAGAGGGGTAAATGCAACATTTACACACAATATTGTCTGTGCTGACCACATTGATTCCTGATAATCCTTAATAATTAATTCTGCATCGAATTACATGAAAACGTGGCTGAACTCTGAGGCAGAAGGCGAGGGCTGTCCCGGCCAATCCGCGGCGCCTGCTCTCCCTGATGATGATGACACCTGCGATACCCACATGTGGCCGAGACTCTCATTACAAATTGGACAACATCACTGGACAGCAAATCAACACAATGGAGGGGCCCGCAGAGATGAGACGCGCTCTAGTCTCCGCGGGCATATTCGGGACAGAAGGGAAGTGACATGGGGGAATAGGGCAGGATATTAGGTAAGCGGGGGTGGGTCTTAGTTAGGGTATAAAAGGTGGCGCGGGGGAGGGCTCTGCCTCTTCCGTGCCAAAACTAGTTTAGGGAAAGTTTGGCCGCCCACCCACCCGGCAGGTTTTAGGAGGCATTTATGTTTTCTTAGTTTAAAGGGGGGTTTTTGGCAGGGAGGAGGAAGTCCGAGGGGAGTCAGTTAGGGCAGGTTGTAAGTCAGAGGAGTGGGAGCATTAGATAGAGGAGGGTGGAGAGTCAGGTGCGGGCTTGGCCACCCTTCCAGGAGAAAAAGAACAAGGAAAAGGATCACAGCGGGGGGATGCACGAAACAACTAGGGCATGAAAAATAAAGGGGAGTGCTTAGCGGAAAAAGGGGGGGTTTTGAAGTAGAAAGATGAGCGGGAAAGGTTTAAAGGGAGGATATGTTAAAGTTGGAGTATGCGTTTAAAGTTTAAAGATGTTTATTGTTACAATCCTGTCCTAATAAATGACCTTTTACACTTACGAATGTTGTCACGTGTATATGTCCGAGAGCTTCTTGGGCAGTGCACGCCCTGAACTCGTGTATCTGAAGGCGCTTTCATATGTGACAGCGAACACACTGGAGAGTCTGAGATCTGAGGTGTCTGCCGAGGAGAACACAGCTTGGTCAAGCAGGGAAGCCGGGCTTTATACAGATTTGCAGGTTTCTACTGTACAATTCAGCCACTAGATGGGTATTTCTTTCTGACATCAAAGGTTAATGCTTCGTCCCTAATTCTTGGAGGATGAGACTAGAGCGCAGGTGACGGGCGGAGCCCACCTTACGTAGCGCCAACCTTCCTCAAGTCACTAAGAGCGCTTCACAAGGGACAGACAGAGATTTGTGAGATTCACCGGATGTGGAGCAGAGAATAGGATTCAGATCCGTTTCACCAGGTCACAGGGTCCGAGGACTCAGATTGGCTGTTCACCTGCACATTTATTGACATCCTGGGATCAGTGCTAGACTCAGACAGTGCATGAGGCGACCAATCAGGAGGCTGCACTCTGCCCATATGTCATAGAACACAGAGCTATGAGCGTGAGACACAACGCAGCGCTGTGTAAAACACCATAATACTGTAAAACATGGCCTCATGGTTACTGGTAAAGCGCACTACAGTCTAGTACTACTACTACTAGTCACACACACAGACATATCCTTAGAGAAGATAGTTTACTTATCTACATCCTGCACTCTCAGTGCTGCCCCGCCACCCCACTCCCTCTAGATGTCATCACTTCACAGCCCCTCAGGTTAAGTTTCCAGTTCCCAGATCATGTGATGCAGCCGAGCTGCACCCCCACCTCTCCACCCAGCAACCTCGCCCCCAATCCACACTGGACTCAGGTCTGAGCTACACCCCCACCTCTCCACCCAGCATACTGGGCTCATTTCCGAGCTGCATCCCCACCCCTCCACCTAGCACTCTGCCACCACCTCCCCCACACTGGGCTCAGTTCCAAGCTGCACCCCCACCTCTCCACCCAGCACCCCCTCCCCCCACACTGGGCTCAGGACCGAGCTGCACCCCCACCTCTCCACCCAGCACCCCCTCCCCCCACACTGGTCTTAGGACCGAGCTGCACCCCACCTCGCCACCCAGAACCCTCCCACCACCCACACTGGGCTCAGGACCGAGCTGCACCCCACCTCTCCATCTGGCACCCTCCTACCCCCCACATACTGGGCTCATGTCTAAGCTGCACACCCAGCTCTCCACCAAGCACCCTCTCCCCACCCTCACACTTGACTCAGGTCCGAGTTGCACACCTACCTCTCCACCCAGCACCCTTCCACCCACCACACTGGTCTCAGTTCCAAGCTGCACCCCCACCTCTCCACCCAGCATCCCACCCACCCCCCCACACTGGGCTCAGGTCTGTGCTGCACCCCCACCTCTCCAACCAGCACCCTTGCACCCACCACATTGGGCTCAGTTCCGAGCTGCACCCCCACCTCTTCACCCAGCACCCTCCCACCCCCCACACTGGGCTAAGGACCGAGCTGCACCCCCACCTCTCCACCCAGCACCCTCCCCAGCACACTGGGCTCAGGACCGAGCTGCACCCCCACCTCTCCACCCAGCTCCCTCCCACCCTCATACTGGGCTCAGGACCGAGCTGCACCCCCACCTCTCCACCCAGCACCCTCCCCAGCACACTGGGCTCAGGTCTGTGCTGCACCCCCACCTCTCTACCCAGCACCCTCCCACCCCCCACACTGGGCTCAGGTCCAAGCTGCACCTTCACCTCTCCACCCAGCACCCTCTCCCCCACCCTCACACTTGACTCAGGTCCGAGTTGCACCCCTACCTCTCCACCCAGCACCCTTCCACCCTTCCACCCACCACACTGGTCTCAGTTCCAAGCTGCATCCCCACCTCTCCACCCAGCAAACACACTGGGCTCAGGTCCGAGCTGCACCCCCACCTCTCCACCCAGCACCCTCCCACTCCCCCACACTGGGCTCAGGTCCAGGATGCACCCCCTCCTCTCCACCCAGCCCCCTCCCACCCTCCACACTGGGCTCAGGTCCAGGCTGCACCCCCACCTATCCACTCAGCACCCTCCCACCCCCCACACTGGGCTCAGGTCCAGGATGCACCCCTCCTCTTCACCCAGCACCCTCCCACCCCCCACACTGGGCTCAGGTCCAGGCTGCACCCCCACCTATCCACTCAGCACTCAGCACCCTCCCACCCCCCCACACTGGGCTCAGGTCAGAGCTGCACCCCCACCTCTCCACACTTCATCCTTACACCCATCCCACACTGAGCTCAGGTCCATGTCTCCCTAATGTGGAGGTAAGGGGGTGCAGCCTGTTATAGGAGGGTTGAGGATGCAGCTTGTACCCCAGGTGGAGGTCTGTCAGTGGATGAAAGTAGGTGTGCAGCCCCTGGTGAGAGGACGGGGGGCAGGTCTGTCCCTGGCCAGAACAAGAAATGGGGGTGCAGCATCGAGTAAAGGAGGGTTGATACCAGGAGATGCAGGAAATCAAAGAGGGGGGTACGAAAGGGGAAGGGGTGTGATTTGCATCTCTATCTCTGCCCTGTTATTAAAGAGGTGCGGGTGGGCTATATTACACCAGGCGCCGGTCTGTCACTGCCCAGACCAAGAAGTAGTGGTGCAGCCCCACCAGGCGCAGGTCTGTCTCTGGCCCGACCTAGAAGAAGGGGTGCAGCCCCCCGGTTAAGGAGTCATTGTGTTGTGTTGGCTCTCATTATCCTAAATGAGACTACTGGATGTTTGGGTATCAGGGTCATTCTATGTGTGGGGGACTAAGTCTAATCCACGGAGAAGGATCCCTGTCACCCTCAATCCGGTTTTGCTCCGGCTAACTAGCAGTGCCTCATCTCTCCCAAGGGGAAGGGATGATTGGGCAGCCGAGCCCATGACATCATAAAGCTTCTCAGGGAAGTCGTAGTCGCTCAGATCCAAACCAGCTCTCTCATACAAAGTCTGGTCTCATATACAAATGACAAAGGCAGTTTAAGTTTTATAGATTAATTTAATAAAAACAACTGCATTTTAGATAACAAGGCGTGAGCCGCAATAACCAGAACCATACAACACAGTAGGATTGAAATAGTAACGAGAAGAGTGAAACATAGGAATAACGCTATCATAGTGTAAACAGGTTACGCTCTCTCTACTAAGTTCTATTTTGAGCACAGCAGGTTAAGCTCTAAGCTTGCCTTTCAGATTCCCCGGGAGGACATCAACCCTCATACCTGAGCAAAGGCCTGTGATCTGGATCAGTATCTGCAACAAGGCAGTCAGCGTCTAGTTGTGGTTCCCTGGTCGGAATCTCCCTCTCACGTGTATTAGGACTAGGAAGTGTTTTTATAACTAACATGTCGACGTGCTAACAAACGTCCCTACGTAAGAATGTGTATCGTCTACAAACCCAAAAGACTAAACTCCTACCACGTCTATCGGCAATGTACCAGACTGTATCCTTGACTGAAGCACAGAGTGAGCAAGAATGTATTATTTGAGAACTCCGGTGCTGAAGTAGGCTAAACAGTGTGATAGAAGAAAATAAAACAAGACCGTGAAACTGGCTATTGAAAAATAACAGTACGAGGCTGAATAAAACGCATCTAGAGCAAAGGGCATAAAGGCCCGATGCTTTAAGCAAACTAATAAAATGCATCTAGTGCAAAGTACATAAAGGCCTAATACTTTAAGCAAGCACTCAAAAGGCTACATAAAATTGGCTACACTACACCCTCCCCTTGTCGGTAGAAAGTGGTTCTCATCGAAGCATTAAAAAAAATATATATGCCCTATATAAAAACTCTACAAAAACGTGGATTTCGACAAGTCCAGATGATACCAAAGCACAAAAGACCTACATTTTAAAATAAGCATGTGACGGATGAGCCAAATTCATATGACAGTGTCAATTTAGAATAAATCCAATTCAAACGGTGGTCACGGAAAGCAGGATATTCTCCACTTCAGCAGATGTCAAGACCGGAAAATCCACGCCAAACACTATCAAGGAGCAGGTGTGTTCCAAAGCCTCAGAATCATCCAAGGCGTTATCCCGTGCTGGGCCTGTGAACGAGTTAACTTCAACTTCCTCCAGGAAGGGTATCTCGTAATCAGCCTCACGAAGCAAACGCAGCCGCAGTGCGCATGTCTGGGAATGAGCCCTCACCGGGAACATTAACAGATCAGCATCAACCACCGGGGGGTCGCCGCTGTGAGAGACAGATGTCTAGTGCATGTTCAAACGAGCACCAATGGCACCGAAACACGGGCTGCACGCAATCCAAAACTGGCCTGAATGACAAAGACCAGTCACACTCCAAATGTTCAAGGAGTGTTGCTCCGAAGTGCTGCATCATGCATTCACGACACAGCTGCGCTGATGGGAGCACCCACATTCGCTCTTGTCGCGGCGGCACAGCCATTGCGGAAAAACAACAGCAACTGCAGAACGCCAGCCAATAAAGCCAAAGTGATCGGAAATCCCCCAAAAATGCTTCCGAAAATCGAATGAATAGCCGAAGGTATCAAACCGAATATGGAAGAGAAGGTGTGGGCAAAACCAATACCTACGGCTTTGAAAAAATGTGCTAATCCAGCCGTGCTGGACGCATTAGATATATGCCCCACAAGTTTTTTAACAGGGACTGTATTTCTGCTGATGACCTTGCCACTTGAAGTGCGTAGGTCTCGCGTGCAGATGTAAGGGCCACATGCTTTTGAAACAATAGAGCCTTTAATCGACTCAACTTGTCGAAATTCACCTTGGAAGTAGCAATGTGAGGCCAGATATCTGCCACCTCCCTTAGATTAGTGGGGGGAAATAACACATTCCTGCAGCAAGTAAAGATCTTGGTGACCGAAACTACATAAACTATTCCGGCCCGCATGCCACATCAGTCTTCACTATTAAGGAGGACGTAGCTGTCGTTTGAAAGCACCTGGAATGTGTGTTTAATCAAGGGGACCGGAACTCCCTTCAGATAGCAAGCCAAATTTGCAACCGAGGCATTACATGCCCCATGCAAGGACAGCTGCTTACAGACCATCGAATGGCTGACAGAAGTCTTGCATTCACTACCGCTAAGAAAAACCTCTCTCATGCCATTAAGACATCTGTACAAAAAGGGAAGTTCCCACACCTCATGTATATAACTGTCTCCCAACTTTTCATATCTGCCTACTGGAACATGTTTTAAACAAGAAGTGAATTGTAGTGTGGAAATAGGCAGATTAATAACCCCGTGTACTAACCACTCAGCTGAAGGAATCTCGGCCACAGTAAAAGGCAATCTTTCCAATTTTTCAATGTTTAACATAACATAAGTCGCCTCTTTTTTCGCCATCAGTTGTTGTTGGCGTGTCAAATTAAGGGAAAAGAATATCTCCCTGGCTCTGATGTGCTGCCATGGAACGCGACCCGCCTTCAGTGTCTGAAGTGTCCAACCCAACTGCATAATGGACCTCGTTTGACTTTGTCCATGATATAATGAAGACATGTCAGAGCGGATAATGTCAGTAGCAGAAGAAACAATGTTGTCAATGGTATAGATTTGGTCGGACAGTGTATGTATTCCATTATCTACAACAGCCAATGCCTGTTTCAAATTATCCTGATCTATTTGCCTTAACCGTGCCGCAGCCTCCTGTTGGGAAAGTTTCCATATTTCATTGTATACTTCGTATAAAAAACTTTTCCTACGGGGTGTCTTCGGGCCTGACAAAAAATCTTGCAAGTCAGTGTTATTACACAGGAGCATGAGATGTGTCTTAACTGCATCTAGCGTGGATGATTTCAACCATTGTTGACACAATTTTCCCACACTATATGTAGCAATAATTTCAGCATGTTCCGGTGATATGTAACGAGGGTCTGCCCTACTTGTCCTGAAACCCCCCGAGGAGGAGACAAAGCGGTGATGACACCCATTGGTGTCTATAGGCCACAATAACCACCCGCCCGGACGTGACAATGAAGTACCGTTCTGGACCCACTCTGTAAACTCTCCAAAAGTAGCATTGATATAGCTCTGCCAATCCTTCATTTTGGTAGGGACAGGTATGCCAGGCATATTTAATTCTTTAATCATTGCTAAGCCCAAACAGCTAGTCTGTTGCACAGTGTCATTTAAAAACATCATTTGAACAGGAATGAGACATGCTCTAAACAATGTTTCTCTACCCCGTGTCTGCCAATGTTTTGTTCCCCAAACACTTTTCAAGTTAACATTTTTTGACCAATATTCATAGCCCTCAATCGACAATCGTGAAACAAAAGAATCCGAGTACAGGAATTTAGTATTAGTCAACAACATTTGCTTATATGTATACGGAGTTAATTTAAAATAATAGGACTTAGCATCCCTTTGATGATGCCCAGAAAAGTACGCAAATTTATCAGAATATGTTTTAGAACTCCCCTGCGGGGGAGTCGGGCAATGCTCCCATTGCGTGTAGTCGAATATAGTCTTTGGACTACTGGCCTTATGAATAAAGTGGTGCCCATAATAATTGTAACAAAACATGTCACCATAATTATCTTTAAACTGGTAAACATCTTCATTCTCATAGACAGTATAATATTGTAACTCGGTCATCATGGAATCAACTGTCTTCACGTCCCAATCATCAGATACAATGCCTGGTATCACAATATCATTAATTGATAACTTTAGAACATACGGTATTTGAATTATCTCAGTGGGACCATATATATCAAACATTACTTTATCCCACACAATCCCATCCGGAATTGGTACTGCAGAAATGTTCACAAAGGACAAGTCTCTTCGAACCTTATGTGATGAAAAATGTGGCTTCAATACCTCCTCCACCTGTTCAACCGTCGATCTCTCAGGAAGAAAATGATCATGTATTAAAAGATTTTTTTTTAACTACAAACCCTATCCACAGAAAAAAAGGCAACAAAGTCATGAAAAGCCACAGATAGTTCCAAGGAAAAACAAAATACGTATCTTTAAGCCAACAAATCAGCTTACGTAGACCTGGGTCAGGTGTTGAAGAGGACAAAGAGTCCGATAGACCATCGTCGTCGTTGTTAAAGCATCCGGAGGCAGTTCTTGCAAAAGGTGCTGCCGTAACCAATGGAGTAGTAGGTGTCTCTTGCAGTGGTACACTGTAGATAACAGCACCCGCAACATCAGCAGTCATTGTGACTCGATCAAATGTTTCCAAATTATTTGTCGTCAGTGGAACTATCGCAAGATCATCTTCCACCCTCCCCAAGCTCGGAGAGGCAACAGCGTTGGTGTAAATCACCTGGAGCAGAACATCTTCCCCAGTAGTGAGAGGGATTCGGGAACTACTGGGCGTTCCTCTTGGTCTGCTGTGCAGAATCGGCCACATGTTGTAACTTGACATTGTCGATGGAGACAAAGCGATTTTCTTTGGCCCCTGGCAACGGCGGTAAAATAACAGTTCTTGTTCCGTTTATTCCCAGCACTGGGACTGGTGCTCGATAGGAAGGGCCAGATTCTTTCTTTACTGCAACCTTTTCACAGCCAAGATCCCCAACTCTGGGAATCCAACCAGTAGGCGTTACTGGCACATCCTTAATTCCTGTGGAGGCAGCACTTGTAGAAGAGTTATCCTCACGGAACTGTTGTAACTCCTGCAAAACAGTGACACGATCATTTATGTCAAAAAGCGTTTCCGCCGCCTCCACACCAGGACCATCTAGATCTGGAACAAACATTCGTGTTCCGAACAGGCACTCATATGAAGTACGACTCCCCAGGGACCTTCTAGGAAAGTTATTTAAAACCGTATTTATACTTTTTTAGCGCCGCATTTGCGTCACTTTTTGACGCAAAAGTGGCGCAAACTTGCAAAATACAATTGTATTTTGTAAGTTTGCGCCGTTTCGCGTCAAAAAGCGGCGCAAATGCGGCGCTAAAAAAGTATAAATACGGGCCTTAGTGCTCTCTGTACTCCATACAGGTGGGTTAGCCAACTACGACCCGTAGCTAAGACTCTAGCCGTTAAGGATTGCTTTAAATCGCGATTTAAAAGCTTCCCGACAGAATTTCCCTCGGGATGAAATGGAGACGAGAACTGGAGCTGGACCCCCAACGAAGCCATGGCGTCACTGAATGCCCTTGTGGCAAAAGCAGGGCCCTGGTCCGAATGGAAAGCCGCAACTGCATATGTACAGACAAAGATACGCAAATCTTTAATAACAGTTTGAGCGTCAGCCGAGCGTTGTGGCCATACCCACACAAATCTGGAGCAAGAATCTACAGCCACCAAAATATATTTGTATGCTCTATCTGGTGTCAGCGGACCACAGTGGTCCAAGTACACACATTGTAATGGTCTATTTGATATTAAAAGGGGCGTCTGCTGCAGGCGCTTAGCCTTTGAAACTTTAATTTGGTGACAGATGTCACAAGAAAGGACATACTGCTTCGTCTCCTTATAGAGACTAGGCCACCAGTAACGGACCTGTAATAGCGAAATCGTGGTGGCCACGCCAGCATGTGCCGCCCCCTCATGCGCTGCAGTAATCAATCGAGGTCGTACAATTTTATTGGGGATCTCGCGTACCGCCTACACGTGGTATTTTAACCTCAGCATTCAGCATACTTCCCATAGAGTATTGATATTTAGTTGGAAATCCCTTAGGATAAGGCATGCCATTCACCGTTGCTTTAATGGCAGCCAGAATCTCTGCATCTGGTTTGGAACTCGAACGAGTAATTGCAGCCACAGTGGCAACTGCCACTGCTGACTTTGCGGCTTCATCAGCCAAAGTATTCCCAGCAACGTGTATTCCAACGCGCTGGTGTCCAAGAGTATGCACAACATGGACTTTAGGCAGCGTCTCCTTCAGTTCTGCTACCTTCCCCCACAGCAGTCTGTGCTTTATGGTGTTGCCTTTTGAATCTCTGAACCCATTCAACCGCCAGTAATGCAAATATTCATTAAAAGACTGGACACAATAATATGAATCACAAACAACCAGTGTAAACTGTGCCGGATCCGTATGTTCCAAGGCCAGCAATAGAGCTTTCAGCTCAGCCAACTGTGCCGTACAGTCCCCTAATGTTTGTGTATGAGTATGTTGTGGGCAGAACTCCTCCCCCTCCATACGGCCGCTCACTACTGCACATGCAGCAGAATATTGGTGTTTAGTCCCCACCGCTGGTTGCGCAGAACCATCGGTGTACATGACCACCTGATATTGATCTATAGGCAAAGTGTCAGCAGGAACTGGGTATTTAATTTCATATTGTAGAAACTCCTGCGTTTGTAGATTTGGGTCGAAAATGTAATCTACATCAGTGGCTGTTAAAGACGTAGCCCATTGTATCCATCGTGGGTGTAATGCTTTCGCGTTAGGAACACTCGCTTTCGTAACAGCCTCTAGGGCCGGAATGGGGGAAACAACAATAATGCGTTTACCCTGGGCAAGAGGTCGTTCTTTAATAACAGCCATCTGTACAGCAGTGAGAATCTTCTCTGTTGGTGCAAATCATTGTTCTGCAGTTGAATACAAGTGAGACTTATAACCTATCGGGACTGTCTGACCTTCATTAAAGGTGACATACGTAAACCCAACGGCCCCAGCTACTACCCTGATGACCAAATGTGTCTTATTGTCCCGTGGGTGTAAATGCTTCGCGGCTAGAAGATCAGCTGGCAAGTCCCAAAGAGTATGTGTATGCTCGATCGTGCAAGATCTGCTTGAAAAATCTGGATGAATTAATTTGTATAATGATTTTATGCGTGTAGCATAATCAGGAATGTAAGTTCTGCCAAAATTTAGAAATCCCAATAATGATTGGAGTTTCTTAATCGTATTAGGAGGTTGCAATTGTGCACATTTTTCTAAAAAATGTGGCACTAGGCTCTTACCTTCGTTTGACATCTCATATCCCAAGAGAATGACGCTGAGGAAGGCAATTTTCGACTTTTTGAAGTTAAATTTGTAGCCAATTTTGGCAAACCCTACAACAATGCGTGCTACCCGTCTTAAATGTTGTAGCAACTCATCATCTGTGAGATATATATCATCAACATATGACAATGCTTCAGGGTCCAACTCGTGCAATATTTCAGTCACACGAGCCGGAAATAGTCCTGGGCTATTCTTATACCCCTGAGGCAAACAACAGAATTTTTTCTGAAAGCCTAACGCGCTAAAGCTCGTAAGATCCCTACTTTCGGGTGCTATATTCTGGCAAAAGAAACCATTTGAGATGTCTAAAGTTGTTTTGTACTTTTTCCGCACAATGTTATTCATTAGTGCTGCGCTATGTGAATTCTGTATAGCATATGTACGTGTATGTCCTTTCAAATGTCTGTAGTCCAACACTATTCTATAAGAATGGTCCGGTTTAGCTACAGGGAATAAGGGATTATTCATCGGCGAGACACAGGGTTCAATTACTCCCTGGTACTCTAATTGTGTAAGTATTTCTCTCACCGGTGCCCTTGCTTCATGTTTTATTGGATATTGCGGTTGTGGCTGAGGTTCGCCTTTAATCGGAATTACATGATATGGAGAATCCCTATCCCACCCCACGTGATTTCTATATAAGGCAGGTGCTTGTGTTAGAGTCCATTTGTTGCCATAGGACTCTGAGAGTTCCCCTGGAACAAGTGGTGAGAATGAAGGTTTAATAACCTCCTCCCCTACCAGGCAAGTGCGAACAAAGTCAGGCAGCCTATCTTGTTCAGCCAGCAAAATGTCATATATCTTGACTACACGATCCCAAAAGATTGCGTTTATAGTGCGTTCAATGTCCCCTTCCAATTGTAAAGTCACTGTATATACCCTATCGGGATCAGAGACACGCATATCTGCTGTTTCCACTTGTATGAAGTCATCAGTTGCTTTCACCTCCAGATGCTCTAGAAGATTCAGGCGAACTATTGTGACATCTGCCGCGCTGTCTAACAGTGCCAGTGCCCATGTCTTGTTCTTCAAGAGAACTCTCTTCCTGTGTGGCATGTCTAACTGAGACTGCCGCCACCTTTTTCTTTTTAAAATGTTGTTTTGGTTGGATCGGTTTCTCTTCCTTCTTGACAGAAACCTCCGAAGAGCGTTGTGATTCCTGTCTCGGTTTCACGTACTCTGTTCTCCGCTCTGACCGCCCACCTCTCTCATTTCTCTTTTCCGATGAGTCCTGAATGGAACGAGATTGGCGTGTATCAGTGTATTGATATCTATCAGGCGTTTTCAAATTATCCCTATTCCTGAGATTATACCTAGTCTGTGGGGTCTCCGGTCGCGTAGATTCCCCCCTTTCTTTTTTAGGTGTCTGTTGTTTTTTTCTCCCAGCGCTTTTTATTACCCTCAGGTTGCTGTTTAGTATTGTCTTTACTAATTTTTCCCTGAAACTGTGGTTTCTGTGGTCTAGCCCCTAGGCTATCTCGACGATAATGGAATATGTTTCCGCTTTTAGATTACTTAATATTATTGAGGAAACCGTGGCAAAATTGCCCATCAGTTGCATTCCCAAATCTAAGGCCGGGCAGCCCCATATTCATCCTGAATTTGATTAAGCACTTCCGGTAAGTTAGCCAATGTTGGTGTACCGTGTGCTGTTGTATAGAACGCGGCGAACACTGTGCCCCATGTATTACAATGTTCCACTGTGGGAACCATTCCAAATGGTAAACACATTGTTAATATCCTATGTTTATCCTGAGGACCTGTATGGGGAAATACCGCCTCCAGCGTATTAATTTTTTGCGCCAGCCGAAATTGAGTCATCTCCCGTTTGGCTGGAACTTTACCCATGATAGAGTGTACAGTCGCCGGATTTATACCTGGAGCGACTGCATGTAGTTGAGCTGGAGCAGCACGCGCTGGGTTTGTGTTTAGTGTCTGTAAGGAAATGCCTCCTTGGCATGGTTACCCCCTGACTTTTTGCCATTGCTGATGCCAAGTTATGATTTGAAAGTGTGCTGAGGCCTGCTAATCAGGCCCCAGCACCAGTGTTTTTTCCCTAACCTGTTCTTTTGTTTCCACAATTGGCACACCCTGGCATCCAGGTAAGTCCCTTGTAACTGGTACCCCTGGTACCAAGGGCCCTGATGCCAGGGAAGGTCTCTAAGGGCTGCAGCATGTCTTATGCCACCCTGGGGACCCCTCACTCAGCACAGACACACTGCTTGCCAGCTTGTGTGTGCTGGTGGGGATAAACAGACAAAGTCGACATGGAACTCCCCTCAGGGTGCCATGCCAACCTCACACTGCCTACAGGTATAGATAAGTCACCCCTCTAGCAGGCCTTACAGCCCTAAGGCAGGGTGCACTATACCATAGGTGAGGGCATAAGTGCATGAGCACTATGCCCCTACAGTGTCTAAGCAAAACCTTAGACATTGTAAGTGCAGGGTAGCCATAAGAGTATATGGTCTGGGAGTCTGTCGTGCACGAACTCCACAGCACCATAATGGCTACACTGAAAACTGTGAAGTGGTATCAAACTTCTCAGCACAATAAATGCACACTGATGCCAGTGTACATTTTATTGTAACATAACACCCCAGAGGGCACCTTAGAGGTGCCCCCTGAAACCTTAACCGACTACTCGTGTAGGCTGACTGGTTTTGGCAGCCTGCCACTGTAGGAAAGTACCATCTTGCCTGGCATGTTACCCCCATATTTCACTGTATATATGTTGTTTTAGTTGTATGTGCCACTGGGACCCTGCCAGCCAGGGCCCCAGTGCTCATAAGTGTGCCCTGTATGTGTTCCCTGTGTGATGACTAACTGTCTCACTGAGGCTCTGCTAACCAGAACCTCAGTGGTTATGCTCTCTCATTTCTTTCCAAATTGTCACTAACAGGCTAGTGACCAATTTCACCAATTTACATTGGCATACTGGAATCCCCTTATAATTCCCTAGTATATGGTACTGAGGTACCCAGGGTATTGGGGTTCCAGGAGATCCCTATGGGCTGCAGCATTTCTTTTGCCACCCATAGGAAGCTCTGACAATTCTTACACAGGCCTGCCATTGCAGCCTGAGTGAAATAACATCCACGTTATTTCACATCCATTTACCACTGCACTTAAGTAACTTATAAGTCACCTTTATGTCTAACCTTTACCTGGTAAAGGTTGGGTGCTAAGTTACTTAGTGTGTGGGCACCCTGGCACTAGCCAAGGTGCCCCCACATTGTTCAGGGCAAATTCCCCAGACTTTGTGAGTGCGGGTACACCAATACACGCGTGCACTATACATAGGTCACTACCGATGTATAGCTTCACAATGGTAACTCCGAACATGGCCATGTAAGATGTCTAAGATCATGGAATTGCCACCCCAATGCCATCCTGGTATTGGGGAGACATATCCATGATCCCCCGGGTCTCTAGCACAGACCAGGGTACTGCCAAACTGCCTTTCCCGGGGTTTCACTGCAGCTGCTGCTGCTGCCAACCCCTCAGACAGGTTTCTGCCCTCCTGGGGTCCAGCCAGGCTTGGCCCAGGAAGTCAGAACAAAGGACTTCCTCAGAGAGAGGGTGTTACACCCTCTCCCTTTGGAAAAAGGTGTCAGGGCTGGGGAGGAGTAGCCTCCCCCAGCCTCTGGAAATGCTTTGATGGGCACAGATGGTGCCCATCTCTGCATAAGCCAGTCTACACCGGTCCAAGGATCCCCCAGCCCTGCTCTGGCGCGAAACTGGACAAAGGAAAGGGGAGTGACCCCTACCCTGACCTGCACCTCCCCTGGGAGGTGCCCAGAGCTCCTCCAGTGTGCTCCAGACCTCTGCCATCTTGGAAACAGAGGTGCTGCTGGCACACTGGACTGCTCTGAGTGGCCAGGGCCAGTAGGTGACGTCAGAGACTCCTTCTGATAGGCTCTTACCTGTGTTGCTAGCCTATCCTCCTTCCTAAGTAGCCAAACCTCCTTTTCTGGCTATTTAGGGTCTCTGCTTTGGGGAATTCTTTAGATAACAAATGCAAGAGCTCATCAGAGTTCCTCTGCATCTCTCTCTTCACCTTCTGCCAAGGAATCGAACGCTGACTGCTCTGGACGCCTGCAAAACCGCAACAAAATAGCAAAGACGACAACTGCAACCTTGTATCGCTGATCCAGCCGCCTTCTCAACTGCTTTCCTGGTGGTGCATGATGTGGGGGGTAGTCTGCCTCCTCTCTGCACTAGAAGCTCCGAAGAAATCTCCGACGGAATCGTCCCCCTGCAACCGCAGGCACCAAAAGAATTGCATCACCGGTCCTCTCTCAGCACAACGAGCGTGGTCCCTGGAACTCAGCAACTCTGTCCAAGTGACTCCCACAGTCCATTGACTCTTCAGTCCAAGTTTGGTGGAGGTAAGTCCTTGCCTCCCCACGCTAGACTGCATTGCTGGGTACCACATGATTTGCAGCTGCTCCAGCTCCTGTGCACTCTTCCAGGATTTCCTTTGTGCACAGCCAAGCCTGTGTCCCCGACACTCTAACCTGCAGTGCACGACTTCCTGAGTTGTCCTCCGGCGTCGTGGGACCTTCTTTTGTGACTTCAGGTGAGCTGTGGTTCACTCTTCTTTGTAGTGCCTGTTCCGGCACTTCTGCGGGTGCTGTTTGCTTCTGAGTGGGCTTTTTGTCTTGCTGGACGCCCCCTCTGTCTCCTCACGCAATTGGCGACATCCTGGTCCCTCCTGGGCCACAGCAGCATCCAAAAACCCTAACCGCGACCCTTACATCCAGCAAGTCTTGTTTGCGGTCTTTATGCACAGTAACACCTCTGCAAGCTTCTTCACGACGTGGGACATCCATCCTCTAAAGGGGAAGTTCCTAGTCCTCTTCGTTCTTGCAGAATCCACAGCTTCTACCATCCAGTGGCAGCTTCTTTGCACCCTCAGCTGGCATTTATTGGGCATCTGCCCACTCACGACTTGAGTGTGACTCTTGGACTTGGTCCCCTTGTTCCACAGGTACTCTCGTCTGGAAATCCATTATTGTTGCATTGCTGGTGTTGGTCTTCCTTGCAGAATTCCCCTATCACGACTTCTGTGCTCTCTGGGGAACTTAGGTGCACTTTACAACTACTTTTCAGGGTCTTGGGGTGGGCTATTTTTCTAACCCTCACTGTTTTCTTACAGTCCCAGCGACCCTCTACAAGCTCACATAGGTTTGGGGTCCATACGTTATTCGCATTCTACTTTTGGAGTATATGGTTTGTGTTGCCCCTATACCTATGTGCTCTCATTGCAATCTATTGTGACTGTACATTGCTTGCATTGCTTTCTATTGCTATTACTGCATATTTTTGGTATTGTGTACATATATATTGTGTATATTTGCTATCCTCATACTGAGGGTACTCACTGAGATACTTTTGGCATATTGTCATAAAAATAAAGTACCTTTATTTTTAGTATATCTGTGTATTGTGTTTTCTTATGATATTGTGCATATGACACCAGTGGTATAGTAGGAGCTTTACACGTCTCCTAGTTCAGCCTAAGCTACTCTGCTAAGCTACCCTTTTCTATCAGCCTAAGCTGCTAGACACCTCTTCTACACTAATAAGGGATAACTGGACCTGGTACAAAGTGTAAGTACCCCTTGGTACCCACTACAAGCCAGGCCAGCCTCCTACAGCCACACACCAGACATGTTGCTGGCCACATGGGGAGAGTGCCTTTGTCACTCTGTGGCTAGTAACAAAGCCTGTACTGGGTGGAGATGCTTCTCACCTCCCCCTGCAGGAACTGTAACACCTGGTGGTGAGCCTCAATGGCTCACCCCCTTTGTTACAGCACCACAGGGCACTCCAGCTAGTGGAGTTGCCCGCCCCCTCCGGCCACGGCCCCACTTTTGGCGGCAAGGCCGGAGGAGATAATGAGAAAAACAAGGAGGAGTCACTGGCCAGTCAGGACAGCCCCCAAGGTGTCCTGAGCTGAGGTGATTCTGACTTTTAGAAATCCTCCATCTGATTCCCCCAATAGGGATAGGAATGGGCCCCCCTCCCCTCAGGGAGGAGGCACAAAGAGGGTGTAGCCACCCTCAGGGCTCGTAGCCATTGGCTACTAACCCCCCAGACCTAAACACACCCCTCAATTGAGTATTTAGGGGCTCCCAGAACCAAGCAAGATAGATTCCTGCAACCTAAGACGAAGAAGGGCTGCTGAGCTGAGAAACCCTGCAGAGAAGACGGAGACACCAACTGCTTTGGCCCCGGCTCTACCGGCCTGTCTCCCCACTTCTAAAGACACTGCTCCAGCAACGCGTTCCACAGGGACCAGCGACCTCTGAAGCCTCAGAGGACTGCCCTGCATCTAGAAGGACCAAGAAGACCAAGAGTTGACCCCACTGAGCCCCCACAGCGACACCTGCAGAGGGAATCCCGAGGCTCCCCCAGACCGCGACTGCCTGCTTCAAAGACTCGACACCTGGTAAAGACTCTGCATCCGCAGCCCCCAGGACCTGAAGGATCCGACCTCCAGTGCAAGAGCGACCCCCAGGTGGCCCTCTCCCTTGCCCAGGTGGTGGCTACCCCGAGGAGCCCCCCCCTTGCCGGCCTGCATCGCTGAAGAGACCCCTTGGTCTCCCATTGAAACTGATTGCGAACCTGACGCTTGTTTGCACACTGCACCCGGCCGCCCCGTGCCGCTGAGGGTGTACTTTTTGTGCTGACTTGTGTCCCCCCTAGTGCCCTACAAAACCCCCCTGGTCTGCCCTCCGAAGACGCGGGTACTTACCTGCTGGCAGACTGGAACCGGGGCACCCCTTCTCCATTGAAGCCTATGCGTTTTGGGCACCACTTTGACCTCTGCACCTGACCGGCCCTGAGCTGCTGGTGTGGTAACTTTGGGGTTGCCCTGAACCCCCAACGGTGGGCTACCTTGGATCCAATTTTGAACCCTGTAGGTGGTTTACTTACGTGCAAAACTAACAAACACTTACCTCCCCCAGGAACTGTTGAAAATTGCACTGTGTCTAGTTTTAAAATAGCTTATTGCCATTTTTGTGTAAACTGTATAAGCTATTTTGCTAATTCAAAGTTCCTAAAGTTCCTAAGTGAAATACCTTTCATTTGAAGTATTACTTGTAAATCGTGAGCCTGTGGTTCTTAAATAAACTAAGAAAATATATTTTTCTATACAAAAACCTATTGGCCTGGAATTGTCTCTGAGCGTGTTCCTCATTTATTGCCTGTGTGTGTACATCAAATGCTTAACACTACCCTCTGATAAGCCTACTGCTCGACCACACTTCCACAAAAAAGAGCATTAGAATTATCTCTTTTTGCCACTATCTTACCTCTAAGGGGAACCCTTGGATTCTGTGCATGCTATTTCTTACTTTGAAATAGTACATACAGAGCCAACCTCCTACAGTGTCTGCATCACAAATTGTACTAAGCGTCTATATGTAGTCGTTAAGTCTGTATATAAGCGACGAACTTCAGCCACTGCTATGTTAGCAACTGCCGGATGTGGTGTATATGTGGCCAATAAAGGCCAGGTTGGACCATCATTACTTAGTGGACCTAACCTAACTGGTAATATTGTATGGGGTAGGGCGCCATCAAGCCAATTATTATGTTCTTGATAAGATAGAGGTATCTCTAAATATGCGTATGCCCTGTATTGTCCAGGCGCATTCGCGATCGTATAGGTGTGAAATGTATTTGAATTCCCATCAGCAGCTGGAAATGTGACCCAGGAGTAAAAAAGTTCTGTTCTATAAGCTGCATGGGCGGCCACCACAAATGTGACTGGACCCCCCTGGTTCATGAGACCATGTGCAAGTAAATGCGCTGTGAGCGGTTGCCTCATATTGAGAGCAATTTGTACTACCTGGGGATTCGCCATTAAAAAAACAGCGGCTGTTCAGAGAAGGCACACCAAAAACGGGGTCTTTTCCTTTCAGAGTTCAAGCTTGAACAACCATCCGCTTTAACTAGGATTCACCTATATCGCGGTGGCGGAAGTCCTCAGTGCCACGGACGTCTCCGTTAAATGAACCGAGGGATCATTATAATATATGAGACCGAGAGAGACTGGTGGACCCGAAAATTAGAGCCAGACCAAACGTTGGCGGCGCCATGTCGCGTTGGCTCTCATTATCCTAAATGAGACTACTGGATTTTTGGGTATCAGGGTCGTTCTATGTGTGGGGGACTAAGTCTAACCCACGGAGAAGGATCCCTGTCACCCTCAATCCGGTTTTGCTCCGGCTAACTAGCAGTGCCTCATCTCTCCCAAGGGGAAGGGATGATTGGGCAGCCGAGCGCATGACATCATAAAGCTTCTCAGGGAAGTCGTGGTCGCTCAGATCCAAACCAGCTCTCTCATACAAAGTGTGGTCTCATATACAAATGACAAAAGCAGTTTAAGTTTTATAGATTGATTTAATAAAAAGACTGCATTTTAGATAACAAGGCGTGAGCTGCAATAACCAGAACCATACAACACAGTAGGATTGAAATAGTAACAAGAAGAGTAAAACATAGGAATGGCGCTATCATAGTGTTAACGGGTTACGCTCTCTCTACTAAGTTCTATTTTGAGCACAGCATGTTAAGCTCTAAGCTTGCCTTTCAGATTCCCCGGGAGGACATCAACCCTCATACCTGTGATCTGGATCAGCATCTGCAACCGGGCAGTCAGCGTCTAGTTGTGGTTCCCTGGTCGGAATCTCCCTCTCACGTGTATTAGGACTAGGAAGTGTTTTTATAACTAACATGTCGACGTGCTAACAAACGTCCCTACGTAAGAATGTGTATCGTCTACAAACCCAAAAGACTAAACTCCTACCACGTCTATCGGCAATGTACCAGACTGTATCCTTGACTGAAGCACAGAGTGAGCAAGAATGTATTATTTGATAACTCCGGTGCTGAAGTAGGCTAAACAGTGTGATAGAAGAAAATAAAACAAGACCGTGAAACTGGCTATTGAAAAATAACAGTACGAGGCAGAATCAAACGCATCTAGAGCAAAGGGCATAAAGGCCTGATGCTTTAAGCAAACTAATAAAATGCATCTAGTGCAAAGGGCATAAAGGCCTAATGCTTTAAGCAAGCACGCAAAAGGCTACATAAAAATGGCTAAACTACAATTGAAGGTGTAGAGATGCTCCCAGGTGTCTGCATTGTACAGGGACAGCCGACCCCCACTCATAATCTAGGTACAACCCCAGCTTCAGGGGACCACTATTCCACAACAGAGACCAGAGCTTCCCTTCAGCAGACTCATTGATAGCCCGATTCCTTTTCACAGAATCTTGTGCGAACCCCACTGTCCACCACATCCCCTCCTGCAGCAGCTGCATCTCCCAGTAATGCCTCCCCGAGGTAAGCCCCTCATGACCCAGCACACAGTGAGGGAAAGTGAATCTCTTGGGGTTGTCCAGCAGGGGGTGTGGTCAGCGTGTCTGTCTCATGCGTCTCCCGTCCTCAGACAGGACCAGGTCTTCATAAGCTGTGTCTGGATTCAGAGTCACCAGCGCTGCAGAGAGAGGAGAGAGAGGTAATGAAACACTGTGGCCCATATTTAACTGAAAATGATGGAGCGCAATGCTGCGCCAAAATTGGCAGCGCTGCGCTTTGTCATTTTCACAACGCAGGGGTGCACCATATTTAATTGAATACGGCACACCCCTGTGTTGTCCCCTGCACTGGTGCTAAACTGAGCTGCCTAGCACCAATGCAGGCATCCTTGCACCATCGTGCAAGGATGTCTGCGTTGAGGGGTGTGATTGTGTGCGGGAAGATGTCCCTTCCTGCACATAAACAATCACTAATGGCTATTTGGCACTTCTGTGTGTGCATTTTCAAATGATTGTTTAAGTGCAGGAAGGGACAACTTCCTCCACATAAAGAATCATGTCTGGCATTCTGCAGCACGCATAGAAAGAGCAAAAAACAAGAAGGAATAAAAGTATTCCACTTCGTTGCACCTTACTAATGCCACTCCTGGGGTGGCGTTAGATTTTGGGACTGCCTCAGGTTTATGAAAACTTACGTCAAACTGCAATGGGTGTTGCTGTGGCACACCCCAGCAACACCCATTGTATGCCCCTTCCACGCAAAGGGCTGCGTGTGAAGGGGCCATATTTACAAGGTGGCGTTATGCCACAAAAAGTGGCTTAAAGCCACCTTGTAAATACGGCGTAGTGCTTAGCGTCACGAAAAGGGGCTCATAAATATGCTCCTGTATGTCCTCAGCTGTATCACTCCCAGTCCAGAGACCCCAGCACTGCAGAGAGGAGAAAGAGAGTTAATGACACACTGTGTGATCTCAGGTGTATCACTGCCCTGCCCAAAAACACTAGCGCTGCAGAGAGAGGTCATGAAAGAATGTGTGGTATCAGACGTATCACTGCCCAAAGACCCCAGCTTGCAGAGAGAAGAGATTAAAACTAAAAACAGTATTTAGAAAAAAAGGATTATGATGTATCAAGCGTTAATGTCCTTTTGCTGTACAACATGGCTACAAAAAACTACGTAAGCCAGTAACTCACATAGGCGAGACCTATTGGCTTTGTCTTTGCTGTTTTTCTTGTGTTTATTGGATGAACTATGTGCTGGTCAAAAGAAGTGTAAGATTGTGATTAAGATTTGTCCAGCTGGTTTATGCCACAATATTCCAAGTGTAAACACTTGAAATGATTGAACCGCGGTTTCAGTAGAGAACACCACAGTGTCCACTGGTTCAGCAAACCAATCCACCAACTTAACAGTATAACTGACCAGCTTGGCTGACCAGCTTGGCTCTTTGTGCCCTGTCTTTTCATAGCTCCGTGTGCCTTGTTGTGCTCCTTGATAGCTCCTTGTGCCCTATTGTTCTCTTTTTTTAGCTCTTTGTGCTGTCACGCTCTTTTTTATAGCTCTCTGTGCCAAGTCATGCTCTTTTTATAGCTCCTTGTGCAGTGTTGTACTCTTTTTATAGCTCTTTGTGCCCTGTCATGGTCTTTCTGTAGCACTTTGTGCGCTGTCGTACTCTTTTTAGAGCTCCTTGTGCCCTTTCATGCTCTTTTTAAAGCTCCTTGTGCCCTGTCATGCTCTCATGATAGCTCTTTGTGCCTTGTTGTTCCCTTTTTATAGCTCCTTGTGCCCTTTCATGCTCTTTTTATAGTTCTTTGTACCCTTTCATGCTTTTTTTATAGCTCCTTGTGCCCTGTCATGCTCTTTTGATAGCTCTTTGTGCCCTGTTGTTCTTTTTTATAGCTCGTTGTGCCCTTTCGTGCTCTTTTGGGGGAGCACTGAAGATAAGCAGGTACCAGGGTGAGAATGTTTATGCTGGATACAGTTTGGTCTTGAAAAAACACTGTGAGATTTGGCCAGTCTGATGCGTGATTTCTCAGCACTGACCTGACATAGCCAAGGCGTGAATTTCACAACTTACTCAAAGGGAGGGAACCTTCCTCTTAAGTTTGTTTAAAGGTGGGGAAGCTTGACAACTGGGAAAAAAAGTAACTCCTCTAAGAAGGGACGTCTTGCCCAGAAAATAATCCCATTGTGGGTAGTCTCCATCCTGTTTCGGCATTTTTAATTCTTAATTGCTTTGCGGTGTGCATGCATGTATACGTAGTCACTATATATATATATATATATATATATATATATATATATATATATATATATATACATATATATATATATATATATATATATTTATATATATATATATATATACACACACACATATATATATACACACACATATATATATATACTGTATATATATATATATATATATATATATATATATATATTCATTGTGGAAGTATTGCATTTTCTTTGTTTCTGTGATCATTATTATTTTACTGCTGTGATTATTTTTTTTTTAGAATTGCATGTGTGTTGCTGCATTTGAAATAAAAGTTCACGTTATTCCTTTCGTTTATGAAACTTGGGAAGTGCCTTAATAATTCCTCACTCAGTCTAAGAGTGCTGCATTCTTTGATTTCCTTTCATTTCATTTCCTCTCAGTCTGAAGCAGAACAGCCCTGTTGTGCTCTTTTTATAGCTCTTTGTAACATGTTGTTCTCTTTTTATAGATCTTTGTGCTGTGTAATGCTTTTTGTGTAGCTCATTGTGCCCTGTCATGCTCTTTTTATAGCTCATTGTGCCCTGTCATGCTCTTTTTAAAGATCTTTGTGCTGTGTCATGCTCTTTTTATAATTGTTTGTGCTGTCATGCTCCTTTTATAGCTCATTGTTCACTGTCATTCTTTTTGTATAGCTCTTTGTGCCCTATTGTTCTATTTTTAGAGCTTCTTGTGCTATCACACTCTTTTTATAACGCTCTATACCCTGTCATGCTCTTTTTATAGCTCTTTATGCAGTCATGTGCTTTTTGTAGCTCTTTGTGCCCTGTTGTGCTCTTTTTATAGCTCTTTGTGCCCTGTCATGCTCCTTGTATAACTCCTTGTCCCATGACGTGCTCTTTTTATAGCTCTTTGTGCCTTGTCATGCTATTTTTCTTGCTGTTTGTACCCTGTTGTTTTCTGTTTATAGCTCTTTGTGCCCAGTCGTGCTCTTTTTATAGCTGTCTGTGCCCTGTCATACTCTTTTTATAGCTCTTTGTGCCATGTTCTCTTTTTATAGCTCCTTGTCCCATGACGTGCTCTTTTTATAGCTCTTTGTGCCTTGTCATGCTCTTTTTATAGCTCTTTTTGCCCTGTCATGCTCCTTGTATAGCTCTTTGTGCCGTGTCATGCTCCTTGTATAACTCTTTGTGCCGTGTCATGCTCTTTCAGTAGCTCCTTGACAGGCTAACAGAAGTTTGCATTGTTTTAGCTGTTGCCACTTCATGAAAGAAAAGTTCATGAAAGAAACAGTGGGGCACTAAGCAAAATGCCGGGGGCAGCGGAAGTGAATTCACATGCCCTTTCAGCCCTTGATGACTGTCTTATCCAGGTGACTGGTTGACACTTGTTCGGTATAAGTCAATAAGGACGCTCAATGAAGGACCACACGCCAATTATGAATACAATTTAGCTGTACTAGAATTTCAGGTAAATGTATGCATTTAGCACATCAACAATAGTAGAATAAGAATAGCAATGAAAAGCATCTATTTATATATGAGTACACTACAAAGAGCATCTATGCATATATAAGAGAAGAGTTCATTGACAGATATAAGCTTTGATTAACTGTATACCAAAATGCATCACACTACGATGTTCAGGAAGCAAAATATAAACGAGTGGAATACTTCAGATAAGCTCTGATTTACTACACACCAAAATGCATGTTTCAATTACTGCAGCAGGCTCACACTACGGTGTTCAGAAAGCAAAATATAAACAAGCTGAATACTTCAGATTAGCTTTGATTAACTGCATACCAAAATGCATGTTTCAATTACTGCAGCAAGCTCACACTACAATGTTCAGAAAGCAAAATATAAACGAGCTGAATACTTCAGATTCTAAACACAGTGCAAGCATAATAATCAATCATAATAATAGAGCAGAGAAACAAAGGCCTTTCATCCCTGTGTGGAACTTAACTTAGTCCACGAAATGCTGGGAAGCCCTCTACCGCCTGCTTGGACCTCTCTCTCCCTCAAGCGTCACGGTCTCTGAACAGCAAAACAGGGAGGCAGCGCTGGGCCATGGCAGCTTTCACAACCCCATATGCGAGCTTCAAATCCCTCACCCGCACTTCAGTGCTTAAATAACTCGAAGCTGGGATTCTATCTCTTTCTGGCATTTTCTAGCTATGTTATCAGCACTTGTCTCTTGGCTGCTCTGCCCTTCCCCAGCCTTTGTTTTCATTCCATCTTCTCCCTGTACTCTCGTTCTCAAGGTTGAGACGAAGTCTCCTACACAAACAAGCTTGAAAATAATATCATGAACTTTCCCACGTTGTTCAGGGGTTTCAGCAGGCATCACGCTCATCTCCACTGCTCAAGCTAATTAACCCTTCGAGTCACAATGTCTTCCGCACCTTTCCCTATACTGATCAAATGGCATCATAGAAAGTGACATCACACGTCTCATTCCCCCCTTGTTACAGATATTGATGTTAAATGATCTTGCTCTTCCGGGCACTCAAGAAAAGTAAATTAGAAGTGCAAGATCAATAAAAATCAATAAACCGTTATGAAAGCTGGTAAACGTGTATTTTGGTTTGCAACCACTTATCAATGACTGCGATGTTTGACTATTTCCCGGGTCAGCCTTCATATACACCATAAGTGCAACTGTATATAACCAGTTGTCGCCTGTAAGGCCTGGGTACACTCGTCATACAGTCAAGCATTGGTTCAAATGTCAAAACATGGTTTCAAATGCTCAGGCCTAGGCCTACCCCAGAGTGTTCCAGCAAGAGAATAGCGCCCCCTTATGGTACCCAGATCTCACAGACTTTGGACAGCAGATGGAGCCATAAAGTTAAGCAGATTTTGGGGACTTCAGAAAACACAGCTGTTCCTTTGGTTAAACATATGCTATAGGCTGAACTTTGGGCAGCAGACTTGGACCTTTGGTTGCCAAAGTTTACTATCTCAGGGGTTAAGACAGTAGATATAACTCTAAGATGACACAGATCTTGAATGGTCAGATCTCAGATTACAGAGGTTTCCATCAGGTAACACAAATTTTAAATGTTGTCTAATGTAGGGGGTGGGGTAACTCTGCCAGACAACATCAGTTCTGCTTCCTCAATATTCAGCCTTTCTTAATACTAAGGTTAGTAACCAGACTGCGGAGGGTGAATTTCTTCAGAGTAAAGGAATAGATACATGAATGCTGCTCACTCATGTGCCTCAGATTTTAATCTTTAACCTTTAACATATTTGCTTTTTATGATAAATTTGTGATTTAATCTACGGTCACCTATATCTAATTGTTCACATCACTATAGGATTATGCATGGTTTATTCACTTCAGGAGTGGAGAAATAATGTTTACCTTTTCAATACGTAGTGCTTGTTAAGCACCATTTTAATGAATGTTTAAATTGCTTTGTACGATATCCAAGTATGTGGGATTCTGCAATTTTGGAAAAATGATCAATTTTAAATTGAAACCGTAAGCTTGTTTTCATTTTAAAATTAGCTCACATTAATCGTGTGTCTTTCTGCACCCAGGAACCATTGCACTATGCTTTTCAGTTGTAGCTAAATAGAATATTACAATGGTACTTCACAAGGATACTTTGCCAGTGGTAAACCAGGCACTGATGTAAGTATAAACAGAATATTACATTGGTACTTTACAAGAATACTTTACCAGTGGTAAACCTGGCTCTGATGTAAGTGTTTTTGTCTCCACCTGGAGAGTCAGTGCACAGACATACACTGAGGTTCTGGATGCTCTTGGTCATTTTCACAGGGATTACATGCCCTTTGGCTCACATGCATGCATTATACAGGGACATGATGTTGTTGAGATGTAGTCAGGGACACTGATAAAAGAAAATAAACACAAATCCTTAATCCCTGTTTGTGTTCGGATCCTGCTACCTCTGAGGCCAGGGATCACAAGGACAGTGGCTCATTCACAAAGGGAGAGCCAGGGGTGGCAGCTGCTACCCCTGGGGACGTCCAGCTAACATCCATGGCCTTACCCACCTTCTGGTCTTCCAGTACTAGGACATAAACCTAATCTTTTCAGAACATAACTGTGGAATAATTACATTGATCCACTTGAAAGGTTGAGAACAGGATCTCAGTACAATCCCTGTGTGTCCCCAGTCTGATTGCTGAAGGAAGGACACTGCTTTTGTCCTACCAGACTTGTTTCTCTTGGTTTGTTGTGGGTACAGCACCTGCTTTGTACTAGATGTTAGTGTTAGTGGGAGGACGCTAGGATTACCGTGTTGCACTTCCCACTCACACCCCAGCCTGAGACCACAAGTTTAGTCTGGCTAAAGGCGACCTTCACCTTCCTCCATTTGCCCTGATATATTGCATGTTGGACGTGTTTGCAGTGATGCAAGTAGGAAGTACTGCAAAAGTAGGTAGGCCAGGGCCTGAGTATATTTACTTCACTGATGAGACAGGAACTAGGAGTGGTTTAGGGTGTCCCTCACTCACAGGAGGGAGAACCCCAAAAAGCTGAACTCCCACCCAGCCTTCCTCGGAGCACTTTATGTACCTGCTGCTTCTTGACCTGAGAGGAGCCCTCAAGGACGTACCTCTCCCTCTTGTACTCAGGAAAGAGAAGTGGACTGAAAATGTTGGTTGACCTCCTGTGTGGCTACAGGGAGGCAGTAAACTGCAAGAGGCCTTTTTCTGGAAGTACCCAGCTGACCAGTGGCAACTGGGCCATGGTGTTGGGCTCTGCCTGACACCCTGTGAGTCTGGAAGTGCCTATCCTGAGGTCCTGAGAATGGTGGGAGTGGTTAGAAGTGCATTTCTGTGCTTGTGTGGACACTAGTTAGTTTAGAAATGTTTGAAAACGTTTCCTCTAAAGCAGTGGGAGTTAGAAACGTTTTGAAACTTTCTGACTTCAATGGGGATTAATTCACATGTACTATCGCTGTCAGCCTGAGTTGCATCTTGATTTGGTCCTCCACACCTTTGACTATCATTGGCACTTTACTATGTGTATGCGCTATTTGTACTTAAAACTTTGGAATTTCATATCTCAGATTCCCCTTATTGGACTGTTTTAATTTTTGTGTCATTTTGTTCATTACTCAGTTTTTCTCAAAGTTTGGTTTAAGATTGCTATTGTTTTCAATTTTGACATTATTACTGTTTTGGTGCTGCAGAAATACTTTACACATTGCCCTAAATTAATCCTGTCTGCTCTGTGCAATGAGTACCAGGGGATTGACCTCAGGCTAATTTAGTGAATTTAAGGGGTCCTCTGGGCAAGAACTCTTTGAGGTGGGCAGTCACCAACCCCTAATAATAATCCACTTTCTTAGAACATAAATTTCAATCAACAAAGTATGGATTTCCAATGAAAGTCTGGTCCCGCTGCTGAGCGCTCCCAGGTTCCGGAAATTGCACATCAGTGGGACCTCGTTTGCAGCTGGAGGTGGTGAGGCCTCCATTACCAGCTTTCTCAAACGCAGCACCAAGTCTACATTAAAACACCAGTAGTGGCCTCTGATCTGCACAAACAGTACACAATACTTCATACAAAGGTGACACCATAAACATACACCCTCCCATCTGGCAAAGCAGGCAGGGCACCAACACACATGACCTGACGTCCTCATACCCTTCCCTATGAAGGCTGTAGGACTGAGCGACATGTCTAGGCAGAGTACGCAGAGACATGACTGGGACACCTTTCCCTCAGGTAAAACCACCAATGGTTACCACACATGTGACACTATAAACATTCAGGCCCTCATTACAACCTTGGCGGTCGGTGTTAAAGTGGCGGTAATATGGCCAAAAGGCCGACGGTAAAAAAAATTAGATCACGACCATGGCGGAAACCGCCAACATAGACAGACACATTAACACTCCGACCGCCACGGCGGTAGAAACAAACACTGCGGCGGTAACCACCAACAGACAGGCGGAAGACAAGGTTCCGCCCACAGTATTACAACAGGCCTATCCGCCACCTTTTCCGGGGTGGTACCAACACCATCAAAAGCACGGCAGAAACAGTCTGTGGAATGGAAACCACTCACCTTTCAACACCCAACAAGGAACCAGGACGCCATGGAGGACAGGGGAGGGGAGGAGGGAAAAGAGAGTGACACATACACGCAACACACAACACCCCCACCCCCACCCTCACCCACAACACCATACACACAAATACATGCACAACATTACATATACACCCCGTCACCCGCTGGAAGAAAGCAAGGACAAAATGAAATGATTGTAACGAGTGTAATCATTGAAAAATCAGACAGGCCAAATTAAAATATCAGTATATACAAATATGTACACCAACTACACAAGCCCGGATAGTAATGAAATCATTGTCTGTGGACCAGTGGTCCCAAAATGCATGGGCGAAGCCCACACATAATACCTGACTCGTAACGGAGAGAACACTGCTGGGGCATCAGATCGACAATAAACAGGAACCTCAGGGGCAGGGGGGGCACCTCAGCCGGATGAACGGACGATGCCACTGCTCCACGAGGGGGCTCCATGCCCACTGCTTTATCCTGGGGAGTGCAAAGCCACAGTCTCTCAAGTCTCTCCAGTGGGTGGTTTGCCCACTGCTTTATCCTGGGGAGTGCAAAGCCACAGTCTCTCACGTCTCTCCAGTGGGTGGGTTGCCCACTGCTTTATCCTGGGGAGTGCAAAGCCACAGTCTCTCAAGTGGATGCTTTTCTCCACTGGTTCTGGAGGGGGCTTTGTGCCCAGAGTGCTTCATCCTGCCAAGGACTAGGAGAGTGGATGCTTTTCTCCACTGGTTCTGGAGGGGGCATTGTGCTCACAGTGCTTCATCCTGCCAAGGACTGGGGGAGTAGATGGTTTTCTTCACTGGTTGTGGAGGGGGCTTTGTGCCCAGAGTGCTTCATCCTGCCAAGGACTGGGGGAGTGGATGCTTTTCTCCACTGGTTCTGGAGGGGGCATTGTGCCCAGAGTGCTTCATCCTGCCAAGGACTGGGGGAGTGGATGCTTTTCTCCACTGATTCTGGAGGGGGCTTTGTGCCCAGAATGCTTCATCCTGCCAAGGACTGGGGGAGTGGATGTGATTCTCCACTGGTTCTGGAGGGGACATTGTGCCCAGAGTGCTTCACATGCAGTGTGGCAGGTCCCATTCCCTCACCTGGGTGTGTCTGCCACGAGATTGCCTGGGAGCAGGTAGCATGATACTCCCTGGAGGCAGAGACACACTCCACCCTGCTGCTACTTCGCCTGCCACCAGCAGGTACAAACATTGCTGGGTGTCGTGCCTCATGTACGCTGTGCAGGGTCCAGGACGTCTCCTGCAGCCTCTGATGGCTGCCCACTGGGGATGATAGCCATGTCAGCTATGGTGGCACTGTCTGAGCACGTCACGGGGCTGGTGGCGGTGGTTGCGGCGGTGTCTGTGGTGGAGATGCTGGTGGTGGTGAATGTGTCAGCACCTGTGGAGGGACACAGCAGGACGTCTCGTGCAGCCTCGGACGGCTGCCCACTGGGGATGATGCTGGGGACTGTTGCTGAGGCAGCAAACGTGCAGGTGGCGGTACAGGTGGTGGTGCAGGTGGCGGTGTCCACCGCCGTACAGGCTGATGTTCTTGTTGCCAGAAGGGGTGACTCTGGTCCCTCAGCCGGAGGCTCCGTGCCCTGCCTGACTTGCCCTTCGCCTTGTGTCCCTTCCCCTTCCTTGGATGTTGCTGCTGGTCCCTTGCCACTGTCCCCTTTTGGCTTGGAGGAGCCCTTGCTGGGTGGTTGGTGTGGCTTCTCCCTCAGGCATGTGGGCACCTTCTTCACCTTGGCAGGTGGCGGAATGGACTGATCCTTGGCCTCGCTAGGTGGCACACTGTAAGCCCTGATGGGTGCCACCTGCGATGTGACCGGACTTGCTGAGACCACAGTGCTGGAGGATTTGGTGGCTGAGGTGCTGGGCTGGGACCTGGACAGCCTGGCCCTAGGGGAAGGGAGGGGGGGTGTAGGGAAGAGGTCAATGTTAGCCAGGAAGAGTTTCTTAGACACACTGGGACGGGAAAATGGAGGGGCTTTGGGAGTGGAGGAAGAGGTAGTGGTTGTAGGAGGTGTACGTCTGCTGAATTTGGGTGAAGGTGCATGGGCGGGAGCCTGTTGTAAGGTGGATGGCTGTTGGGTGGGTGTGTGCCTGCGTTTGTGTAGTTTGGGAGGAGGGCTCACAGACACACTGGGAGAGGACACCGGGGATGTGTGAACGGTAGGGGGGGTGATTGCACGTGAGCGGTGTGTGGTGATGGGTGTGCTGGTGATGGAGGTAGTGGATAAAGATGTAGTGCATGCAGGTGTGAATGGAGACGAGACAGGGAGGGAGGAGGAGGACGTGGAGGAGGGGGACACAGTGGAGGCAGTGGATGTTGGTGTGTCTGCATGGGGATGGTGCTTATGTGAGTGCCTGTGGGATGTGTGGTGCTCATGTTTGCCATGTCCACTCTTGTGTGTTGAAGAGTGTGCATGCTGGTCTGATGGTGTGCTTGGGATAGGCAGAGGTACAGGGGATTGGGTCTGGGTAGAGGAAGTTGGAGGGGGAGGCTGGACACAGGGAAAATGGCTGCAATCAGTGCTGAGGCCAGAGCCTGAAATGCTCTCTGTTGGGCCGCCACGCCAGGATGAATGCCCTCCAGGTATGCATGTGTTTGCTGCAAATGCCTCTCAACACCCTGGAAGGAATTCAAAATAGTTGATTGCCCAACAGTCAGGGATCTCAGGAGGTCAATAGCCTCCTCACTGAGGGCAGCAGGGCTGACTGGGGCAGGGCCTGAGGTGCCTGGGGCGAAGGAGATGCCCACCCTCCTGGGTGAGCGGGCACGGGAAACTCGATGAGGGGCTGCTGGGAGGGCGGTGACAAAACCAAAAGTGGGGGGGGGACAGAGGAGACACATGGTCAATGCCTGCAACACCACTACCGTTGGCGGACACAACACACAGGGAGCAGCCCTATGCACCAAGCCATGCACTAACAGTGCAGGGGAAAAGCACATGCCCAAGGGGGACTCTGTCTAGACCCATTTCATGCACAGCTGGAACCCAAGGGAGCCTAACTAGGTGTAGAGGACAAATACCACCTTTGGGGTTGGAGTGGGAATGAGCCTGCAAATCAATGGATCTTCCTTTGCGCGTCTGCTCTGGCCGAGGGGAACCCACAGCCCACCTTCCCCACCCAGACACGTCGTCAAGCGCGCAGAGTCAGCTGAATGAGAGTGTACTCACCCCCTTGTGGCTGGATTTGCCACCGCCAGGATCCGGTACATCAGGGGGGGTCGTGGTGCGACGTGCACTCCTTCCACGTTGGGAGGCCATCCCCAGCTGGGCCTCAGCCGTCTTCTTGCTCCAGCGGCGCAGGTCCTCCATCTTTTCCGGCAGTGGGTGCTCCGTCTATGGTAGACCCCCAGGGTCCGCACTCCCTTGGCGATGGCACGCCAAATATCCTTCTTCTGGAGGACCGTAGAGTAGCGTGTACTGGGGGAGAACCCCATCCACTAGTTTCTCTAACTCCTCCGCAGTGAAGGAAGGGGCCCTTTCACCAGACACTGTAGCCATTGTCCCTTCCAGACGCAGGTCACAGCAGCACTTGCAGTGTAGGTCCTCTCCTGTTGAAGGTCAGGTATCAAGTGAGTGAAGAGATAGAAAATGGCAGTCACGTCCACGCCGGTGTACATCGTCATTGGCTCCTGGAACCCATAGGGCCCAATGATAACCAATGCAGAATTGCGCAGCGATCTTCGACCGCCTACCGCGACGCTGCACAACGCCAGCGCAGTTACTTCATTTCCCCTTGTCCCTCCTTACAGGTCAGACACCCGCCATTTCAGGGGGCCACATGGCAGGCCAACGAACTGCGTCACACCTATTTAGGCCAGGAATATGGACAGACAAAGGCACATTGAGATAATTTAACAATTGTGCTAAACAGCCTTGCGAAACCTATGTGGTGTATGACCCTCTACTCACTGTTCTCCTCCATAGGGCACGTCCGCTGGGGCAGGTGATGAGATGGCGTATCCTCCGGTGTACAGACCCCTGGTGGACCTGTCAACAATCAAAGACAGACACATCATTATCACTTACAGACTTGATCGTGCAACAATCCAGGAACTGTGTGCCCAGTTGGAGCCAGACCTGATGTCAGCTATCTGCCATTCTACAGGAATCCCCCCTCTAGTGCAGGTCCTGTCAGTGCTCCATTTCCTGACAAGTGGGTCTTTTCAAACAACAGTGACCATGGCATTAGGGGTGGTCACAGCCAATGTTCTCTAACGTGTTGTCCAGAGTGTTATCTGCCCTGCTGAAACACATGTGCAGCTACATCGTTTTCCCTCAGTTGGAGGATCTGCCCACAGTGAAAGGTGACTTTTATGCCGTGGGACATATCCCCAACATCATTGGTGCCATTGATGGTACACATGTGGCATTTGTCCCCCCCCCACCCCGCAGGAATGAACAGGTGTACAGAAACAGGAAAAGCTACTATTCAATGAATGTGCAGATGGTGTGTTTGGCAGACCAGTACATCTCCCAACTGAATGCCAAGTATCCAGGCTCTGTGCATGACGCTTACATTTTGAGGAATAGCAGCATCCCTTATATGATGGGGCAACTCCAGAGGCACTGTGTGTGGCTAATAGGTGAGCCCAAGGTCCCCACACAGTTTAAATAGGTGTCCGGGTGTGGGAGATTCCCTAATGTTTGGAGGATGTATAACAGTTGTCCCTCGATATCTGCAGGTGACTCAGGTTACCCCAACCTGTCATGGCTACTGACCCCAGTGAGGAATCCCAGGACAAGGGCAGAGGAACGCTACAATGAGGCACATGGGCGAACTAGAAGGATAATAGAGCGCACCTTCTGCCTCCAGAAGGCCAGATTCCGGTGCCTCCATCTGACAGGTGGCTCCCTATACTACTCACCGAAGAGGGTGTGCCAGATAATCGTGGCATGCTGTATGTTGCACAACCTGGCTTTGTGACACCAGGTGCCTTTTCTGCAGGAGGATGAGCCTGATGCTGGTCTTGTGGCAACTGAGGAGCCTGTGGACAGTGAAGAAGAGGAGGCAGAAGAAGAAGATATAGACAACCGAAACAACATTATCATGCAATACTTCCAGTGAGACACAGGTAAGAGGATGGCACTGCTTTACACATCTCATACATTGTAGGACATAGCATAACTCTGCCTTTTTACCTCTGCGTATGAACCCTGACATGTCACTTTGCCTTTCCATTTCACAGATCTGGGTCCCACTCTGTGCCCTCTGCTATGTTTACTGCTGGCCAACAACTGTGTAACATTGGTATGTGAACATGTACATTGACATTGCAATATTCCTGAGAGGTTGCTATTACACATTTGTGAAAGTACAGACTGACTCCAGATTGATTTGTGATTCAAGGGTGTTTATTTATGTGCTAATACGTGGAGGGGGGTGTGCATTGGGCTGGGGTGATGGTGGAGGAATGTCCATGGTAGAGTTCAGTCTCTTGGTCTCACAGGTGCATTGTCCATGGGGGCATTGGAAGTGGAGCAATGGCAGTTCAAGGTCGACAGGGTGACATAGTGGGACAGAAGGGTGACAATCAGGAGGGTCTTATTTCCTGGCGGGGTTCTTGGCAATGTTCTCTGTCTTGTTCCTGGATCTCAGGGACCGTTTGTGGGGTGGTTCTCCTTCTGCAGGGGGTGGGGTGCAGGTGGCCTGTTGGTCCTGTGGTGGTGCCTCCTGTCCACTAGCGCTGGCAGAGGTGGAGGGCTGTTCATCGTCCAGGCTAGTGTCAGGGGCCCGTTTGTGTACCACTGTGTCTCCCATGGTGTTGGCCAGGTCTGCCAGCACCCCTGCAATGGTGACCAGGGTTGTGTTAATGGACTTCAAGTCCTCCCTGATCCCAAGGTAGTGTTCCTTCTGAGGCCGCAGGTCTCCTGAAACCTGGCCAGTACCGTGCCCATGGTCTCCTGGGAATGGTGGTATGCTCCCATGATGTTGGAGAGTGCCTTGTGGAGAGTGGGTTCCCTGGGCCTGTCCTCCCCCTGTCGCACAGCAGTCCTCCCAGCTTCCCTGTTGTCCTGTGCCTCTGTCCCCTGAACCGTGTGCCCACTGCCACTGACCACAGCTCTCTGATTGTCTTGGGTTGGTGGGTTTGCCGGGGGTCCCTGTAGTGATGGACACACTGCTGATTGATGTGTCCTGGGGACAGTGGCATGGGCCCGCTGGGTGGGTGCTGTGGTGGTGTTTCCTGAGGTGGGAGGATCTGTGGTAGCTTGTGACAGTGGCAGGGGAACCAACTGTTCAGAGGTCCCTGATGGGCCGGGCTGGTCATCTTGATCCAGGCATGCAGAGCTGCTGTCATCACTGTGGGCCTCTTCTGTGGGGGACTGGATATGTCTGGCACCTCCTGTCCAGTGACGTTCAGTATGGGTCCTGTTGGGGTGTAAATGCATAGTTTTTGTATCTGTGTGCCATCTTGCTTGTGTTGTGTTTGCTATTCTCTCTCTCTCAGCTTTTTAAAAAAAATGTCATTGTAAGGGTTTGTGGGTAATGTGTGTTTTATAGTGTTGTGAGTGTGTGGGTGTGGTGTGTGTATGTGTATCAGGTGGGTGTATTTCGAATTGTCCAATGTGGTTGTGTTTTGAAAGTGTGTGTGTATTTTGAGCGCGGCGGTGTGTACCGCCAATGGATTACCGCGGTTGAAAGACCGCCACGTTGATTCGTGGGTCGTGATAGTGTGGGTGTATTCTTGTTGGCGTGACTGTGTAGGTTTTGGTATTGCCAGTTTATCACTGACCTTTGGTGTGGCGGACTTGTTTGGGTGTCTGTATTGTGGCGGATTCCGAGATGTGGGTTGTAATACCTGTAGCGGATTTCCGCTCGGCCACACTATGTTGGCGGCCTTCAGCACGGCAGTAAGCGTGATTTACCACCAGGGTTGTAATGAGGGCCTCAGTCTCCCAACCATATTACTGCCTGCGTAACCTCATTCCTAGTCTTTACCACACAGTGCCTGGAGGATCTCTAGAGGTGTGAGTAGGTTATACAAACATATGGAGGCTTTTAAATCCAAAAGCCAGAGAATACATCCGCTGCTCCACTCTACACTAAAGCTTTTCTAGAACTGACTATTTCCTGGCCAGCTAATCTGTCTCAAACTTAGATTTACTAAAGATACCAACTCTGCATGTATGTTAGATCATGCCACAGTTTAAATAAGTATTCTAATGCAATCTGAAATAACAGGGTATTCAATGTGGAGATTTAATCAATTTTTGTTAAATGATAAAATATTTGTACAAAAACTAAAAGCAGATATTGGCAGAGACAGGAACTGGAAGTACTGACTGTTGCACATTTACTACCTCACCCAGGACTCACCCTTACCTATCTGTGTGTGTGCCTGTTTGTGTTTGTATCTGTGTGTGTGTGTGAATGTGTGTGTGTGCTTGTGTATGGGTGTGTGTGAGTGTCTGCTTGTGTGTCTGCGTGTGTGTCTATCTGTGTGTGTGTTTATCTGTGTGTGTGCGTGTGTCTGTGTGTGTGTGTTTATCTGTGTGGGCTGTGTGTGTGTGGCTGTGTGTGTATGCTTCTGTGTCTTTTGTCTGTGAATCCTTTTGTGTATGTATGTGTGTCAGTGCATTCCTACTTATGTAAGTTTGTGTGTTTCTGTGTGTGAGTGTCTGGGTGTCTGTGTGGGTGTCTGTGTGTTTGCATGCTACTGTTTCTTCTGGCTGGGAATCCTTCTGGGTATGTATGAGTGTCAGTGTATTTCTACTTAGGTGTGTGGGTGTCTGTGTGCATGCTACTGTTTCTTCCAGCCTGGAATCCTTCTGGGTATGTATGAGTGCCAGTGTATTTCTACTTATGTGTGTGCATGTCTGTGTGTGTGTATGCTTATGTCTTTTGACTTTGAATCCTTGTGCGTATATATGTGTGTCAGCGTATTCCAACGTATGTGTGTGTGTGTACTTGTGTCTGTGTGCATGTGACAGGGTTGATAACAGAGTATTTCTGTCTTTCTACCTCACTCCGTCTTTCTTACTTTTATTTTCTTCTTCTCCAAACCTCAATATGAAAAACGTACCATGTGCTGAAAGAAACTGGCGAACTGGAGTCAAAGCACCAAGTAAATCCACCTCCTCTGCACTGCCTCTCACAGGCCCTCCTCAGGCCCTTCCTTCATCTTTCATTGGTTGCTTGAAGTCATAAGTGGCTATTTTCACAAAAGGTGTAGGCACTGGAAAACATTGATTACTTCCAGAGTTTTTATTCTGGACTGTGTTTTTTAAATCATGGAAGGCAGTGACCTGGAAACAACATTCAAAACAAATGCTGTTCTGCGCAAGTCCTGTAATTCAAATGTAAATGTCCAGAACAATATGTATTTTTACCCAAAAATCAAATGTGTGTGTAGAAAGCTAAAAAGTAAATTATTCCCACCTTTGTGCAGACACAGAGTCTCTCTCAGATGAGGCTGTAAATCTCTCCATGAGGAGGAATCTTCTGTTCCAGGCTCATTTCTCACCCAGGGGCAGCTCTGTCCAGGGAAACTTCCTTGTCTGTCATGAAGCCTGCACTGGGAAACTGGTACAGAGGAGGGAGAGACAGGTACAGAGAGATAGAGGGAGGGAGAGACAGGTACAGAGAGATGGAGGGAGGAGGGAGAGACAGGTACAGAGAGATGGAGGGGGGAGAGACAGGTACAGAGAGATAGAGGGAGAGACAGGTACAGAGAGATGGAGGGGGAGAGACAGGTACAGAGAGATAGAGGGAGAGACAGGTACAGAGAGATAGGGGGAGGAGGGAGAGACAGGTACAGAGGGATGGAAGGAGAGACAGGTACAGAGAGATAGAGGGAGGAGGGAGAGACAGGTACAGAGAGATAGAGGCAGGGAGAGACAGGAACACAGAGATACAGGGAGGGAGAGACAGGCACCGAGAGAGGAAGGGAGGAGGGAGAGACAGGCACAGAGAGCTAGTGGGAGGATGGGGAGACAGGTACAGAGAGATGGAGGTGTAGGAAAGTACCATCTTGCCTGGCATGTTACCCCCATTTTTCACTGTATATATGTTGTTTTAGTTGTATGTGTCACTGGGACCCTGGTAACCCAGGGCCCCAGTGCTCATAAGTGTGCCTGAATGTGTTACCTGTGTAGTGACTAACTGTCTCTCTGAGGCTCTGCTAATCAGAACCTCAGTGGTTATGCTCTCTCATTTCTTTCTAAATTGTCACTAACAGGCTAGTGACCAATTTTACCAATTTACATTGGCTTACTGGAACACCCTTATAATTCCCTAGTATATGGTACTGAGGTACCCAGGGTATTGGGGTTCCAGGAGATCCCTATGGGCTGCAGCATTTCTTTTGCCACCCATAGGGAGCTCTGACAATTCTTACACAGGCCTGCCACTGCAGCCTGAGTGAAATAACGTCCACGTTATTTCACAGCCATTTTACACTGCACTTAAGTAACTTATAAGTCACCTATATGTCTAACCTTTACCTGGTAAAGGTTAGGTGCAAAGTTACTTAGTGTGAGGGCACCCTGGCACTAGCCAAGGTGCCCCCACATTGTTCAGAGCCAATTCACTGAACTTTGTGAGTGCGGGGACACCATTACACGCGTGCACTACATATAGGTCACTACCTATATGTAGCTTCACCATGGTAACTCCGAATATGGCCATGTAACATGTCTATGATCATGGAATTGCCCCCTCTATGCCATCCTGGCATTGTTGGTACAATTCCATGATCCCAGTGGTCTGTAGCACAGACCCTGGTACTGCCAGACTGCCCTTCCTGGGGTTTCTCTGCAGCTGCTGCTGCTGCCAACCCCTCAGACAGGCAGCTGCCCTCCTGGGGTCCAGCCAGGCCTGGCCCAGGATGGCAGAACAAAGAACTTCCTCTGAGAGAGGGTGTGACACCCTCTCCCTTTGGAAAATGGTGTGAAGGCAGGGGAGGAGTAGCCTCCCCCAGCCTCTGGAAATGCTTTGTTGGGCACAGATGTGCCCAATTCTGTATAAGCCAGTCTACACCAGTTTAGGGACCCCTTAGCCCCTGCTCTGGCGCGAAACTGGACAAAGGAAAGGGGAGTGACCACTCCCCTGACCTGCACCTCCCCTGGGAGGTGTCCAGAGCTCCTCCAGTGTGCTCCAGACCTCTGCCATCTTGGAAACAGAGGTGCTGCTGGCACACTGGACTGCTCTGAGTGGCCAGTGCCACCAGGTGACGTCAGAGACTCCTGCTGATAGGCTCCTTCAGGTGTTAGTAGCCTTTCCTCTCTCCTAGGTAGCCAAACCCTCTTTTCTGGCTATTTAGGGTCTCTGTCTCTGGGGAAACTTTAGATAACGAATGCATGAGCTCAGCCGAGTTCCTCTGCATCTCTCTCTTCACCTTCTGATAAGGAATCGACCGCTGACCGCGCTGGAAGCCTGCAAACCTGCAACATAGTAGCAAAGACGACTACTGCAACTCTGTAACGCTGATCCTGCCGCCTTCTCGACTGTTTTCCTGCTTGTGCATGCTGTGGGGGTAGTCTGCCTCCTCTCTGCACCAGAAGCTCCGAAGAAATCTCCCGTGGGTCGACGGAATCTTCCCCCTGCAACCGCAGGCACCAAAAAGCTGCATTACCGGTCCCTTGGGTCTCCTCTCAGCACGACGAGCGAGGTCCCTCGAATCCAGCGACACTGTCCAAGTGACCCCCACAGTCCAGTGACTCTTCAGCCCAAGTTTGGTGGAGGTAAGTCCTTGCCTCACCTCGCTGGGCTGCATTGCTGGGAACCGCGACTTTGCAAGCTACTCCGGCCCCTGTGCACTTCCGGCGGAAATCCTTTGTGCACAGCCAAGCCTGGGTCCACGGCACTCTAACCTGCATTGCACGACTTTCTAAGTTGGTCTCCGGCGACGTGGGACTCCTTTGTGCAACTTCGGCGAGCACCGTTTCACGCATCCTCGTAGTGCCTGTTTCTGGCACTTCTCCGGGTGCTACCTGCTTCAGTGAGGGCTCTTTGTCTTGCTCGATGTCCCCTCTCTCTGCAGGTCCAATTTACGACCTCCTGGTCCCTCCTGGGCCCCAGCAGCGTCCAAAAACGCCAAATGCACGATTTGCGTGTAGCAAGGCTTGTTGGCGTCCATCCGGCGGGAAAACACTTCTGCACGACTCTCCAAGGCGTGGGGGATCCATCCTCCAAAGGGGAAGTCTCTAGCCTTTGTCGTTCCTGCAGTATTCACAGTTCTTCAGCCTAGTAAGAGCTTCTTTGCACCAACCGCTGGCATTTCTTGGGCATCTGCCCATCTCCGAGTTGCTTGTGACTTTTGGACTTGGTCCCCTTGTTCCACAGGTACCCTCAGTCAGGAATCCATCGTTGTTGCATTGCTGATTTGTGTTTTCCTTGCATTTTCCCTCTAACACGACTATTTTGTCCTTAGGGGAACTTTAGTGCACTTTGCACTCACTTTTCAGGGTCTTGGGGAGGGTTATTTTTCTAACTCTCACTATTTTCTAATAGTCCCAGCGACCCTCTACAAGGTCACATAGGTTTGGGGTCCATTCGTGGTTCGCATTCCACTTTTGGAGTATATGGTTTGTGTTGCCCCTATCCCTATGTTTCCCCATTGCATCCTATTGTAACTATACATTGTTTGCACTGTTTTCTAAGACTATACTGCATATTTTTGCAATTGTGTATATATATCTTGTGTATATTTCCTATCCTCTCACTGAGGGTACACTCTAAGATACTTTGGCATATTGTCATAAAAATAAAGCACCTTCATTTTTAGTATAACTGTGTATTGTGTTTTCTTATGACATTGTGCATATGACACTAAGTGGTACTGTAGTAGCTTCACACGTCTCCTAGTTCAGCCTAAGCTGCTCTGCTAAGCTACCATTATCTATCAGCCAAGCTGCTAGACACCCTATACACTAATAAGGGATAACTGGGCCTGGTGCAAGGTGCAAGTACCCCTTGGTACTCACTACAAGCCAGTCCAGCCTCCTACAGGAGGGAGGAGGGAGACACAGGTACAGAGAGATGGAAGGAGAGACATGTTCAGAGAGATGGAGGGAGGAGGGAGAGACAGGTACAGAGAGATAGAGGGAAGGAGAGACAGGCACAGAGAAATAGAGAGGGAGGAGGGTGAGATAGGTACAGAGATAGAGGGAGGAGGGGAGACAGCTACATAAAGATAGAGAGAGGGAGAGATAGGAACAGAGAGATAGAGGAAGGGAAACAGATGTGCAGCGAGATAGAGAGAGGGATCAACAGTTACAGAGAAATGGAGGGAGACAGAAGAGACAGGTACAGAGAGATAGAGGGAGGGGGAGACAGGTACAGGGAGGAGGGGACAGGGAGAGAGCGATGAGGAAGAGAAACAGGTACAGAGAGATAGAGAGTGGGAGGGACATATACAGATAGAGGAAGGGAGGCAGGAGAGACAGGTACAGAGAGATAGAGGAAGGGAGAGACAGGTACATAGAGATGGAGGAAGGGAGAGACAGGTACAGGGAGATAGAGGAAGGGAGAGAGAGGTACAGAGAGATAGAGGAAGGGAGAGACAGGTACAGAGAGATGGAGGATGGGAGGAGGAGAGACAGATACAGAGAGATGGAGGGAGAGAGAGACAGGTACAGAGAGATGGAGGGAGGGAGAGACAGTTACAGAGAGAAAGATGGAGGAGGGAGAGACAGGTACAGAGAGTCAGACAGAGGAGGGAGAGACAGGTACAGAGAGAGAGTGGGAGAGACAGGTACAGAGAGATAGAGGGAGGAGGGAGAGACAGTTGTAGCTGCTTTAGAGCTCATGGCATCCTTGCAACATCAATGGCACAAGGCAGATATCTTCAACGAGCCGCATTCAGTAGAAGTAAGAAGGGTACTGTGGGAAAATGGCACCTTGTTGCAGTACCCCCCACTTTGTGCCTGGCTTCTGAATGCAACTTGGACTGGAGTGCACTGGGATCCTGCTAACCAGGTTCCCAGTGCCAGTGTTCTTTTCCTACAACATTGTAAAGGTAATTGGATACACCTTTAGCTTCCACTATAAGTCCCTAGTAAAAGGTACTTAGGTACCCAGGGCATGGGGTACTAAGGGTAGGCCCCTGAGGGCAGAAGCACTGATTATGCCACCCTCTAGGGCCATGCATCCAGATGCACCTAGCACTGCCATAGCAGGCTGAGTGTCCTGGTGCAAACCTAAAATACAGACTTGACATGGCACACTCCCTGTGTGCCCTGTCCCCCACACACTGTATACAATGTAGGTAAGTCACACCTCTGGTAGGCCTTTCAGCCCTAAGGCACGGTGCACCATACTATATGTGAGGGCATAGCTGCATGAACAATATGCCCCCACTGTGTCCCTGCCAAACCTGGGACATAATGAGTGAACAGAGCAGCCATTTTAATATATGTGCTGGACACTGGCCAACACGAGTTTCCCAGCTACATATTGGCTACTCTGAACCCTTTGTTGCTTGGTATCAAACAACTCAGAATGGTAAATCCAAACTGGTACCAGTACTGGATTTATTATAAAACGTACCTAGGGGTCACTTGAGAGGTACCCCCTGCAAAAGCTAACTAGCCTGTCATGGTTGCTGACTGGTTCTATCCAGACTGCCACTTCCAGACAGGCAATATACAAACCTTGGGGAGAGTCCTATCTCTCAAGTTTGTAAAACAATGCCCTTTCTGGGTGGAAGTGCTAACAGCCCCTCCCCCAGGAATGTGCACTGCTCTGCTGGTAAGCTTCAAGGGGCTTATCGCCTTTGAAACTCGACCCCCAGGCCTGCTGCTAGCAGATGGCCTCCCCCTTTGCAAATCCCCACTGTTGGAGGGAACAAAGGCGGGAACCCAAACAAAGGGTAAGGGGAGAGGCCTCACCTGGCATGCACCACCCCTAAGGTGTTGCCTGCAAGGTGGACCCTCTATTTCATTTTCCTCCATTTTGGATGGAAGGAAAATAGCCAATCAGGTTTAGGGAAGTGACCCTTCCCACAGGAAGTGGTCACTAAAGTGGGGCACCTATAGGTAAGTATCCCATTGGACACTACCAGGTTTCCCCTAAAACACCCACTAAATTCAATATTTAGTGGGCATTCCTAGACCAAGAAATCAGATTTGAAAGGACAAAGAAGACCAGCACCAAAGAAGATCCAAAGCAAGAGAACTGTGGACTTGCTTTATCAAGAAAGGGTGCCTGCTGCAGGCAGGACCCGACAATCGCCGCTGCGGAGGAGCTGGACACTGGACTGACCTCAAGAAATCCAGGGGACCTCCAGGCTTCAACAATCGCCCAGGATCTCCCTTCTGAGTGGAGGTACGACTCGGCAACCAGTAAAGAACCAGCAACCCAGGGAGGGTCCGGCTCACATCTCCCGAACCAGAGGATGCAGCCAGACCTGATGACACACCGACAACCATCAGGATAAACTCCACAAGTGTGCAAAGTTTGGCGGCACTGTATCCTCCAGTGGCCGAGTCGTGCCAATACCTCAGGTACTGGTCAGTGGACATCGGACACCAAAAAAACCGGCTCCCCCAGAGCTGAAAAAGGACCAGGAGAAAGCCCCAGTCAAGGGACTTCAGGAACACACTGGACCTCCCACCAGTGTGCCCCCGTTGTCCTGTAAGTCACCCTCCAAGAGACTCACCTCCAGCTCCAAGGGACTCCAATGCGCACAGCTCCTGGATCAACATCTCACCCTGCACCCGGCAGCCCAGCGCCCTGCAATTAGGACCCAGCTGTGCCCATATGGTCCCATACTCCTTGCAACCTCAACACCCCAAGGGGACCCCAAGGGAGCCCCAAGGCACCACCTTTAAATCTGCAAGAACCACCCTTGTTCAAGTGGTCTCCCTAAGGGGCCCTGTACCTGCAAAAAGAAACTTTCCAACATTGCTCCCACCAGAACCGGGAGTTGCGCAAGCCTCTCCAGGTGGCACAGTGTGCCCACCAACGGCCTCAACCAACCTGTAAAAGTGGAACCTGGTAACATAACTGTGCGATTTTATATGCCTTTTTAAAAGTGACTTCCTATTGATTCCTATGGTGCGTAATTACACACAGAAAGACTGCAGTTAATAAAACTTCAAAAATTCATATCTTAACAAATAGTTAACCAATCTTGATAATCTTGGTCTCAAAAATGATATAAAAATCTGAAGTTTTTTTATAAATTGGTCTCGAGTTATTCCTTTGAGTGTGTGAGTCGCATGATTGACACTGTGAGTACAGCCAATGCTTTGCACTTCTCCAAGATTAGCCTAACTGCTCGACCGAGCTACCCCAAAAATTAGAGCATTAGGTGATCTAGTTTTTGCCTCTGGAAACCAACATATGGTTGTCTGAACCCTCTACACAGTGTACCTAGTTTTGTACACTACATAAAGTGCCAGCCTCCTACAGGTATGTTTACCACTACTACCCACGTCTACATCATCCCTGTGTCTTTAACCACCGCCATCACTTTCAGCATCTACTCTCCGAAAGTGATGCTCACTAACATGGCTGAATCCAAACATACATGAAGACCATGCCACAAAGGACAAAGAAGCTTATTACCTGGTCAAGGACACAGAGATATAACATGGTGAATCAAAGTAAGAGAGGCTTTTTACCAGGACAGAGACACAGAGACATAACTTGTTAACTCCAAGTAAGAGAAGCTTTTTACCTGGTTGGAGGCACATAGAGGTTTTCAGATGAGAGAGCGGAGGATTCTGGGAAGACCCTTGACCATCTCCAGCCTTGTCTTGGAGACCCACACAGCTCTGCACCTTGGGGCGGTAGAACTCTTCTCTCTCCACTACAGGGTGGTTGAACCAGAAGAGAGGGGAAGTGGAGAGGAGAGGAGGGAGAGAAAACAAATAGGAGAGATTAAGTGAGTAAAGGAGGGATGAATGTCTTGTTCATTCACAGCTGCAGGGCCCTAGTTTAGTTCCACTGACAATAACCAAGAACTTTTTCAGCACTTTGAATCCTCGAGTAGCACAATAGCAGCTATTGGTCATATTTAGCTTTGAGGTGCTACTAATAGTGAGTGTCTTTCTTATTCATTACAAGATACATTATTGTACATTTCTGAAGGTAGCTGCTTTCTCTGCTACTCAATAAGATGTGAAATGTTTGTAGGTGATGAGTAAAGGAAACTAAATCAGGCTGCAGCAGCACACTTACTCCAATATACACAGAGGGCCTGGTGTAGATTGCAGACAAGGAGCTGTGCTGCAAGGGTGAGGGAGTCGCCTGTCTGTCAAACCCTCAGTGTGCCAGCCTCAGTTAGAGACAGGTAGACTGTAAAGTTTCCTTTGAGGGAGCCCCTGTTGGATCCACTGATGAAAAATCTCCTTTATCGGCCGACAGAGCAGGGATCATTGGAGAAGGGGCATTACACCTCCTGCCCTATTTAGTGTGGACGTTGTGATGCACTTTTTTCTCTGTCCGTCACTGCCAGGAAAAACCTGAAGGTGAGGAACAGAAAAAAACTAAATGACCCCCACATCCTGGGAGAAACTGCATAATATTATATATATTTATTATTATATATTATATTATATGATTGTCAAGGTAGCTTCAGGAGTTTCCTAGCACAACACCCCCCCTTCTTCACTGTTAAGAGTATAATATATCCACCGGGGCTGTTCACAAAGGTAATTTACACTTTGAGTAATTTATGCATGTATTTACTCTCACACTTTTGAATAGCTTTACTACTTTTTGTTATTCTCAAAATCTGAGTGTGAAGTTACTGAAAAGTGTAAGAATAAATTACAAGTGTCAATTATTCAAGTTCTACCTTACCTTTGTGAGGAGCCCCTGCAGTGCTTCCTCCTTTGCATTGGGCCACACCTTTATGGAAATGAGGGAACATTCCCTCGTGGCCACGTGGGCGTAAAATATCCATCGCCGCACAAGCATCTGCGACCCCTTCTGTAATACCGAAGTACCCCACGTGTGCAAGAAGCAAGAGGCTATAGTCACCCTTTCTGCCCAAAGGGCACATACTTAAAAGGGTCCCTGATGAACATCCACGTGGTGGAAAATAAGTGTTCCCGTGTGTAGGAGGCTGGCCTGGCTTGTAGTGGGTACCAAGGGGTACTTACACCTTACACCAGGCCCAGGTATCCCTTATTAGTGTATAGGGTGTCTAGCAGCTTAGGCTGATAGAAAAGGTAGCTTAGCAGAGCAGCTTAGGCTGAACTAGGAGACGAGTGAAGCTCCTACAGTACCACTAGTGTCACTTGCACAATATCATAAGAAAACACAATACACAGATATACTAAAAATAAAGGTACTTTATTTTTATGACAATATGCCAAAGTATCTCAGAGTGTACCCTCAGTATGAGGATAGCAAATATACACAAGATATATGTACACAATACCAAAATATGCAGTAATAGCAATAGAAAACAGTGCAAACAATGTATAGTCACAATATAATGCAATGGGGGCACATAGGGATAGGGGCAACACAAACCATATACTCTAGAAGTGGAATGCGAACCACGAATGGACCCCAAACCTATGTGACCTTGTAGAGGGTCGCTGGGACTGTAAGAAAACAGTGAGGGTTAGAAAAATAGCCCACCCCAAGACCCTGTAAGGCAGGTGAAAAGTGCACCTACAACCCCTACAACTTTCCTACACCGTGCCTCGTGAGAAACAATCACCGGTGAGGCAGGTTCAGGCTTCCAAGCTTTGGATCAGTCCACAATCCACTGATCCGCTGCGCATAGAAGGTGTCACATATTATTATCTGCTCAACTAATTTCTTAAAACATCAATCTACAAAACCGGTCTGATATTACCATACGTAGATGCTTGATGTTTGAATGTGTTTGTCCAGCATTAAAGCCCTGGAGTAAGTGCCCCTGCTGGTTGGTTTGTTTAACTAGTATTGGTTGAAGTATGGCTCTTTTCATTACAAGGTAAAGACATGACCACATAGGCTTCTTAAAGATTCAGTGAAAATAATTAAATGAAAATACTCAACCTAAGTGAAAGGTATCAACGGTGTAAAATGTTGCATTGTCAGTTTATTCTCTACTTACAACCTCATCTTCTCTCTCCTTTTCATAACTATCTTCTTTGAGGCTTATCTTTAGCTCCTCAAAGCTTTAGTTGTTTGACGGGACCTCCTGTCACCACCACACACCACGGCTACACATTATTATTATATATATATTTAGGAAAGTCACTCTTTTTGCCCTGATCACCCCATCTTTTGACTGATACTCTGAAAGTGCGCTGGGTCCTGCTAACCAGGCCCAGGGCCAGTGCTCTGTCCTAAAGGTATATGGTATTTGTATAATTATAGCTGGCCAATACACTGTACTGTAAGTCCCTGGCATATAATAGGGCAGGGAGGTTTAGATATCCAAGTGGACTAAATGCACTTAAGTGTGCAGGCTGGTAAAAACTATATCCAAATTCGACTTTTGAATTGAGAGTACTTCCAAAATCATGAACTACCTTTTTATTACATATACGTCACCACTAAGGTCTGCCCTAGGTGCCCCACGGTTGGGTGCCTCATTATAAAAAAACAGGGATGTGGTAAAATATGTTTTATATGCCCTGGTAGGGAAAACAGCTAAAATCGTTGCCCCCATTGTAGTGATGCTAACCCCATCGGTTAACATGGGAAGGCTTTATTAAAGTTTAATAAAGTCTAACTTTTGATTGGAGTTAGCTAGTAACCTGATTCAGGGTATCAAAATACTAGTACAATAAACCCAACAACTTGCCATTAGAACATACTATCCTGCAGTTACTATCCTGCATTAGATCTTACTATCCTGCAGTTACTCAAACCCAGGCCTCTTCACACCTAATGAGGGTGTAGCCTGCCTCCGGCTAAATCAAACAAGCCATTTGGTGGAGGAGATCTTTTTCATGGAAGGGCCAGGAAAGGAAGGCAGCTGGGAGGATAATCAGAACTTAAAAGGTAGAAACACAGATGTCATAGGACCCGAACCAGCCCCCACTTCCTCGATTCCCAGCCAGATGGGAGCCCCCCACTTAAATTAGGAAAGGGGCTGAAATGAAGTGTAGGCAAGAGCTAACCACTCCTGTGGGTTCAGATAGCCAGACCTGCACTCCAAGGAGAGGTTTTCCCATTTTGATTTTTTTTAAACAGTGCATTTTGGGTCACAAATATGCCACACTTTGCAGTAAGTGGTCATAGCAGTGGTTCTACCTGCAGCTACTAATAACTCACCTTCCTACATTATAGAAACAGCACAACACACACAAGACTACATGTAATCTTCATACAGAGGCTTTGGGTCAACTTCTTTAGCTATTGGCTTGTTTGTCAAACAAAATTCACCATATCTAACCAGCCACACCTTCCAAAGCCATATGACATCCTCACTACCATGCCTTAAAGCTAACCCTCTCCAGGTACAGACCTAGAATGCCACCAACCCCACCTGCCTACCACACCCAACCTACAATACTTATCCTCCCATATCTATCATACCTAACCTAGAACACCTAAACTACCATAGATATCTACCATAACTACCAAACCTCCTGTATCTAGTTACCTTACCTACCATATTTAACCTGCCATTACCTAACCCACTGTACCTCCTGTACGTAAGACACCTACCTAACCTACCTTAGATATCTACCATAACTATAGATATCTACCATAACTACCAACCCTCCTGTTCCTAGTTACCATACCTACCATACTTAACCTGTCATTACCTAACCCACCACACCTCCCATACTTAAAATACTCATCTAACCTACCATAGATATTTATCATAACTACCAAACCTCCTTACCTATTTACCATACCTACTATACTTAACCTGCCACTACCTAACCCACCATACCTTCTGTACTTAAAATAGCTATCTAACCTACCATAGATATCTACCATAACTATAGATCTCTACCATAACTACCAACCCTCCTGTACCTAGTTAGCATACCTACCAGGCTTAACCTGCCATTACCTAACCCACTATACCTCCTGTATGTAAGATACCTACCTAACCTACCATAGATATCTACCATAACTACCAAACCTCCTGTACCTAGTTAGCATACCTACCACACTTAACCTGCCATTACCTAACCCACCATACTCCCGTACTTAAGATACCTATCTAACCTACCACACCTAATCTACCACACGTAATCTGCCCACTTACCAAATCTACCACCCCTAAACTCCTTCCACCTCTGAGTTGTGTATAAGTTACGCCTGTCTGGCAGTTGTACTTTTGTGCATTTATTTTGAATTTGAAAACATTGAAGGCGAATTCACTAACCATGTCTCTTTTATTTTAAATTTTATTTTGCAATGAGTGTCCTGGAAATTATTAAACCCTGTGATTAAACTAACGCATCTTACACATGCTAACTAAATACTTCTCACACCCTAATCTTTTGCACAGTAACACAAACTTACATTCACACAACCTTGTACAAACGGACAAGAATCAAACATCACACTTTACAAAGACTCTTAGTGAACTTTACAATAACCTAAAGACGAACATAGTTACACTCTCACAACAGTCACTCTACGTCAAAACATTAACACTAAACACATTAAACTTCAGTTCTATAGTCTTCAGTTGCTGACAATTCAACTCTCCTTAAAAAACTAAAAAAAGAAAACAACATCAAAGACATTTCTACAAACAAACGTCCTCTACTCTCTTTCTATCTTACTAACTCTATACTAGTGTACAAGGACAAGATATGTACTATTAAGAAAAACTAAAAAACAAAACTATCAATTGCATCATACCACCTAAACAATTAAATATTAAGAGAGGCCTTTGGCATTGCCAGTTCTTGTTTTACCTGTGTTTTGGGTACAGATGATGACCTTCAGCCCCTCCCATTTAAATCTGTTCTCCATTTCTAGGTCTGGCTTGAGGGAGCTCCAGCTTTCTAGCAGAATGTAAACCAGCAATACACAGAGAGAGGTGTGGCAGGTCAGAGGTTCACAGCCATTGGTTGTTGAGTTTGTCATTCACAGGCTATTGAGCCCTCATTAAAGACATTGGGGGTCATTACAACCCTGGCGGACGGTGTTAAAATGGCGGTAAGACCGCCAAAAGGCCGGCAGTAAAAATTTTGCAATTACGACTGTGGCGGAAACCGCCAACAAATACAGCCACTTTAACACTCAGACCGCCACGGCGGTCACCGCCAACAGACAGACGGCAGACAATGTACCGCCCACACTATTATGACAGGCCAATCCGCCACCTTTTCCGGGGCGGATTCACCGCGGATAAAAACACGGCGGAAACAGGCATTTCAAATGAAAAACGCTCACCTCTACACACTCCACAAGGAAGGAGGACAGCATGGAGCCGGAGCTTCATATTCTCCCAGCGCAAGTCTTCCTGCTCTTCTACGAGGAGCACCAACGCCGGCGGCGAAGACCACGGTGAGTACTGCACCTACGACATAGGGGAGGGGGGAGGCAAAAAACAGGGACACACACACTCAACACCCCAACCCCCACCCCGACCCTCACCCACTACAACACACACACCAATGCATATCTATACATTACAGTAAAACCCCCTAACCCCCCCGGAAGAATGCAAAGACAAAAGGAAATGAGTGTAACTATTGTAATATATCAAAAATCAGTAAGCAAAAATATACATATATATATACACTATAAACAAAATATATACCACGATTAGTAGTCCAGGTTTTGCATCATTCATAGTCCATGGACCACTGGGCCCAAAATGCATGGGCGAGTTCAGGCACCTCAGGGGGAAGGGAAGGGGGGGCACCTCAGCCGGATGAGTGCACGACGCCAGATCCACGAGGGGGCACCATGCCAACTGATCAATCCTGGGGAGTGCAAAGCCACAGTCTCTCAAGTCTCTACAGTGGGTGGTTTGCTCACTGTACCATCCTGGGGAGTGCAAAGCCACAGTCTCTCAAGTGGATAACAGTCTCCACTGGTTCTGGAGGGGGACTGGTGCCCAGAGTGCTTCATCCTGTGCAGGACAGACGGAGTGGATGCATATCTCCACTGGTTCTGGAGGGGGACTGGTGCCCAGAGTGCATCATCCTGTGCAGGACAGACGGAGTGGATGCATGTCTCCACTGGTTCTGGAGGGGGACTGGTGCCCAGAGAGCTTCATCCTGTGCAGGACAGATGGAGTGGATGCTGTTCTCCACTGGTTCTGGAGGGGAACTGGTGCCCAGAGTGCTTCATCCTGTGCAGGACAGACGGAGTGGATGCATGTCTCCACTGGTTCTGGAGGGGGACTGGTGCCCAGAGTGCTTCATCCTGTGCAGGACAGACAGAGTGGATGCATGTCTCCACTGGTTCTGGAGGGGGACTGATGCCCAGAGTGCAGCACTCACCCTGTGACGGTCCCAGTTGCGTCACTGCCCCTGCCGCTAATGTGCTAGCGGTGCTTGCCATGGCGGTCTTTGCCCTGTTCAGCGGTGCTTGAGTTGGCAGTCTCTGACCTGTTCAGCGGTGCTTGCCCTGTTTAGCGGTGCTTGCCATGGCGGTGCTTGCTATGGCGATCTTTGCCCTGTTCAGCGGTGCTTGCCCTGTTCAGCGGTGCTTGCCATGGCGGTCTTTGCCCTGTTCAGCGGTCCGTCATTGCCCAGCTGGGCTGTGGCTGGCGGTCCTTCATGGGTCAGCTGGGCTGTGGCTTGCGGGGCCCTCCTGGGCAGCTGGGCTGTGGCTTGTGGGGCCCTCCTGGGCAGCTGGGCTGTGGCTTGCGGGCCCTCCTGGGCAGCTGGGCTGTGGCTTGTGGGGCCCTCCTGGGCAGCTGGGCTGTGGCTTGCGGGTCCTCCTGGGCAGCTGGGCTGTGGCTTGCGGGGCCCTCCTGGGCAGCTGGGCTGTGGCTTGCGGGCCCTCCTGGGCAGCTGGGCTGTGGCTTGCGGGGCCCTCCTGGGCAGCTGGGCTGTGGCTTGCGGGCCCTCCTGGGCAGCTGGGCTGTGGCTTGCGGGGCCCACCTAGGCAGCGACGATGGGGCTGATGGTGGCCTCCTGGGCAGCGACGATGGGGCTGGCGGTGGCCTCTTGGCCAGCGGGGATGATAGGGGTCTTCTCCGCCGTGCTGCTCCTCACTGGCTTTGCAGGTTTCTTCTGCCCCTTCCCCACCTTGGGAGGAGTCACAGCCGAGACCACACTCCCCCCGGGACCCCTGTGAGCGGCTTGGCTGGCTGGAGTCTTCCCCCTCTCCCGCCGGGCACTGTCCAACTTCTGGTACTTCACAGGGGGGGACTGGCTGTGCTGTGACTCCGTGACAGACTGGCTGGCCTGGTGGCCGGTGCACTGCACATACCTGTAACAACAGGCACCACTGGTCCCGGAGATTTTTTGGCTGAGGTGCTAGTACGGGACCTATGAGTTGGGGGGGGTGGTGGCAAATAGATTAAGGGGGGACAGGAAAAGTTGTTTGGACACACTGGGACGGGTAGCTGGAGGGGGTTTGGGAGTGGAGGAAGAGGTGGTGGTTGTAGGAGGTGTAACTTTTGTGGATTTGGGTGCAGGTGCATGCGCCGGAGGCTGTTGTGAGGTGGATGGCTGTTGGGTGGGTGTGTGCCTGCGTTTGTGTATCTTCGGAGGGGGCGTCACAGACACACTGGGAGATGACACAGGGGACGTGCAAATGGTAGTGGGGTGGTGAGTGCACGTGAGCGGGGTGTGGTGGTGGGTGTGATGGTGCAGGACGCAGTGGCTGTAGTGGTAGTGCATGCAGGTGTGAGTGTAGACGAGACTGGGAGGGAGGATGGAGACGAGGAGGAGGGGGACACAGTGGAGGCAGTGGATGTTGGTGTGTCTGCATGTGTGTGCTGCTTGCGTGAGTGCCTGTGGGATGTGTGGTGCTTATGTTTGCCTGAGCTTCCCTTGTGTGGTGAGGTGTGTGCATGCTGGTATGATGGTGTGCTTGGGATAGGCAGAGGTAGAGGGGATTGGGTCTGGGTGGAGGAAGCTGGAGGGGGGAGGCTAGACACAGGGACAATGGCTGCCATCAGTGCTGAGGCCAGAATTTGAAGGGTTCGATGAAGGTCAGCCTGACCAGAATGAATGCCCTCCAGGAATGCATTCACTAGAATGAATGCCCTCCAGGAATGCATTTGTGTGTTGCAACTCCCTTTCTACACCCTGGATGGCATTCAAAATGGTAGACTGCCCAACAGTGAGTAACCTGAGGAGGTCAATGGCCTCCTCACTGAGGGCAGCAAAGGTGACAGGGGCAGGGGCTGAGGTGGCTGGGGCGAAGGTTATTCCCACCCTCCTTGGTGAGTGGGCACGGGGTGAAGGCTGAGGGGCTGCTGGGAGGGCGGTGCTGGAAGGGGGGGGTGGCGGCTGTACCTGTTGAAGTGGGGGGCACAGATGTTGCCGCCACCACAAGGGAGCTCCCATCGGAGGACGAGTCTGTGTCGCTGGTTGCAGATCCTGTGACCGCCGTGGTGCTCCACTCGCCCTCCGTCCCACTGGTGTATTCAGAGTCCATAGTGTGGGCCTCCATGCCAATGTGGGATGCAGCTCCCTCGTGCTCCAGTGCCACTGTACCTCCGCCTGATGATGCTAATGCACACAAGAACAGGGAGACCGCCAAAAAAGGGGGGTAAACAGAAGAAAGACAGGTTGAGTGCATGGCTTACCGCTACCGTTGGCGGACAATACAGACACAGCAGCCCCCTGCATTATGTCGCGCTGTTGGCCTCTACAGTGCAATTCCTGGGAAATGGCCTACAAGGCTATGGACGACATCTGCACACATAGATGACCCTGGGACATGAATAGCTGTACGTGGCACTCTACAGAGGTGGGGTGGGGGGCCACAGGGCCATGCCTTATGAATGGGCCTAGCCTACGGAACTCGCCCTGGCCTAGGGGAACCCACAGCACTCCTCCCTCACCCAGATACCTTCACTGCGCGCAAAGTCAGCTGATTGATAGTGTACTCACCCCCTTTTGTCTGCTGTGATGCCCTCAAGTGCCCATCCAACTCAGGGTAGGCCACCGTCAGGATCCGGAACATCAGGGGGGTCATGGTTCGACGGGCACCCCTCCCACGTTGGGAGGCCATCCCCAGCTGAGGTTCCGCCGTCTTCTTGCTCCAGCGGCGAATGTCCTCCCAGCTCTTCCGGCAGTGGATGCTCCATCTGTGGTGGACCCCCAGTGTCCGGACTTCCTTGGCGATGGCACGCCAAATATCCTTCTTCTGGTGGGCACTGACCTACATGAAATGTACAGGGGAAGAAGAGAAGTCATTACCACTGCACCGTCAAAGTGAGAGGCCCCCATCCCTACCCTTGCCATGTGGCACATGCACGCAGAACTCTGCCCCCTTCCTTCTTACAACCAGCCCTCTCCACACAGGCATAGCCCATACAACATGCTCCCTGTGTACTTACCTGTTGGTCTGGAGGACCGTAGAGTAGCGTGTACTGGGGGAGGACCCCGTCGAAGAGCTTCTCCAACTCCTCTGCAATGAAGGCAGGGGCCCTTTCCCCAGACGCACAAGCCATTGTCTCTTCCCGACCGACGTCACAGCAGCACTTGCAGTGTAGGTCCTCTCCTGTCGAAGATCAGGTATTGAGTGATTAAACAGTTAGAAAATGGCGGTCACGTCCGCGGCGGTGCGTACCATCACTGCCGGCGTACATCGTCATTGGCTCCTGGGACCCATAGGGTCCAATGTTAACCAATGCAGCATTGCGCCGCGGTCTTCGACCGCCTACCGCGACGGTGTACAACGCCAGCGCAGTTACCTCACATCCCATTGTCCCGCTTTAGAGGTCAGGCAGCCGCCATTTCAGGGGCCCACATGGCCTATTTACCAACTACGTCACACATACCTAGGCCTACTCTCAACACACATACAGGACAGATTTTGTGTATGATTGGTGTTCTGTGCAGACTGTGGGTACATACCTCCGAGTTGTTTGGCTCTGTGCTCGCTGTTGTCCTTCATAGGCACCGTCTGCTGGGACATGTGAGGAGATGGCGGAACCCTCCGGTGCACCGACCGCTGGTGGACCTGTTGACAATGGAGGAAAGACATTTGATCATCACCTACAGGTCTGACCGTGCCACAATCCAGCAACTGTGTACCCAGTTGGAGCCAGACCTGATGTCAGCAATTCGCCATCCCACTGGAATCCCCCCTCAAGTGCAGTTGCTATCAGTGCTCCCTTTCCTTGCAAGTGGGTCTTTTCAAACAACTGTGGCCATGGCATCAGGGATGTCCCAGCCGATGTTTTCCAACGTGTTGTCCAGAGTGTTGTCTGCCCTGCTGAAACACATGCGGAGCTACATCGTTTTCCCTCAGGTGGAAGACTTGCCTACAGTGAAAGGTGACTTCTATGCCCTTGGACATATCCCCAACATCATAAGTGCCATTGATGGGACCCATGTGGCTTTGGTCCCCCCCCACAGGAGTGAACAGGTGTACAGGAACCGGAAGAGTTATCATTCCATGAATGTACAGATGGTATGTTTGGCAGACCAGTACATCTCCCATGTGAATGCCATGTTCCCTGGCTCAGTGCATGACGCCTACATCATGCGGAATAGCAGCATCCCTTATGTAATGGGTCAACTACAGAGGCACCGGGTGTGGCTATTAGGCGACTCTGGTTACCCCAACCTGTCATGGCTACTGACCCCAGTGGGGAATCCCAGGGCAGAGGAACGCTACAATGAGGCCCACGGGCGGACTAGGAGGGTGATCAAACGCACCTTCGGCCTCCTGAAGGCGAGGTTTAGGTGCCTCCATATGACAGGTGGATCCCTATTCTACTCACCAAAGAAGGTGTGTCAGATCAATGTGGCCTGCTGTGTGCTTCATAATTTGGCTTTGCGACAACAGGTGCCTTTTCTGCAGGAGGATGGTCCAGATGGCGGTGTTGTGGCAGCTGTGGAGCCTGTGGACAGTGATGAGGAGGAAGCAGAGGACAAAGACATTGACAACAGGGACTCAGTCATCCAGCAATATTTCCAGTGAAACACAGGTGAGAATACATTCCTGCCTACTACAAGTAATTTTACACTTCTACCTCTATCCCGTCTGTCGATTTCACCCAGTGTATGGTCACTGAGTTGTCACTTTCCCTTACGGTTTCACAGGTGTGGGTTCCAATGTGTGTCATCTGCTTAGATTCCTCATGGACTAGAGATATGTGACATAGGTATGTTGACATTACTATTTCCTGGAAAGTTTGTCACTGTAATTGCAAATACACTATTGCAAAATCACAGACAGACTCCAGATATTTTGGTGCTTTAGGTGTGTTTATTTACATACAAAATATTGGAGGGGGAAGTTAAATGGTGAGGGGTGATGGCGGAGGAGTGTCCATGGCAGAGTCCAGTCTATTTGTCTCATAGGTGCATTGTCCATATGGGCATAGGAAGTGGAGCTGGGGCAGTTCCAATATGGACAGGGTGAGAAAGTGGGACAGTGGGTTTATAATCAGGGTGGTCTCATTTCTTGGCGGGGGTCTTGGCATCGTGCTCTGTCTTGTTCCTGGATCTCAGGGACTGCTTGCGGGGTGGTTCTCCATCTGCAGGGGGTGGGGTGCTGGTGTGGTGGTCCTGTGGCGGTGCCTGCTGTCCGCTAGCGGCGGCGGAGGTTGTGGGCAGTTCATCGTCCATGCTAATGTCAGGGGCCCCTTGGAGTGCCACAGTGTCCCTCCTGGTGTTGAGTATTTCCTTCAGCACCCCTACGATGGTGCCCAGGGCGGAGCTGATGGTTCTGAGTTCCTCCCTGAACCCCAAATACTGTTCCTCCTGCATGCGCTGGGTCGCCTGAAACTTGGCCAGGACCGTTGCCATCGTCTCCTGGGAGTGGTGGTATGCTCCCATGATAGAAGAGAGGGCCTCGTGGAGAGTGGGTTCCCTTGGCCTGTCCGCCCCCTGTCACACAGCAGCCCTCCCAGTTCCCCTGTGTTCCTGGGCTTCCGTCCCCTGGACCGTGTGCCCACTGCCACTGCCCCCAGGTCCCTGTTGCTTTTGGGGTGGTGGGTTATCCTGGGTCCCCTGTAGTGGTGGACACACAGCTGATTGACGTGTCCTGGGGATGGAGGTATGGGCCCTCTGGGTGGGTGCTATGCTGGTGTTACCAGAGGGTAGAAGGTCTGTGGTGGCCTGTGCCTGTGCGAGGGGAACCGACTGTCCTGAGGCCCACGATGGTCCGGGCTGGTCATCTGGATCCAGTTGGACAGAGCTGCTGTCATCACTGTGGGCCTCTTCTGTGGGTGGGGTGGAGATGTCTGGACCCTCCTGTCTTGTGACGTTGGGTAGTGGTCCTTCAGGGGTGTAAAAGCTTAATTATTGCATCTGTGTGTGTCATGGTGGGCAATGGGTGGGTGACCGGTGTACCCCAGTGCTTACATTCCTATGTGGGGACTTGTGTGATGATGGTTTAGGGGGTTGTATGAGTATGTGCAGTGGGCATGCTTTAGTGATGGGTGTCCATGCGTTGGGGTTGCATGCAGGGCTTGGTGTTGGGATGGGTGGTTTGAGATAGTGGGGTATATGTGAGGTGGTGGAGTGATGAGGGTGAGGGTACGGGTAGGAGTTTGTGATGGCATGCAGGAAGGGTGGGGGATATAGTAGTAAAGATTTGACTTACCAGAGTCCATTCCTCCATCGACTCCTGCGAGGCCCTCAGGATGCAGAATCGCCAAGACCTGCTCCTCCCATGTTGTTAGTTGTGGGGGAGAAGGTGGGGGTCCGCCGCCAGTCCGCTGAACCGCCAGGTGGTGTCTTGAGACCACGGAATGCACTTTCCCCCGTAGGTCGTTCCACCTCTTCCTGATGTCATCTCAATTTCTTGGGTGTTGTCCCACTGCATTGACCCTGTCGACTATTCTTCGCCATAGCTCCATCTTCCTTGCAATGGAGGTGTGCAGCACCTGTGATCCAAATAGCTGTGGCTCTACCCGGACGATTTCCTCCACCATGACCCTGAGCTCCTCCTCCGAGAACCTGTGGTGTCTTTGCCGTGCCATGGGGTGGTGTAGGTGATGTGTGGTGTGGTGTGTGTGGTGATAAGTATGGTGATATGTAGTGGTGTGTGGTGTTTTGTTCGTGGAAGTTGTGTGGGTGATGGTGTTGAGTGCCTGTGGATGCTAGTTTGTGGATGGTGGTGTCTCTCTGGCCTTCTCTCTGTAATAGTGGTCGTAGGGGTTTGTGGGTGATGTGGGTGTGTGTTTTATATTGTAATGGGTGTGTGGGAGTGGTGTGTGTATGTGTATCAGGTGTGTGTATTTTGAATGTGGCTGTGTTTTGTATATGTGTGTGTAATTTCAGTGCGGCAGTGTGTACCGCCAATGGAATACCGCTGCGTGGATTCGTGGGTCGTAATAGCGTGGGCGTATTTCTGTTGGCGTTACGGTGGAGGTTTTGTTTTCGCCAGTTTATCACTGACCTTTGGTGTGGCGGACTTGTGTGGGTGTCTGAATTTTGTCGGATTTCGAGATGTGGGTCATAATAGCTGTGGCGGAATTCCGCGGCCGTGGCGGTATGTTGCCAGTCTTCTGCACGGCGGTAAGCCGCTTTTACCGCCAATGTTGTAATGAATACCATTGTTTTGTGTATCTGTAATTCATGATGTATGGAGCAGCCTGTGTAGTGACATATGATAATGTCATTGGTGCATTAAGGCCCTCATCATGACATTGGCGGTAAGTACCGCTTACCAGCATGCTGACTGCCGCAATCATACCACCGCCGCTGCAGATTACCGCTATCCATATTATGACACACACATAGCAATCCATCACTATACAGCCACACACACAAGTCCGCCAGCCCAAAGGTCGGTGATAAACTGGCAGTATCCAAACCCACACCGTTACGCCAACAGAACTACGCCCACAACATTATGACCCACGAATCAGTGGTGGGAAACCATTGGCGCTACATACCGCCGCGCTCAAAATACACACACACATACAAAACAACACTACATTGGACAATTCAAATAACACATACCTGACATACATTCACACATCACACCCACACCACTATAAAACACCCACCCACATTACCCACAACCCTTTATGACTAGAAACAAGTGCCACAAGAGAGATAGCAAGATCACAGACAAGACCACAGCCACACACCACCATCACCTATACCTATCCACGCACCTTTTATCACACACCGGAACACATCACCCTACACACCCTCACCCACACCACTCACACTACACCCATGGCACCACAACAACACCCCAGGTTCTCAGAGGAGGAGCTAAGGGTCATGGTGGAGGAAATCATCCGGGTAGAGCCACAGCTATTCGGATCACAGGTGCAGCAGACATCCATTGCTAGGAAGATGGAGCTATGGCGGAGAATCGTGGACAGGGTCAACGCCGTGGGACAGCACCCCAGAACAAGGGATGACATCAGGAAGAGGTGGAACGACCTACGGGGGAAGGTGCGTTCCATGGCAGCAAGACACCAACTAGCTCTATAGAGGACTGGCGGTGGACCCCCACCTCCTCCCCCACAGCTAACAACATGGGAGGAGCAAGTCTTGGCAATCATGCATCCTCAGGGCCTGGCAGGAGTAGGAGGAGGACTGGACTCTGGTAAGTCAACTCTTAACTACTTTCACCCCCCCAACTGCATGCCATCACATACCCCCACCCTTACCCTCACTCCTATCTACCTCCCACACACCCCACCATCACAACTCACCCCTCCCAATACCAAGCCTTGCATGCAACACCAATGCATGGACCCCCATCACAGACCTGCATGGACACCTATCACTAAAGAATGCACACTAGAGGGAAACAGCTAGCCCACCAAATAACTACTCACACAAGGCAAAGCTGCCAGGGCAAAAACAACCATAGAGAGCAACACACCCATGCACAAGATGTCACACGCAGAAACAATAACACTGCATTTACATCCCCACAGGTCCCCCAGCCAACGTCACTGGAGAGGAGGTGCCAGCAACATCCAGTCCCCTCCGAGAAGAGGCCCACAGTGATGACAGCAGCTCTGGATGCCTGGATCTGGATGACCAACCTGGCCCGTCAGGGATCTCCGGGCAGTCGATTCCCCAGGCACAGTCCCATACCACCACAGAGCCTATCCCCTCAGGAAACACCAGCACAGTACCCACCCAGCAGGCCCATACCTCTGTCCCCAGGACACGTCAATCAGCAGTGTGTCCACCAATTCAGGGACCCCAGGCCACCCCACAAACACAAGATGATCAGGGACCTGGGGTCAGTGGCAGTGGGCACACGGTTCAGGGGACAGAGGCACAGGACAACAGGGAAGCTGGGAGGCCTGCTTTGTTACAGAGGGAGGACAGGCCCAGGGAACCGACTCTCCAGGAGGCACTCACCAAGATCCTGTGAGCATACCACCATTCCCAGGAGACGATGGGCCAGATACTGGACAAGATGCAGGAGAACCAGTGGCTGCAGAAGAGACAGTACCTGGGGATCAGGGAGGACTTAAAGGACATCAACACCACCCTGGTCACCATTGCAGGGGTGCTGGCAGACATGGCCAACACTATGAGGGAGGCAGTGGCACACCATCGGGCCCCTACCACTAGCCAAACTGATGAACAGCCCTCCACCTCTGCTGCCGCTAGTGGACAGGAGGGCCCGCCACAGGACCAACAGGCCACCAGCACCCCTAACCCTGCAGAAGGAGAACCACCTTGCAAAAGTTCCCTGCGATCCAGGCAGAAGCCAGAGACTATTGCCAAGACCCTCTCCAGGAAATAAGACTGTCCTGATTGTCACCCTTGTGTCTCACCCTGTCGCCCTGTCCACCTTGAACTGCCATTGCTCTCCTTCCTATGCCCCCTTGGACAATGCACCTGTGATCCACATAGACTGGACTCTATCCTGGACTTTCATCCACCATCACCCCTGCCCATTGCACATCCCCCTCTACTTATTAGCACTTAAATAAACACCATTTGAAAAAATACAAGTATGGAGTCTGTCAAATGATTGAACTATGTATTCGTTTGACAAGCTTTAAACACTGCAATACAACTGTACAGTAATGTATACATATGAATGACCTGTAGTTGGCTGCAGCCAACACACCAGGAGCAACAGTGGGGCACAAATATCTGCAAACAGAGATGCCAGAGGGTACAGTAAGTGTCCACAGAAGTGGGAAAATCAGCCTGCCAGTGACAATGTCAAACACAAAACTGCCATTTAAAAGTGAAGTTACACCGTCTTACCTGTGTGTCATTGGAAGTATTGACGAATTATCCCCCTTCTGTTGTCCCCATCCTCTGCCTCCTCATCATCACTGTCCACAGGGTCCACTGCTGCCACATGGCCATCTCCAGCCTCATCCTCCTGCAGAAAAGGCACCTGGCAACGTAAGGCAAGGTTGTGCAACATACAGCATGCCACAATGATCTGGCAGACCTTCTTGGGTGAGTAGCACAGGGAACCACCTGTCAGATGGAGGCAACAAAACCTAGCCTTCAGGAGGCCGAATGTCCTCTCTATGATTCTTCTTGTTCGCCCATGTGCCTCATTGTAACGTTCCTCTGCCCTTGTCCTGGGATTCCTCACAGGGGTCAGTAGCCTTGAGAGGTTGGGGGTAACCAGAGTCACCTGCAAATATCGAGGTACAACTGTTAGACACACACTAACCCTTAGGGCCCACACCATACCCATACACCAACATCCACTGGATTGGAACCAGGGCTCACCTATTAGCCACACCCGCTGTCTCTGGAGTTGAGCCATCACATATGGGATGCTGCTATTCCTCAGGATAAAGGCATCGTCACAGACCCAGGATATTTTGCATTGACATGGGAATTGTACTGGTTCGCCAGGCACACTATCTGCACATTCATTGAGTGAAAGCTCTTTCGATTTCTGAACACCTGTTCTTTTCTCCGAGGGGGGGGGGCAAATGCAATATGTGTACCATCAATAGCCCCAATAATGTTTGGGATACGTCCCATTGCATAGAAATCAGCTTTCACTGTGGCCAAATCATCCACCTGGGGGAAAACGATGTAGCTGCGCATGTGTTTAATCAGGGCAGCCAGCACCCTGGTCAGCACTTTAGAGAACATTGGCTGTGACATTGCTGCTGCCAAGCCCATTGTCAGTTGGAAGGAGCCAGTTGCCAGGAAATGGAGCACAGATAGGACTTGCGCAAGAGGGGGGATCCCGGTGGGTTGACGGATAGTAGATTTCAGGTCAGGCTCCAATTGGGCACACAGCTCTGTGATTGTGGCCCTGTCCCGTCTATAGGTGAGGATAATGTGCCTGTCCTCCATTGTTGCCAAGTCCACCAGGGGCCTGTACACGGGTGGATGTCTCCATCTCCTATTCATCCGCAGCGGTTGCAATCTATGGGGCAAAACGGTGAGCAGCTGGTCAGTCTCCCATATTTCCAAACACTACACTTCATTGCATGTTGTCATTGTAACAGTGTATTGTTGGATAGGCCCAAATGGTGCTTATGTGTACCGTGACGTAGTAAGGTGCCATCACCTGCCCCCCCTTGAAATGGCGTCCGCCTGTCCTGTTAGGAGGGACATGTGGAAATGTGGTAATTCTGCTGATGTTGTGTGCCGTTGGGGGAGGCTGTCGAGAATGCCATGCAACTCCTCATTGGTTATCATTGGGCCCCATGGGTTACAGTGGCCAATGGTGATGTACGCCGGCGGTGACGGTACGCACCACCGCAGACGTGGCCACCATTTTCTATCTGCTCACTCACTTGCTACCTGACCTTCAACAAGAGAGGACCTACACTGCATGTGCTGCTGTGACCTGTGGCTGGAACCGACCATGGCTCGTGACACATGGGAAAGGCCCCCTGCCTTCACCGCGGCGGAGTTGGAGACACTCATGGATGGGGTCCTCCCCCAGTACCGAATGCTGTATGGGCCTCCAGACCACCAGGTGAGTACACTGTGAGCACGATGCATGGGGCATGAATGCATGGAGTGGTGTGTGTGAAAGCTTCGTGGGGGGTTTGGGGGGCCCTCGGCAGCATGCTGAATGTATGGTGGGCCATGTCTGTGCGTAAGGGGATGTGAAGGGCTATGGTGGGCCATGAGTGTAACAGGCAGGACGGTCTGACTGATACCTTTTCCTATGTGTAATTCTCTGCAGATCAGCGCCAATCAGAAGAAGGGTATATGGCGTGCCATCGCCAAGGACATGCGGACCCTGGGGTTCTATGGCAGGCGGAGCACCCACGGTCAGAAACGGTGGGAGGATGTAGGAGGCTGGACTGGCTTGTAGTGAGTACCAAGGGGTACTTACACCTTGCACCAGGCCCAGTTATCCCTTATTAGTGTATAGGGTGTCTAGCAGCATAGGCTGATAGATAATGGTAGCTTAGCAGAGCAGCTTAGGCTGAACTAGGAGACGAGTGAAGCTCCTACAGTACCACTAGTGTCACTTGCACAATATCATAAGAAAACACAATACACAGATATACTAAAAATAAAGGTACTTTATTTTTATGACAATATGCCAAAGTATCTCAGAGTGTACCCTCAGTATTAGGATAGCAAATATACACAAGATATATGTACACAATACCAAAAATATGCAGTATAGTCTTAGAAAACAGTGCAAACAATGTATAGTTACAATAGGATGCAATGGGGACACATAGGGATAGGGGCAACACAAACCATATACTCCAAAAGTGGAATGCGAACCACGAATGGACCCCAAACCTATGTGACCTTGTAGAGGATCGCTGGGACTATTAGAAAATAGTGAGGGTTAGAAAAATAGCCCAGCCCAAGACCCTGAAAAGTGAGTGCAAAGTGCACTAAAGTTCCCCAAAGGACAAAGGAGTCGTGATAGGGGAATTCTGCAGGAAAGACACAAACCAGCAATGTAACAACAATGGATTTCCAGTTGAGGGTATCTGTGGAACAAGGGGACCGAGTCCAAAAGTCACAAGCAAGTCGGAGATGGGCAGATGCCCAGGAAAATGCCAGCTGTGGGTGCAAAGAAGCTGCTACTGGACAGTAGAAGCTGAGGATTCTGCAGGAACGACTAGGGCTAGGAACTTCCCCTTTGGAGGATGGACGTCCCGCATCGTGAAGAGTCGTGCAGAAGTGTTTTCCCGCCGAAAGACTGCCAACAAGCTTTGCTAGCTGCAAATCGTGCGGCTGGGGTTTTTGGAGGCTGCTGTGGCCCAGGAGGGACCAGAATGTCGCCAATTGTGTCTGGGGACAGAGGGGGCGTCGAGCAAGACAAGGAGCCCTCTCAGAAGCAGGCAGCCCCCGCAGAAGTGCCAGAACAGGCACTACGAAGAAGAGTGAAATGATGCTCACCCGAAGTTGCACAAAGGAGTCCCACGTCGCCGGAGACCAACTTAGAAAGTCGTGCAATGCAGTTTCGAGTGCCGTGGACCCAGGCTTGGCTGTGCACAAAGGATTTCCGCCGGAAGTGCACAGAGGCCGGAGTACCTGCAAAAGTCGAGGTTCCCAGCAATGCAGTCTGGCGTGGGGAGGCAAGGACTTACCTCCTCCAAACTTGGACTGAAGAGTCACTGGACTGTGGGAGTCACTTGGACAGAGTTGCTGGATTCAAGGGACTTCGCTCGTCGTGCTGAGAGGAGACCGAAGGGACCGGTGATGCAGTTCTTTGGTACCTGCGGTTGCAGGGGGAAGATTCCGTCGACCCACGGGAGATTTCTTCAGAGCTTCTAGTGCAGAGAGGAGGCAGACTACCCCCACAGCATGCACCAAAACAGTCGAGAAGGTGGCAGGATCAACGTTACAGAGTTGCAGTAGTCGTCTTTGCTACTTTGTTGCAGGTTTGCAGGCTTCCAGCGCGGTCAGCAGTCGATTCCTTGGCAGAAGGTGAAGAGAGAGATGCAGAGGAACTCTGATGAGCTCTTGCATTCGTTATCTAAGGAATCCCCAGAGACAGAGACCCTAAATAGCCAGAAAAGAGGGTTTGGCTACCTAGGAGAGAGGATAGGCTAGCAACACCTGAAGGAGCCTATCAGAAGGAGTCTCTGACGTCACCTGGTGGCACTGGCCACTCCGAGCAGTCCAGTGTGCCAGCAGCACCTCTGTTTCCAAGATGGCAGAGGTCTGGAGCACACTGGAGGAGCTCTGGACACCTCCCAGGGGTGGTGCAGGTCAGGGGAGTGGTCACTCCCCTTTCCTTTTTCCAGTTTCGCGCCAGAGCAGGGCTAAGGGGTCCCTGAACCGGTGTAGACTGGCTTACGCAGAAATGGGCACCGTGTGTGCCCATGAAAGCATTTCCAGAGGCTGGGGGAGGCTACTCCTCCCCTGCCTTCACACCATTTTCCAAAGGGAGAGGGTGTAACACCCTCTCTCAGAGGAAGTCCTTTGTTCTGCCATCCTGGGACAAGCCTGGCTTGACCCCAGGAGGGCAGAAATCTGTCTGAGGGGTTGGCAGCAGCAGCAGCTGCAGTGAAACCCCTGAAAAGGCAGTTTGGCAGTACCAGGGTCTGTGCTACAGACCACTGGGATCATGGGGTTGTGCCAACTATGTCAGGATGGCATAGAGGGGGCAATTCCATGATCATAGACATGTTACATGGCCATATTCGGAGTTACCATTGTGAAGCCACATATAGGTAGTGACCTATATGTAGTGGACGCGTGTAATGGTGTCCCCACACTCACCAAGTCCGGGGAATTGGCCCTGAACAATGTGGGGGCACCTTGGATAGTGCCAGGGTGCCCTCACACTTAGTAACTTTGCACCTAACCTTTACCAGGTAAAGGTTAGACATATAGGTGACTTATAAGTTACTTAAGTGCAGTGGAAAATGGCTGTGAAATAACGTGGACGTTATTTCACTCAGGCTGCAGTGGCAGGCCTGTGTAAGAATTGTCAGAGCTCCCTATGGGTGGCAAAAGAAATGCTGCAGCCCATAGGGATCTTCTGGAACCCCAATACCCTGGGTACCTCAGTACCATATACTAGGGAATTATAAGGGTGTTCCAGTAAGCCAATGTAAATTGGTAAAATTGGTCACTAGCCTGTTAGTGAAAATTTGAAAGAAATGAGAGAGCATAACCACTGAGTTTCTGGTTAGCAGAGCCTCAGTGAGACAGTTAGTCACTACACAGGTAACACATTCAGGCACACTTATGAGCACTGGGGCCCTGGCTGGCAGGGTCCCAGTGACACATACAACTAAAACAACATATATACAGTGAAAAATGGGGGTAACATGCCAGGCAAGTTGGTACTTTCCTACACAACTGTAGGAGGCTGGACTGGCTTGTAGTGAGTACCAAGGGGTACTTGCACCTTGCACCAGGCCCAGTTATCCCTTATTAGTGTATAGGGTGTCTAGCAGCTTAGGCTGATAGATAATGGTAGCTTAGCAGAGCAGCTCAGGCTGAACTAGGAGACGTGTGAAGCTACTACAGTACCACTTAGTGTCATATGCACAATATCATAAGAAAACACAATACACAGTTATACTAAAAATAAAGGTACTTTATTTTTATGACAATATGCCAAAGTATCTTAGAGTGTACCCTCAGTGAGAGGATAGGAAATATACACAAGATATATATACACAATAGCAAAAATATGCAGTATAGTCTTAGAAAACAGTGCAAACAATGTATAGTTACAATAGGATGCAATGGGGAAACATAGGGATAGGGGCAACACAAACCATATACTCCAAAAGTGGAATGCGAACCACGAATGGACCCCAAACCTATGTGACCTTGTAGAGGGTCGCTGGGACTACTAGAAAATAGTGAGAGTTAGAAAAATAACCCTCCCCAAGACCCTGAAAAGTGAGTGCAAAGTGCACTAAAGTTCCCCTAAGGACAAAATAGTTGTGTTAGAGGGAAAATGCAAGGAAAACACAAATCAGCAATGCAACAACGATGGATTCCTGACTGAGGGTACCTGTGGAACAAGGGGACCAAGTCCAAAAGTCACAAGCAACTCGGAGATGGGCAGATGCCCAAGAAATGCCAGCGGTTGGTGCAAAGAAGCTCTTACTAGGCTGAAGAACTGTGAATACTGCAGGAACGACAGGGGCTAGAGACTTCCCCTTTGGAGGATGGATCCCCCACGCCTTGGAGAGTCGTGCAGAAGTGTTTTCCCGCCGGATGGACGCCAACAAGCCTTGCTACACGCAAATCGTGCGTTTGGCGTTTTTGGACGCTGCTGGGGCCCAGGAGGGACCAGAAGGTCGCAAATTGGACCTGCAGAGAGAGGGGACGTCGAGCAAGACAAAGAGCCCTCACTGAAGCAGGTAGCACCCGGAGAAGTGCCAGAAACAGGCACTACGAGGATGCGTGAAACGGTGCTCGCCGAAGTTGCACAAAGGAGTCCCACGTCGCCGGAGACCAACTTAGAAAGTCGTGCAATGCAGGTTAGAGTGCCGTGGACCCAGGCTTGGCTGTGCACGAAGGATTTCCGCCGGAAGTGCACAGGGGCCGGAGTAGCTTGCAAAGTCACGGTTCCCAGCAATGCAGCCCAGCGAGGTGAGGCAAGGACTTACCTCCACCAAACTTGGGCTGAAGAGTCACTGGACTGTGGGGGTCACTTGGACGGTGTCGCTGGATTCGAGGGACCTCGCTCGTCGTGCTGAGAGGAGACCCAAGGGACCGGTAATGCAGCTTTTTGGTGCCTGCGGTTGCAGGGGGAAGATTCCGTCGACCCACAGGAGATTTCTTCGGAGCTTCTGGTGCAGAGAGGAGGCAGACTACCCCCACAGCATGCACAAGCAGGAAAACAGTCGAGAAGGCGGCAGGATCAGCGTTACAGAGTTGCAGTAGTCGTCTTTGCTACTATGTTGCAGGTTTGCAGGCTTCCAGCGCGGTCAGCGGTCGATTCCTTATCAGAAGGTGAAGAGGGAGATGCAGAGGAACTCGGCTGAGCTCATGCATTCGTTATCTAAAGTTTCCCCAGAGACAGAGACCCTAAATAGCCAGAAAAGAGGGTTTGGCTACCTAGGAGAGAGGAAAGGCTACTAACACCTGAAGGAGCCTATCACAAGGAGTCTCTGACGTCACCTGGTGGCACTGGCCACTCAGAGCAGTCCAGTGTGCCAGCAGCACCTCTGTTTCCAAGATGGCAGAGGTCTGGAGCACACTGGAGGAGCTCTGGACACCTCCCAGGGGAGGTGCAGGTCAGGGGAGTGGTCACTCCCCTTTCCTTTGTCCAGTTTCGCGCCAGAGCAGGGGCTAAGGGGTCCCTGAACCGGTGTAGACTGGCTTATGCAGAATTGGGCACATCTGTGCCCAAGAAAGCATTTCCAGAGGCTGGGGGAGGCTACTCCTCCCCTGCCTTCACACCATTTTCCAAAGGGAGAGGGTGTCACACCCTCTCTCAGAGGAAGTTCTTTGTTCTGCCATCCTGGGCCAGGCCTGGCTGGACCCCAGGATGTCAGATGCCTGTCTGAGGGGTTGGCAGCAGCAGCAGCTGCAGTGAAACCCCAGGAAGGGCAGTTTGGCAGTACCAGGGTCTGTGCTACAGACCACTGGGATCATGGAATTGTACCAATAATGCCAGGATGGCATAGAGGGGGCAATTCCATGATCATAGACATGTTACATGGCCATATTCGGAGTTACCATGGTGAAGCTACATATAGGTAGTGACCTATATGTAGTGCACGCGTGTAATGGTGTCCCCGCACTCACAAAGTTCAGGGAATTGGCTCTGAACAATGTGGGGGCACCTTGGCTAGTGCCAGGGTGCCCTCACACTAAGTAACTTTGCACCTAACCTTTACCAGGTAAAGGTTAGACATATAGGTGACTTATAAGTTACTTAAGTGCAGTGTAAAATGGCTGTGAAATAACGTGGACGTTATTTCACTCAGGCTGCAGTGGCAGGCCTGTGTAAGAATTGTCAGAGCTCCCTATGGGTGGCAAAAGAAATGCTGCAGCCCATAGGGATCTCCTGGAACCCCAATACCCTGGGTACCTCAGTACCATATACTAGGGAATTATAAGGGTGTTCCAGTAAGCCAATGTAAATTTGTAAAATTGGTCACTAGCCTGTTAGTGACAATTTAAAAGTAATGAGAGAGCATAACCACTGAGGTTCTGGTTAGCAGAGCCTCAGTGAGACAGTTAGGCACCACACAGGGAACACATACATGCACACCTATGAGCACTGGGGCCCTGTGTGACAGGGTCCCAGTGACACATACATATAGGCCACAAACCTATGAGCACTGGGGTCCTGACCAGCAGGATCCCAGTGACACATAACAACCATACTGAAAACATAGTGTTTTCACTATGAGCACTGGGGCCTGGCTATCAGGATCCCAGTGAGACAGTGAAAACAGTGACAAACACCCTGACATACACTCACAAACAGGCCAAAAGTGGGGGTAACAAGGCTAGAAAGAGGCTACTTTCTCACACAACCCCCCCCCAAACGAAGGACAATAAGGCTAACCTTGGCCAGATGAGACTTTATTGTCTAAGTGGTGATAAGTAGAGAGTAGCTCTGCAATAGACTGGTTACTCCCTTTATCATCCACTATATGGTTACTTCCCTGTGGGGATGTAAACCACCCTGTTTGAAGTTTTTTAGCTAACCAACAATGTGAAGATGTATTTTCAGAGTTTCTATCAGTAAGTTTTAGTTTAGAGCAGTGGGAATTATCCACTGAACCTATTTGTAATGATGGAAATGCCAGACAGGGATGCTGTCTCAGTAAAGCCATAGCTGGGCAAAAACTTTGTCCATATGGCTGGAAGAGAGAACAGGGATGCTGTTTCTCTTGGGTTGGAGCAGGGCAGGGATGCTGTCCTATTAGCGCCACACTAGGGCAGGGATGCTGTCCTAAGTGTTGTGAGGCAGTGCAGGGTTTCTGCACTAAAGTTTCTCTGGGAGGGTTGGAGGGATGCTCCATGTTAACTAAAATGGTGCTCTTTTTCTCACCAATGTTAGTTATCCCACAGAGAGGTACTTCCACCTCAGGGAGTACAGTTTTGTCAACTGATGATTCCCTTGGAACAGGTGCCACCCCAGGAGAGGTTTCTCCCACCACAGGAATGGTATCCTGAATGGCAGGGTGGTTAGGGGATGCTGTGATACCCTTTTTACCTGTTGATGGAGAGGGATCCTGAGTTTTCAGGCCTTCTCTCCTTTGCTTTTTCATTTCAGTAGAAATGAGAGGGAACAATTCCTCTGGGATGCCCAGCATGGCTGCATGGGCATAAAACTCTACATCAGCCCAACCTGAGGCCTCTTGGTCATTACCTAAGAGACAGTCTACAGGTAAGCTAGGTGATACCACCACCTGCTTAGGGCCAGTAACTCCACCCCAACTAAACTGAATTATAGCTAAGGGAAGAAACTTAGTGGAGTTATGGACATCAATAATCTTATACTGTTGTCCAATGATGTGTTGTTCAGGAGGCACTAGGTTTTCAGTCACCAAAGTGAAACTGGCACCTGTGTCCCTGTAGGCCAAGGCCTCAACACCATTTATTGAAACTGTCTGCCTGTACTTATCCATTGTAAGGGGACAAGCAGCCAGTGTGGCAAGGCCAATGCCACTAGGTGTGACAGAAACTGTCTTGGGACTGATTACATCAGTTTCCACTATGGACCCATAAGTGAACCCAACTACACCCTTTGCTTGACTGTTGCCAGCAGTCCCACCACTAGTACCACTACTGCTAGGGGCACTAGAGCTTGATGTATTAGTGGTGGTAGGCTCAGGGGGTTTACCTGGACAGGACTTATCCCCTGGCCTATGGCCTCTGTTTTTACACACAAAGCACCAAGGCTTTTTAATGTGTGCAGGTTGGGAAGAAGAGGAAGAATTTGTTTTATCCCCACCCTCTGAAGAGTGTTTAAGATTTGAAGTGGGATCTTTGGTTTTACCCTTATCCCCATGCTTATCTTGAGATTTTTCACCATCTTTCTTCGTATTGCCATCTTTGTCACCCCCTGTATGAACTTTTCTGTTCACCCTTGTTCTGACCCATTTGTCTGCCTTCTTTCCCAATTCTTGGGGAGAGGTCAGATCATAGTCTACCAGGTACTGGTGCAACAAATCAGACACACAATTATTAAGAATATGCTCTCTCAGGATCAAGTTATACAGGCTGTCATAATCAGTAACTTTACTGCCATGTAACCACCCCTCCAAGGCCTTCACTGCCTGGTCAATGAAATCAACCCAGTCTTGTGAAGACTCCTTTTTGGTATCTCTGAACTTTATCCTGTACTGTTCAGTGGTTAAGCCATAACCATCCAGGAGTGCATTCTTAAGAACTTGGAAATTATTAGCATCATTTTCTTTTACAGTAAGGAGCCTATCCCTACCTTTTCCAGTAAATGATAGCCATAGGATAGCAGCCCACTGCTTTTGAGGGACATCCTGTACAGCACAGGCCCTCTCAAGTGCAGCAAACCACTTGTTAATGTCATCCCCCTCCTTATAAGGGGGAACTATCTTGTGCAGATTCCTGGAATCATGCTCTTTTGCAGGATGACTATGGGGAATACTGCTGCTGCCACCATGGGTTTCTAAACCCAACTTCTGTCTTTCCCTCTCTACTTCTAAAGACTGTCTATCCAAATCCAGCTGTTGCTTCTTGAGCTTCAGTCTGGTTTGTTCCACTCTCAATCTATTGAGCTCCCTTTCTAACAATCTGTCATCAGGGTGGGTGGGAGGGACATTTCTAGATACAGAGGTATGCTGGGAATGAACAGAAGGAGACCTGTCCCTTACAGAGGGCACCCTAACAGCTTGGCTACCAGTATAATGTGAGAGCACACCATTAGTATGGTGTGATTCAACCTCTGTACCAACTATGCTAGACTGTCTAGTAATGGGCAGGCTGAGAAGTTTCTTTCCTGAACCTTTTCCTGGGGGAGTCCCTGGATCAGATTGAGAACCATTAGCTACTTTTTCTACAGATTGGGCACTTATGGCCTGATCCTGTACTCTAAGCATATTAATTAACAGTTCTAAGGAAGGATTCTTCCCTACACTCAAACCTCTCTCTATGCAGAGACTCCTTGCTCCTTTCCAGCTAAGGTGATCATATGCAAGTTTGGACAGTTCAACATTTTGGCCTGTGCCAGACATTTTTAGAGAGAGTTGAAGTGATAGAAAAAGAGAAAAAAGTTTTCAGAACTTTTTGGAAAGACAGAAAAAAACTTTTTCAACTTTTTAGAACTTTTTGAAAGTTTAGAAGTACTTTTCAGCACTTAGAAAAGAGTAAAAAGAGGAAATGCAAAACTTTTTGGCTATGTGTATATACACTGACCTTGTTTTGTATATTTTTCTCTCATGAAAAGTACAATGACAAGAGTGGTTAGTAGTTTCAAGCACTTATCCCACCACTGCACAACCAATGTAGGAGGCTGGACTGGCTTGTAGTGAGTACCAAGGGGTACTTGCACCTTGCACCAGGCCCAGTTATCCCTTATTAGTGTATAGGGTGTCTAGCAGCTTAGGCTGATAGATAATGGTAGCTTAGCAGAGCAGCTCAGGCTGAACTAGGAGACGTGTGAAGCTACTACAGTACCACTTAGTGTCATATGCACAATATCATAAGAAAACACAATACACAGTTATACTAAAAATAAAGGTACTTTATTTTTATGACAATATGCCAAAGTATCTTAGAGTGTACCCTCAGTGAGAGGATAGGAAATATACACAAGATATATATACACAATAGCAAAAATATGCAGTATAGTCTTAGAAAACAGTGCAAACAATGTATAATTACAATAGGATGCAATGGGGAAACATAGGGATAGGGGCAACACAAACCATATACTCCAAAAGTGGAATGCGAACCACGAATGGACCCCAAACCTATGTGACCTTGTAGAGGGTCGCTGGGACTACTAGAAAATAGTGAGAGAAATAACCCTCCCCAAGACCCTGAAAAGTGAGTGCAAAGTGCACTAAAGTTCCCCTAAGGACAAAATAGTTGTGTTAGAGGGAAAATGCAAGGAAAACACAAATCAGCAATGCAACAACGATGGATTCCTGACTGAGGGTACCTGTGGAACAAGGGGACCAAGTCCAAAAGTCACAAGCAACTCGGAGATGGGCAGATGCCCAAGAAATGCCAGCGGTTGGTGCAAAGAAGCTCTTACTAGGCTGAAGAACTGTGAATACTGCAGGAACGACAAGGGCTAGAGACTTCCCCTTTGGAGGATGGATCCCCCACGCCTTGGAGAGTCGTGCAGAAGTGTTTTCCCGCCGGATGGACGCCAACAAGCCTTGCTACACGCAAATCGTGCGTTTGGCGTTTTTGGACGCTGCTGGGGCCCAGGAGGGACCAGAAGGTCGCAAATTGGACCTGCAGAGAGAGGGGACGTCGAGCAAGACAAAGAGCCCTCACTGAAGCAGGTAGCTTCCAGAGAAGTGCCAGAAACAGGCACTACGAGGATGCGTGAAACGGTGCTCGCCGAAGTTGCACAAAGGAGTCCCACGTCGCCGGAGACCAACTTAGAAAGTCGTGCAATGCAGGTTAGAGTGCCGTGGACCCAGGCTTGGCTGTGCACGAAGGATTTCCGCCGGAAGTGCACAGGGGCCGGAGTAGCTTGCAAAGTCGCCGTTCCCAGCAATGCAGCCCAGCGAGGTGAGGCAAGGACTTACCTCCACCAAACTTGGGCTGAAGAGTCACTGGACTGTGGGGGTCACTTGGACGGTGTCGCTGGATTCGAGGGACCTCGCTCGTCGTGCTGAGAGGAGACCCAAGGGACCGGTAATGCAGCTTTTTGGTGCCTGCGGTTGCAGGGGGAAGATTCCGTCGACCCACGGGAGATTTCTTCGGAGCTTCTGGTGCAGAGAGGAGGCAGACTACCCCCACAGCATGCACAAGCAGGAAAACAGTCGAGAAGGCGGCAGGATCAGCGTTACAGAGTTGCAGTAGTCGTCTTTGCTACTATGTTGCAGGTTTGCAGGCTTCCAGCGCGGTCAGCGGTCGATTCCTTGTCAGAAGGTGAAGAGGGAGATGCAGAGGAACTCGGCTGAGCTCATGCATTCGTTATCTAAAGTTTCCCCAGAGACAGAAACCCTAAATAGCCAGAAAAGAGGGTTTGGCTACCTAGGAGAGAGGAAAGGCTACTAACACCTGAAGGAGCCTATCACAAGGAGTCTCTGACGTCACCTGGTGGCACTGGCCACTCAGAGCAGTCCAGTGTGCCAGCAGCACCTCTGTTTCCAAGATGGCAGAGGTCTGGAGCACACTGGAGGAGCTCTGGACACCTCCCAGGGGAGGTGCAGGTCAGGGGAGTGGTCACTCCCCTTTCCTTTGTCCAGTTTCGCGCCAGAGCAGGGGCTAAGGGGTCCCTGAACCGGTGTAGACTGGCTTATGCAGAATTGGGCACATCTGTGCCCAAGAAAGCATTTCCAGAGGCTGGGGGAGGCTACTCCTCCCCTGCCTTCACACCATTTTCCAAAGGGAGAGGGTGTCACACCCTCTCTCAGAGGAAGTTCTTTGTTCTGCCATCCTGGGCCAGGCCTGGCTGGACCCCAGGAGGGCAGATGCCTGTCTGAGGGGTTGGCAGCAGCAGCAGCTGCAGTGAAACCCCAGGAAGGGCAGTTTGGCAGTACCAGGGTCTGTGCTACAGACCACTGGGATCATGGAATTGTACCAATAATGCCAGGATGGCATAGAGGGGGCAATTCCATGATCATAGACATGTTACATGGCCATATTCGGAGTTACCATGGTGAAGCTACATATAGGTAGTGACCTATATGTAGTGCACGCATGTAATGGTGTCCAGAGCTCCTCCAGTGTGCTCCAGACCTCTGCCATCTTGGAAACAGAGGTGCTGCTGGCACACTGGACTGCTCTGAGTGGCCAGTGCCACCAGGTGACGTCAGAGACTCCTTCTGATAGGCTCCTTCAGGTGTTGCTAGCCTATCCTCTCTCCTAGGTAGCCAAACCCTCTTTTCTGGCTATTTAGGGTCTCTGTCTCTGGGGAAACTTTAGATAATGAATGCAAGAGCTCATCAGAGTTCCTCTGCATCTCTCTCTTCACCTTCTGCCAAGGAATCGACTGCTGACCGCGCTGGAAGCCTGCAAAACTGCAACATAATAGCAAAGACGACTACTGCAACTCTGTAACGCTGATCCTGCCGCCTTCTCAACTGTTTTCCTGGTGGTGCATGCTGTGGGGGTAGTCTGCCTCCTCTCTGCACTAGAAGCTCCAAAGAAATCTCCCGTGGGTCGACGGAATCTTCCCCCTGCAACCGCAGGCACCAAAGAACTGCATTACCGGTCCCTTGGGTCTCCTCTCAGCATGAGGAGCGAGGTCCCTTGAATCCAGCAACTCTGTCCAAGTGACTCCCACAGTCCAGTGACTCTTCAGTCCAAGTTTGGTGGAGGTAAGTCCTTGCCTCCCCACGCCAGACTGCATTGCTGGGAACCGCGACTTTTGCAGCTACTCCGGCCCCTGTGCACTTCCGGCAGAAATCCTTCGTACACAGCCAAACCTGGGAGCTACCTGCTGCTGAGAGGCCTCCTTGTCTTGCTCGACGTCCCCTCTGTCTCCTGACGCAATTTGCGACATCCTGGTCCCTCCTGGGCCACAGCAGCATCCAAAAACACTAACCGCATGATTTGTAGCTAGCAAGGCTTGTTGGCGTTCTTTTGGCGGGAAAACACTTCTTCACGACTCTCCACGGCGTGAGGGATCCGTCCTCCAAAGGGGAAGTCTCTAGGCCTTGTCGTTCCTGCAGAAACCCAAGCTTCTTCTGTCCAGTAGAAGCTTTTTTGCACCCACAACTGGCATTTCCTGGGCATCTGCCCATCTCCGACTTGCTTGTGACTTTTGGACTTGGTCCCCTTATTCCACAGGTACCCTCGACTGGAAATCCATTGTTGTTGCATTGCTGGTTTGTGTCTTTCCTGCAGAATTCCCCTATCACGACTTCTTTGTCCTTTGGGGAACTTTAGTGCACTTTGCACTCACTTTTCAGGGTCTTGGGGTGGGCTATTTTTCTAACCCTCACTATTTTCTAATAGTCCCAGCGACCCTCTACAAGGTCACATAGGTTTGGGGTCCATTCGTGGTTCGCATTCCACTTTTGGAGTATATGGTTTGTGTTGCCCCTATCCCTATGTGTCTCCATTGCATCCTGTTGTAACTATACATTGTTTGCACTGTTTTCTAAGACTATACTGCATATTTTTGGTATTGTGTACATATAACTTGTGTATATTTGCTATCCTCATACTGAGGGTACTCACTGAGATACTTTGGCATATTGTCATAAAAATAAAGTACCTTTATTTTTAGTATAACTGTGTATTGTGTTTTCTTATGATATTGTGCAAGTGACATTAGTGGTACTGTAGGAGCTTCACTCATCTCCTAGTTCAGCCTAAACTGCTCTGCTAAGCTACCATTATCCATCAGCCTATGCTGCTAGACACCCTATACACTAATAAGGGATAACTGGGCCTGGTGCAAGGTGTAAGTACCCCTTGGTACTCACTACAAGCCAGTCCAGCCTCCTACATTGGTTGTGCAGCGGTGGGATAAGTGCTTTGAGACTACTTACCACTCTTGTCATTGTACTTTTCATAAGAGAAAAATATACAAAACAAGTTCAGTGTGTGTACACATAACTAAAAAGTTTTGCATTTCCTCTTTTCACTGTTTTCTAAGTGCTGAAAAGTACTTCTAAACTTTCAAAAAGTTCTTAAAAGTTTAAAAAGTTTTTTTCTGTCTTTCTAAAAGTTCTGAAAACTTTTTTCTCTTTTTCTATCACTTTAACTCTCTCTAAAAATGTCTGGCACAGGCCAAAATGTTGATCTGTCCAAAATTGCATATGATCACCTTAGCTGGAAAGGAGCAAGGAGTCTCTGCATAGAGAGAGGTTTGAGTGTAGGGAAGAATCCTTCTTTGGAATTATTGCTTAACATGCTTAGAGAACAAGATAAGGCCAAAGGGGCCACATCTGTTGAAAAAGTAGCAAATGGTTCCCAATCTGATCCAGGGACTCCCCCAGGAAAAGATTCAGGAAAGAAACTTCCTAGCCTGCCCATTACTAGACAGTCTAGCATAGTTGGTACTGAGGTGGAGTCACATCATACAGATGGTGTGCTCTCACATTACACTGTCAGCCAAGCTGTTAGGGTGGCCTCTGTAAGGGACAGGTCTCCTTCTGTTCATTCTCATCATACTTCTGTGTCTAAGAATGTCCCTCCCACCAACCCTGATGACAGAATGTTAGAAAGGGAACTCAATAAGTTGAGAGTGGAACAAACCAGACTGAAGCTTAAAAAGCAACAGCTGGATTTGGATAGACAGTCTTTAGAACTAGAGAAGGAAAGACAGAAGTTGGGTTTAGAAACCCATGGTGGCAGCAGCAGTATTCCCCATAGTCATCCTGCAAAAGAGCATGATTCCAGGAATCTGCATAAGATAGTTCCCCCTTATAAGGAGGGGGATGACATTAACAAGTGGTTTGCTGCACTTGAGAGGGCCTGTGTTGTACAGGATGTCCCTCAAAGGCAGTGGGCTGCTATCCTATGGCTATCATTTAGTGGAAAAGGTAGGGATAGGCTCCTTACTGTGAAAGAAAGTGATGCCAATAATTTTACAGTTCTTAAAAATGCACTCCTGGATGGTTATGGCTTAACCACTGAACAATACAGGATAAAGTTCAGAGAGACCAAAAAGGAGTCTTCACAAGACTGGGTTGATTTCATTGACCATTCAGTGAAGGCCTTGGAGGGGTGGTTACATGGCAGTATAGTTACTGATTATGACAGCCTGTATAACGTGATCCTGAGAGAGCATATTCTTAATAATTGTGTGTCTGATTTGTTGCACCAGTACTTGGTGGACTCTGATCTGACCTCTCCCCAAGAATTGGGAAAGAAGGCAGACAAATGGGTCAGAACAAGGGTGAACAGAAAAGTTCATACAGGGGGTGACAAAGATGGCAAGAAGAAGGATGGTAAGTCTTCTGACAAGGGTGGGGACAAATCTAAAAATGAGTCTTCATCAGGCCCACAAAACCATCTGGTGGGGGTGGTGGGCCCAAATCCTCTTCTAATCCAAACAAAGAAAAGAAACCATGGTGCTATTTATGTAAAATAAAAGGCCATTGGACAACAGATCCCAGTTGTCCAAAGAAAAGCACCAAGCCTCCTACCCCTACAACCCCTACTGCTACACCTAGTGTCCCTACTAATAGCAGTGGTGGTGGGAGCAAACCTACTAATAGCCAATCCAAGGGAGTAGCTGGGCTCACTATTGGTAACTTAGTTGGGGTTGGTCTTGTTAGGGAGACCACAGATGCTGTGTTAGTCTCTGAGGGGGCTATTGATTGAGCCACCTTAGTTGCTTGTCCCCTTAATATGGATAAGTACAAGCAGCTACCCCTAATAAATGGTGTTGAGGTTCAGGCCTACAGGGACACTGGTGCCAGTGTGACTATAGTCATAGAGAAACTGGTCCACCCTGAACAACACCTACTTGGTCACCAGTACCAAGTAACCGATGCTCACAACAACACACTTAGCCACCCCATGGCTGTTGTAAATCTCAACTGGGGGGGGGGGGGGGTTACTGGTCCAAAGAAAGTTGTGGTAGCCACAGATTTACCTGTAGACTGTCTACTAGGAAATGATTTGGAGACATCAGCTTGTGCAGATGTGGAGTTGTAGGCCCATGCAGCAATGCTGGGCATCCCAGGGCATATTTTTGCTTTAACCAGGGCTCAGGCCAAAAAGCAAAAAGGACAGGGAAGCTTGGATCCTGAAACAATGGACCAAGTGCTCCCTAAAGCTAGGGCTAGTAGAAGTAAACCACTTCCTACTATCCCTCCCTCTACAGTGGATTCTACTTCTGAGGAAGAAGAATTTCCACCCTGTGCAGAACCTACACCAGAGGAGCTGGAAGCAGACACTGCTGAGCTTTTGGGTGAAGGGGGGCCTGCCAGGGAGGAGCTGAGTGTAGCACAGCAAACCTGTCCCACACTAGAGGGTCTAAGACAGCAAGCTGTCAAACAGGCTAATGGGGATGTCAGTGACTCTCACAGAGTTTACTGGGAGGACAACCTCTTGTACACTGAGGCAAGGGATCCTAAACCTGGAGCTGCCAGGAGATTAGTGATCCCTCAGGAGTACAGAATGTTCCTCCTAACTCTTGCCCACAACATTCCCCTAGCTGGACATCTGGGACAAATGAAAACTTGGGACAGACTTGTTCCCTTGTTTCATTGGCCTAGAATGTCTGAGGACACAAAAGAGTTTTGTAAGTCCTGTGAAACCTGTCAAGCCAGTGGCAAGACAGGTGGCACCCCAAAGGCACCCCTTATTCCACTGCCTGTGGTTGGGGTTCCCTTTGAAAGGGTAAGGGTTGACATAGTTGGCCCCCTTGACCCTCCTACTGCTTCAGGCAATAGGTTTATCTTGGTGGTAGTGGACCATGCCACAAGATACCCTGAAGCCATTCCTTTAAGGACCACTACAGCTCCTGCAGTGGCAAAGGCCCTCCTGGGAATATTTTCCAGGGTGGGCTTCCCAAAGGAAGTAGTATCAGACAGGGGAAGCAATTTCATGTCTGCATACTTAAAGGCCATGTGGAAGGAGTGTGGGGTGACTTACAAGTTCACTACACCCTATCATCCACAAACAAATGGACTGGTGGAGAGATTTAACAAAACTCTCAAAGGCATGATTATGGGTCTCCCTGAAAAACTCTGCAGGAGATGGGATATCCTGTTACCATGCCTCCTTTTTGCCTACAGGGAGGTACCCCAGAAAGGAGTGGGCTTTAGCCCCTTTGAACTCCTCTTTGGACACCCTGTTAGGGGTCCACTAACACTTGTCAAGGAGGGTTGGGAACAACCTTTAAAAGCTCCAAAACAAGATATTGTGGATTATGTACTTGGCCTCAGATCAAGGATGGCTGAGTATATGAAAAAGGCCAGTCAGAACCTTCAGGCCAGCCAAGAGCTCCAGAAGCAATGGCATGATCAGAAGGCTGTTTTGGTTCAGTACCAACCAGGGCAGAAAGTGTGGGTCTTGGAGCCTGTGGCCCCAAGAGCACTCCAAGATAAATGGAGTGGACCCCACATAATTGTTGAGAAAAAGGGTGAAGTCACTTATTTAGTTGACTTAGGCACTGCCAGGAGTCCCCTTAGGGTGCTCCATGTCAACCGCCTGAAACCCTACTATGACAGGGCTGATCTCACCCTGCTCATGGCAACTGATGAGGGACAGGAAGAAGACAGTGATCCTCTTCCTGATCTTTTTTCTTCCACAGAACAAGATGCTCTAGTGGAAGGTGTAGTTTTGGCTGATTGTCTTACTGCTGAGCAGAAAGACCATTGCATAAATCTCATGGGTCAGTTTTCTGAACTCTTCTCTACTGTGCCAGGTACCACTTCTTGGTGTGAGCACACTATAGATACTGGAGACAGCTTGCCTGTCAAAAGTCAAATCTATAGGTGTAGGAAAGTACCATCTTGCCTGGCATGTTACCCCCATTTGTCACTGTATATATGTTGTTTTAGTTGTATGTGTCACTGGGACCCTGGTAAGCCAGGGCCCCAGTGCTCATAAGTGTGCCTGAATGTGTTACCTGTGTAGTGACTAACTGTCTCACTGAGGCTCTGCTAATCAGAACCTCAGTGGTTATGCTCTCTCATTTCTTTCCAAATTGTCACTAACAGGCTAGTGACCATTTATACCAATTTACATTGGCTTACTGGAACACCCTTATAATTCCCTAGTATATGGTACTGAGGTACCCAGGGTATTGGGGTTCCAGGAGATCCCTATGGGCTGCAGCATTTCTTTTGCCACCCATAGAGAGCTCTGACAATTCTTACACAGGCCTGCCACTGCAGCCTGAGTGAAATAACGTCCACGTTATTTCACAGCCATTTTACACTGCACTTAAGTAACTTATAAGTCACCTATATGTCTAACCTTTACCTGGTAAAGGTTAGGTGCAAAGTTACTTAGTGTGAGGGCACCCTGGCACTAGCCAAGGTGCCCCCACATTGTTCAGAGTCAATTCCCTGAACTTTGTGAGTGCGGGGACACCATTACACGCGTGCACTACATATAGGTCACTACCTATATGTAGCTTCACAATGGTAACTCCGAATATGGCCATGTAACATGTCTATGATCATGGAATTGCCCCCTCTATGCCATCCTGGCATAGTTGGCACAATCCCATGATCCCAGTGGTCTGTAGCACAGACCCTGGTACTGCCAAACTGCCCTTCCTGGGGTTTCACTGCAGCTGCTGCTGCTGCCAACCCCTCAGACAGGCAGCTGCCCTCCTGGGGTCCAGCCAGGCCTGGCCCAGGATGGCAGAACAAAGAACTTCCTCTGAGAGAGGGTGTGACACCCTCTCCCTTTGGAAAATGGTGTGAAGACAGGGGAGGAGTAGCCTCCCCCAGCCTCTGGAAATGCTTTGTTGGGCACAGATGTGCCCAATTCTGCATAAGCCAGTCTACACCGGTTCAGGGACCCCTTAGCCCCTGCTCTGGCGCGAAACTGGACAAAGGAAAGGGGAGTGACCACTCCCCTGACCTGCACCTCCCCTGGGAGGTGTCCAGAGCTCCTCCAGTGTGCTCCAGACCTCTGCCATCTTGGAAACAGAGGTGCTGCTGGCACACTGGACTGCTCTGAGTGGCCAGTGCCACCAGGTGACGTCAGAGACTCCTGCTGATAGGCTCCTTCAGGTGTTAGTAGCCTATCCTCTCTCCTAGGTAGCCAAACCCTCTTTTCTGGCTATTTAGGGTCTCTGTCTCTGGGTAAACTTTAGATAACGAATGCATGAGCTCAGCCGAGTTCCTCTGCATCTCCCTCTTCACCTTCTGATAAGGAATCGACTGCTGACCGCGCTGGAAGCCTGCAAACCTGCAACATAGTAGCAAAGACGACTACTGCAACTCTGTAACGCTGATCCTGCCGCCTTCTCGACTGTTTTCCTGCTTGTGGATGCTGTGGGGGTAGCCTGCCTCCTCTCTGCACCAGAAGCTCCGAAGAAATCTCCTGTGGGTCGACGAACCTTCCCCCTGCAACCGCAGGCACCAAAAAGCTGCATTACCGGTCCCTTGGGTCTCCTCTCAGCACGACGAGCGAGGTCCGTCGAATCCAGCGACTCTGTCCAAGTGACCCCCACAGTCCAGTGACTCTTCAGCCCAAGTTTGGTGGAGGTAAGTCCTTGCCTCACCTCGCTGGGCTGCATTGCTGGGAACCGCGACTTTGCAGCTACTCCGGCCCCTGTGCACTTCCGGCGGAAATCCTTTGTGCACAGCCAAGCCTGGGTCCACGGCACTCTAACCTGCATTGCACGACTTTCTAAGTTGGTCTCCGGCGACGTGGGACTCCTTTGTGCAACTTCGGCGAGCACCGTTTCACGCATCCTTGTAGTGCCTGTTTCTGGCACTTCTCCGGGTGCTACCTGCTTCAGTGAGGGCTCTTTGTCTTGCTCGACGTCCCCTCTCTCTTCAGGTCCAATTTGCGACCTCCTGGTCCCTCCTGAGCTCCAGCAGCGTCCAAAAACGCCAATCGCACAAATTGCGACTAGCAAGGCTTGTTGGCATTCTTTCGGCGGGAAAACACTTCTGCACAACTCTCCACTGCAAGTGGGATCCGTCCACCAAAGAGGAAGTCTCTAGCCCTTATCGTTCCTGCAGAAACCTCAGCTTCTTCTGTCCAGTCGAAGCTTCTTTGCACCCGCACCTGGCATTTCCTGGGCATCTGCCCATCTCCGACTTGCTTGTGACTTTTGGACTTGGTCCCCTTGTTCCACAGGTACCCTAGATTGGAAATCCACAGTTGTTGCATTGCTGGTTTGTGTCTTTCCAGCATTATTCCTCTAACACAACTATTTTGTCCTTAGGGGAACTTTAGTGCACTTTGCACTCACTTTTCAGGGTCTTGGGGAGGGTTATTTTTCTAACTCTCACTATTTTCTAATAGTCCCAGCGACCCTCTACAAGGTCACATAGGTTTGGGGTCCATTCGTGGTTCGCATTCCACTTTTGGAGTATATGGTTTGTGTTGCCCCTATCCCTATGTTTCCCCATTGCATCCTATTGTAACTATACATTGTTTGCACTGTTTTCTAAGACTATACTGCATATTTTTGCTATTGTGTATATATATCTTGTGTATATTTCCTATCCTCTCACTGAGGGTACACTCTAAGATACTTTGGCATATTGTCATAAAAATAAAGTACCTTTATTTTTAGTATAACTGTGTATTGTGTTTTCTTATGATATTGTGCATATGACACTAAGTGGTACTGTAGTAGCTTCACACGTCTCCTAGTTCAGCCTAAGCTGCTCTGCTAAGCTACCATTATCTATCAGCCTAAGCTGCTAGACACCCTATACACTAATAAGGGATAACTGGGCCTGGTGCAAGGTGCAAGTACCCCTTGGTACTCACTACAAGCCAGTCCAGCCTCCTACATTGGTTGTGCAGTGGTGGGATAAGTGCTTGAGACTACTTACCACTCTTGTCATTGTACTTTTCATAAGAGAAAAATATACAAAACAAGGTCAGTGTATATACACATAGCCAAAAAGTTTTGCATTTCCTCTTTTCACTCTTTTCTAAGTGCTGAAAAGTACTTCTAAACTTTCAAAAAAGTTCTTAAAAGTTTAAAAAGTTTTTTTTCTGTCTTTCCAAAAAGTTCTGAAAACTTTTTTCTCTTTTTCTATCACTTTAACTCTCTCAAAAAAATGTCTGGCACAGGCCAAAGTGTTGATCTGTCCAAACTTGCATATGACAACCTTAGCTGGAAAAGAGCAAGGAGTCTCTGTATAGAGAGAGGTTTGAGTGTAGGGAAAAATCCTTCCTTGGAACTGTTACTTAACATGCTTAGAGAACAGGATAAGGCCATAGGTGCCCCATCTGTTGAAAAAGTACCTAATAGTTCCCAATCTGATTCAGGGACTCCCCCAGGAAAAGATTCAGGAAAGAAACTTCCTAGCCAGCCCATTACTAGACAATCTAGCATAGATGGTAATGATGATGAGCCACACCAAATAAATAGTGTTGTCTCACATCATGGCAAAAGCATTTATTCTCACCATACTGGTAGTAATGTTTCTGTAAACCAAGCTGTTAGGGTGGCTTCTGTAAGGGACAGGTCTCCTTCTGTTCATTCCCATCATAGCTCTGTTTCTAGAAATGTCCCTCCCACCAACCCTGATGACAGAATGTTAGAGAGGGAACTCAATAAGTTGAGGGTGGAACAAACCAGACTGAAGCTTAAAAAGCAACAGCTGGATTTGGATAGACAGTCTTTTGAATTAGAGAAGGAAAGACAGAAGTTGGGTTTAGATACCCATGGTGGCAGCAGCAGTATTCCCCATAGTCATCCAGCAAAAGAGCATGATTCCAGGAATCTGCACAAGTAGTTCCCCCTTATAAGGAGGGGGATGACATTAACAAGTGGTTTGCTGCACTTGAGAGGGCCTGTGTTGTACAGGATGTCCCTCAAAGGCAGTGGGCTGCTATCCTATGGCTATCATTTAGTGGAAAAGGTAGGGATAGGCTCCTTACTGTGAAAGAAAATGATGCTAATAATTTCCAAGTTCTTAAGAATGCACTCCTGGATGGTTATGGCTTAACCACTGAACAGTACAGGATAAAGTTCAGAGAGACCAAAAAGGAGTCTTCACAAGACTGGGTTGATTTCATTGACCATTCAGTGAAGGCCTTGGAGGGGTGGTTAGATGGCAGTAAAGTTACTGATTATGACAGCCTGTATAACTTGATCCTGAGAGAGCATATTCTTAATAATTGTGTGTCTGATTTGTTGCACCAGTACTTGGTGGACTCTGATCTGACCTCTCCCCAAGAATTGGGAAAGAAGGCAGACTAATGGGTCAGAACAAGAGTGAACAGAAAAGTTCATACAGGGGGTGACAAAGATGGCAACAAAAAGAAGGATGGTAAGTCTTCAGACAAGGGTGGGGAGAAATCTAAAAATGAGTCTTCATCAGGCCCACAAAAACACTCTGGTGGGGGTGGTGGGTCCAAATCCTCCTTTAATCAGAACAAGGAAAAGAAACCATGGTGCTATTTATGTAAAATAAAAGGCCATTGGACAACAGATCCCAGTTGTCCAAAGAAAGGCACCACTGCTCCTACCACTACAACCCCTACTGCTACACCTAGTGTCCCTACTAATAGCAGTGGTGGTGGGAGCAAACCTACTAATAGCCAATCCAAGGGAGTAGCTGGGCTCACTTTTTTTAACTTAGTTGGGGTTGGTCTGATTAGGGAGACCACAGAGGCTACTTTAGTCTCTGAAGGGGCTATTGATTTAGCCACTTTGGTTGCTTGCCCCCATAACTTGGAGAAGTACAAGCAACTAACCCTAATAAATGGTGTTGAGGTCCAGGCCTACAGGGACACAGGTGCCAGTGTTACAATGGTGATTGAGAAACTGGTGCACCCTGAACAACACATACTTGGACACCAGTACCAAGTAACCGATGCTCACAACATAACACAAAGCCACCCCATGGCTGTTGTAAATCTCAACTGGGGGGGGGTAACTGGTCCAAAGCAAGTTGTGGTAGCTTCAGATTTACCTGTAGACTGTCTATTAGGGAATGATTTGGAGACATCAGCTTGGTCAGATGTGGAGTTGGAGGCCCATGCAGCAATGCTGGGCATCCCAGGGCATATTTTTGCTTTAACAAGGGCTCAGGCCAAAAAGCAAAAAGGACAGGGAAGCTTGGATCCTGGAACAATGGACCAAGTGCTCCCTAAAGCTAGGGCTAGTAGAAGCAAACCAATTCCTACTATCCCTCCCTCTACAGTGGATTCAACTTCTGAGGAAGAAGAATTCCCTCCCTGTGCAGAACCTACACCAGAGGAGCTGGAAGCAGACACTGCTGAGCTTTTGGGTGAAGGGGGGCCTGCCAGAGAGGAGCTGAGTGTGGCACAGCAAACCTGTCCCACATTAGAGGGTCTCAGACAGCAAGCTGTCAAACAGGCTAATGGGGATGTCAGTGACTCTCACAGAGTTTACTGGGAGGACAACCTCTTGTACACTGAGCATAGGGATGCTAAACCTGGAGCTGCCAGGAGATTAGTGATTCCTCAGGAGTACAGAAAGTTCCTCCTAACACTGGCACATGACATTCCCTTAGCTGGGCATCTAGGACAAATGAAAACTTGGGACAGGCTTGTTCCCCTGTTTCATTGGCCTAGGATGTCTGAGGACACAAAGGAATTTTGTAAGTCCTGTGAAACCTGTCAAGCCAGTGGCAAGACAGGTGGCACCCCAAAGGCACCCCTTATCCCACTGCCTGTGGTTGGGGTTCCCTTTGAAAGGGTAGGGGTTGACATAGTTGGCCCCCTTGACCCTCCTACTGCTTCAGGCAATAGGTTTATCTTGGTGGTAGTGGACCATGCCACAAGATATCCTGAAGCAATTCCTTTAAGGACCACTACAGCTCCTGCAGTGGCAAAGGCCCTCCTGGGAATATTTTCCAGGGTGGGCTTCCCAAAGGAAGTAGTATCAGACAGAGGAAGCAATTTCATGTCTGCATACTTAAAGGCCATGTGGAAGGAGTGTGGTGTAACGTACAAGTTCACAACACCCTATCATCCACAAACAAATGGACTGGTGGAGAGATTTAATAAAACTCTCAAAGGCATGATTATGGGTCTCCCTGAAAAACTCCGCAGGAGATGGGATATCCTTCTACCATGCCTCCTTTTTGCCTACAGGGAGGTACCCCAGAAAGGAGTGGGCTTCAGCCCCTTTGAACTTCTTTTTGGACACCCTGTTAGGGGTCCACTCACACTTGTAAAGGAGGGTTGGGAACAACCTTTAAAAGCTCCTAAGCAGGATATTGTGGATTATGTACTTGGCCTCAGATCAAGGATGGCTGAGTACATGAAAAAGGCCAGTAAAAACCTTCAGGCCAGCCAAGAGCTCCAAAAGCAATGGCATGATCAGAAGGCTGTTTTGGTTCAGTACCAACCAGGGCAGAAAGTGTGGGTCTTGGAGCCTGTGGCCCCAAGAGCACTCCAAGATAAATGGAGTGGACCCCACACAATTGTTGAAAAGAAGGGTGAAGTCACCTACTTGGTTGACTTAGGCACTGCCAGGAGTCCCCTTAGGGTGCTCCATGTCAACCGCCTGAAACCCTACTATGACAGGGCTGATCTCACCCTGCTCATGGCAACTGATGAGGGACAGGAAGAAGAAAGTGATCCTCTACCTGATCTCTTCTCTTCTACAGAACAAGATGCTCTTGTGGAAGGTGTAGTTTTGGCTGATTGTCTTACTGCTGAGCAGAAAGATAATTGCATAAATCTCCTAGATCAATTCTCTGAACTCTTCTCTACTGTGCCAGGTACCACTTCTTGGTGTGAGCACACTATAGATACTGGAGACAGTTTACCTGTCAAAAGTAAGATCTATAGGCAGCCTGACCATGTCAGGGACTGCATAAAGCAAGAAGTTCAGAAAATGTTGGAACTAGGAGTGGTTGAGCACTCTGACAGTCCATGGGCTTCTCCTGTGGTACTGGTACCAAAACCCAATTCTAAAGATGGAAAGAAGGAAATGCGGTTTTGTGTAGACTATAGAGGTCTCAACTTGGTAACCAAAACTGATGCTCACCCTATACCCAGGGCAGATGAGCTTATAGATACACTGGCATCTGCCAAGTATCTAAGCACTTTTGATTTGACTGCAGGGTATTGGCAGATCAAATTATCAGAAGATGCTAAACCTAAGACTGCATTTTCTACCATTGGAGGACATTACCAGTTTACTGTAATGCCTTTTGGTTTGAAAAATGCACCTGCCACTTTTCAGAGGTTGGTGAACACAGTCCTGCAAGGGCTGGAAGCTTTCAGTGCAGCATATTTGGACGAAATAGCTGTCTTTAGCTCCAGCTGGGATGATCACCTGGTCCACCTATGGAAAGTTTTGGAGGCCCTGCAAAAGGCAGGCCTCACTATCAAGGCTTCAAAGTGCCAGATAGGGCAGGGTAAGGTGGTTTATCTGGGACACCTTGTTGGTGGGGAACAGATTGCACCACTTCAGGGGAAAATCCAAACAATTATTGATTGGGTTCCCCCTACCACTCAGACTCAGGTGAGAGCCTTCCTAGGCCTCACTGGGTATTACAGGAGGTTCATTAAGAACTATGGCTCCATTGCAGCCCCTCTTAATGACCTCACATCCAAGAAAATGCCTAAAAAGGTATTATGGACAGCAAACTGTCAGAAAGCTTTTGAGGAGCTGAAGCAGGCCATGTGCTCTGCAGTAGTCCTGAAAAGCCCTTGTTACTCTAAAAAATCCTATGTCCAAACTGATGCATCTGAATTAGGAGTAGGGGCAGTCCTATCACAACTTAATTCTGAGTGCCAGGATCAACCTGTTGCTTTTATTAGTAGGAGTTTGACCCCTAGAGAAAAGCGTTGGTCTGCCATTGAGAGGGAGGCCTTTGCTGTGGTCTGGGCTCTGAAGAAGTTGAGGCCATACCTGTTTGGCACTCACTTCATTGTTCAGACAGACCACAAACCTCTACTTTGGCTAAAACAAATGAAAGGTGAAAATCCTAAATTGTTGAGGTGGTCCATATCCCTACAGGGAATGGACTATACAGTGGAACATAGACCTGGGAGTAGCCACTCCAATGCAGATGGACTCTCCAGATATTTCCACTTAGACAATGAAGACTCATCAGGTCATGGCTAGTCTTATTGTCCTTCGTTTGGGGGGGGGGGTTGTGAAGGAAAGTACCATCTTGCCTGGCATGTTACCCCCATTTTTCACTGTATATATGTTGTTTTAGTTGTATGTGTCACTGGGACCCTGGTAACCCAGGGCCCCAGTGCTCATAAGTGTGCCTGAATGTGTTACCTGTGTAGTGACTAACTGTCTCACTGAGGCTCTGCTAATCAGAACCTCAGTGGTTATGCTCTCTCATTTCTTTCCAAATTGTCACTAACAGGCTAGTGACCATTTTTACCAATTTACATTGGCTTACTGGAACACCCTTATAATTCCCTAGTATATGGTACTGAGGTACCCAGGGTATTGGGGTTACAGGAGATCCTTATGGGCTGCAGCATTTCTTTTGCCACCCATAGGGAGCTCTGACAATTCTTACACAGGCCTGCCACTGCAGCCTGAGTGAAATAACGTCCACGTTATTTCACAGCCATTTTACACTGCACTTAAGTAACTTATAAGTCACCTATATGTCTAACCTTTACCTGGTAAAGGTTAGGTGCAAAGTTACTTAGTGTGAGGGCACCCTGGCACTAGCCAAGGTGCCCCCACATTGTTCAGAGCCAATTCCCTGAACTTTGTGAGTGCGGGGACACCATTACACGCGTGCACTACATATAGGTCACTACCTATATGTAGCTTCACAATGGTAACTCCGAATATAGCCATGTAAAATGTCTATGATCATGGAATTGCCCCCTCTATGCCATCCTGGCATAGTTGGCACAATCCCATGATCCCAGTGGTCTGTAGCACAGACCCTGGTACTGCCAAACTGCCCTTCCTGGGGTTTCACTGCAGCTGCTGCTGCTGCCAACCCCTCAGACAGGCAGCTGCCCTCCTGGGGTCCAGCCAGGCCTGGCCCAGGATGGCAGAACAAAGAACTTCCTCTGAGAGAGGGTGTGACACCCTCTCCCTTTGGAAAATGGTGTGAAGGCAGGGGAGGAGTAGCCTCCCCCAGCCTCTGGAAATGCTTTGTTGGGCACAGATGTGCCCAATTCTACATAAGCCAGTCTACACCGGTTCAGGGACCCCTTAGCCCCTGCTCTGGCGCGAAACTGGACAAAGGAAAGGGGAATGACAACTCCCCTGACCTGCACCTCCCCTGGGAGGTGTCCAGAGCTCCTCCAGTGTGCTCCAGACCTCTGCCATCTTGGAAACAGAGGTGCTGCTGGCACACTGGACTGCTCTGAGTGGCCAGTGCCACCAGGTGACGTCAGAGACTCCTGCTGATAGGCTCCTTCAGGTGTTAGTAGCCTATCCTCTCTCCTAGGTAGCCAAACCCTCTTTTCTGGCTATTTAGGGTCTCTGTCTCTGGGGAAACTTTAGATAACGAATGCATGAGCTCAGCCGAGTTCCTCTGCATCTCCCTCTTCACCTTCTGATAAGGAATCGACTGCTGACCGCGCTGGAAGCCTGCAAACCTGCAACATAGTAGCAAAGACGACTACTGCAACTCTGTAACGCTGATCCTGCCGCCTTCTCGACTGTTTTCCTGTTTGTGCATGCTGTGGGGGTAGCCTGCCTCCTCTCTGCACCAGAAGCTCCGAAGAAATCTCCTGTGGGTCGACGGAATCTTCCCCCTGCAACCGCAGGCACCAAAAAGCTGCATTACCTGTCCCTTGGGTCTCCTCTCAGCACGACGAGCGAGGTCCCTCGAATCCAGCGACTCTGTCCAAGTGACCCCCACAGTCCAGTGACTCTTCAGCCCAAGTTTGGTGGAGGTAAGTCCTTGCCTCACCTCGCTGGGCTGCATTGCTGGGAACCGCGACTTTGCAGCTACTCCGGCCCCTGTGCACTTCTGGCGGAAATCCTTTGTGCACAGCCAAGCAAGGGTCCACAGCACTCTAACCTGCATTGCACGACTTTCTAAGTTGGTCTCCGGCGACGTGGGACTCCTTTGTGCAACTTCGGCGAGCACCGTTTCACGCATCCTCGTAGTGCCTGTTTCTGGCACTTCTCTGGGTGCTACCTGCTTCAGTGAGGGCTCTTTGTCTTGCACGACGTCCCCTCTCTCTTCAGGTCCAATTTGCGACCTCCTGGTCCCTCCTGGGCCCCAGCAGCGTACAAAAATGCCAAACGCACGATTTGCAACTAGCAAGGCTTGTTGGCGTTCTTTCGGCGAGAAAACACTTCTGCACGACTCTCCACGGCGAGAGAGATCCGTCCACCAAAGGGGAAGTCTCTAGCCTTTTTCGTTCCTGCAGAAACCTCAGCTTCTTCTGTCCAGTCGAAGCTTCTTTGCACCCGCAGCTGGCATTTCCTGGGCATCTGCCCATCTCCGACTTGCTTGTGACTTTTGGACTTGGTCCCCTTGTTCCACAGGTACCCTAGATTGGAAATCCACAGTTGTTGCATTTCTGGTTTGTGTCTTTCCTGCATTATTCCTCTAACACGACTATTTTGTCCTTAGGGGAACTTTAGTGCACTTTGCACTCACTTTTCAGGGTCTTGGGGAGGGTGATTTTTCTAACTCTCACTATTTTCTAATAGTCCCAGCGACCCTCTACAAGGTCACATAGGTTTGGGGTCCATTCGTGGTTCGCATTCCACTTCTGGAGTATATGGTTTGTGTTGCCCCTATCCCTATGTTTCCCCATTGCATCCTATTGTAACTATACATTGTTTGCACTGTTTTCTAAGACTATACTGCATATTTTTGCTATTGTGTATATATATCTTGTGTATATTTCCTATCCTCTCACTGAGGGTACACTCTAAAATACTTTGGCATATTGTCATAAAAATAAAGTACCTTTATTTTCAGTATAACTGTGTATTGTGTTTTCTTATGATATTGTGCATATGACACTAAGTGGTACTGTAGTAGCTTCACACGTCTCCTAGTTCAGCCTAAGCTGCTCTGCTAAGCTACCATTATCTATCAGCCTAAGCTGCTAGACACCCTATACACTAATAAGGGATAACTGGGCCTGGTGCAAGGTGCAAGTACCCCTTGGTACTCACTACAAGCCAGTCCAGCCTCCTACAATAGGCAGCCTGACCATGTCAGAGACTGCATAAAACAAGAGGTGCAGAAAATGTTAGAACTAGGAGTGGTTGAGCACTCTGAAAGTCCATGGGCTTCTCCTGTGGTACTTGTACCAAAACCCCATTCCAAAGATGGAAAGAAGGAAATGCGGTTTTGTGTAGACTACAGAGGTCTCAACCAGGTAACCAAAACTGATGCTCACCCTATACCCAGGGCAGATGAGCTCATAGATACACTGGCATCTGCCAAGTATCTAAGCACTTTTGATTTGACTGCAGGGTATTGGCAGATCAAATTATCAGAAGATGCTAAACCTAAAACTGCATTTTCAACCATTGGAGGCCATTACCAGTTCACAGTAATGCCTTTTGGATTGAAAAATGCACCTGCCACTTTTCAGAAGTTGGTGAACACAGTCCTCAAAGGGCTGGAAGCTTTCAGTGCAGCATATTTGGACGATATAGCTGTCTTTAGCTCCAGCTGGGATGATCACCTGGTCCACCTATGGAAAGTTTTAGAGGCCCTGCAAAAGGCAGGCCTCACTATCAAGGCTTCAAAGTGCCAGATAGGGCAGGGTAAGGTGGTTTATCTGGGACACCTTGTTGGGGAACAGATTGCACCACTACAGGGGAAAATCCAAACAATTATTGATTGGGTTCCCCCTACTACTCAGACTCAGGTGAGAGCCTTCCTAGGCCTCACTGGGTATTACAGGAGGTTCATTAAGAACTATGGCTCCATTGCAGCCCCTCTTAATGACCTCACTTCCAAGAAAATGCCTAAAAAGGTATTATGGACAGCACACTGTCAGAAAGCTTTTGAGGAGCTGAAGCAGGCCATGTGCTCTGCACCTGTCCTGAAAAGCCCTTGTTACTCTAAAAAATTCTATGTCCAAACTGATGCATCTGAATTAGGAGTAGGGGCAGTCCTATCACAACTTAATTCTGAGGGCCAGGATCAACCTGTTGCTTTTATTAGTAGGTGGTTGACCCCTAGAGAAAAGCGTTGGTCTGCCATAGAGAGGGAGGCCTTTGCTGTGGTCTGGGCACTGAAGAAGTTGAGGCCATACCTGTTTGGCACTCACTTCATTGTTCAGACAGACCACAAACCTTTACTTTGGCTAAAACAAATGAAAGGTGAAAATCCTAAATTGTTGAGGTGGTCCATATCCCTACAGGGAATGGACTATACAGTGGAACATAGACCTGGGAGTAGCCACTCCAATGCAGATGGACTCTCCAGATATTTCCAATTAGACAATGAGACTCATCAGGTCATGGCTAGTCTTATTGTCCTTCGTTTGGGGGGGGGGGGGGTTGTGTAGGAAAGTACCATCTCGCCTGGCATGTTACCCCCATTTTTCACTGTATATATGTTGTTTTAGTTGTATGTGTCACTGGGACCCTGGTAACCAGGGCCCCAGTGCTCATAAGTGTGCCTTAATGTGTTACCTGTGTAGTGACTAACTGTCTCACTGAGGCTCTGCTATCCAGAACCTCAGTGGTTATGCTCTCTCATTTCTTTCAAATTGTCACTAACAAGCTAGTGACCAATTTTACCAATTTACATTGGCTTACTGGAACACCCTTATAATTCCCTAGTATATGGTACTGAGGTACCCAGGGTATTGGGGTTCCAGGAGATCCCTATGGGCTGCAGCATTTCTTTTGCCACCCATAGGGAGCTCTAACAATTCTTACACAGGCCTGCCACTGCAGCCTGAGTAAAATAACTTACACGTTATTTCACAGCCATTTTACACTGCACTTAAGTAACTTTTAAGTCACCTATATGTCTAACCTTTACCTGGTAAAGGTTAGGTGCAAAGTTACTTAGTGTGAGGGCACCCTGGCACTAGCCAAGGTGCCCCCACATTGTTCAGGGCCAATTCCCCGGACTTTGTGAGTGCGGGGACACCATTACACGCGTGGACTACAGATAGGTCACTACCTATATGTAGCTTCACAATGGTAACTCCGAATATGGCCATGTAACATGTCTATGATCATGGAATTGCCCCCTCTATGCCATCCTGGCATAGTTGGCACAATCCCATCATCCCAGTGGTCTGTAGCACAGACCCTGGTACTGCCAAACTGCCTTTCCTGTGGTTTCACTGCAGCTGCTGCTGCTGCCAACCCCTCAGACAGGTTTCTGCCCTCCTTTGGGTCAAGCCAGGCTTGTCCCAGGATGGCAGAACAAAGGACTTCCTCTGAGAGAGGGTGTTACACCCTCTCCCTTTGGAAAATGGTGTGAAGGCAGGGGAGGAGTAGCCTCCCCCAGCCTCTGGAAATGCTTTCATGGGCACATTTGGTGCCCATTTCTGCATAAGCCAGTCTACACCGGTTCAGGGACCCCTTAGCCCTGCTCTGGGGTGAAACTGGACAAAGGAAAGGGGAGTGACCACTCCCCTGACCTGCACCTCCCCTGGGAGATGTCCAGAGCTCCTCCAGTGTGCTCCGGGCCTCTGCCATCTTGGAAACAGAGGTGCTGCTGGCACACTGGACTGCTCTGAGTGGCCAGTGCCACCAGGTGACGTCAGAGACTCCTTCTGATAGGCTCCTTCAGGTGTTGCTAGCCTATCCTCTCTTCTAGGTAGCCAAAGCCTCTTTTCTGGCTATTTAGGGTCTCTGTCTCTGGGGAAAATTTAGATAACGAATGCAAGAGCTCATCAGAGTTCCTCTGCATTTCTCTCTTCACTTTCTGCCAAGGAATCGACTGCTGACCGCGCTGGAAGCCTGCAAAACTGCAACATAGTAGCAAAGACGACTACTGCAACTCTGTAACGCTGATCCTGCCGCCTTCTCGACTGTTTTCCTGGTGGTGCATGCTGTGGGGGTAGTCTGCCTCCTCTCTGCACTAGAAGCTCCGAAGAAATCTCCCGTGGGTCGACGGAATCTTCCCCCTGCAACCGCAGGCACCAAAGAACTGCATTACCGTTCCCTTGGGTCTCCTCTCAGCACGACGAGCGAGGTCCCTTGAATCCAGCAACTCTGTCCAAGTGACTCCCACAGTCCAGTGACTCTTCAGTCCAAGTTTGGTGGAGGTAAGTGCTTGCCTCGTCACGCCAGACTGCATTGCTGGGAACCACGACTTTTGCAGCTACTCCGGCCCCTGTGCACTTCCGGCGGAAATCCTTTGTGCACAGCCAAACCTGGGTCCACGGCACTCTAACCTGCATTGCACGACTTTCTAAGTTGGTCTCCGGCGACGTGGGACTCCTTTGTGCAACTTCGGGTGAGCACCATTTCACGCATCCTCGTAGTGCCTGTTTCTGGCACTTCTCCGGGTGCTACCTGCTGCTGAGAGGGCTTCTTGTCTTGCTTGCCGTCCCCTCTGTCTCCTGACGCAATTTGCGACATCCTGGTCCCTCCTGGGCCACAGCAGCATCCAAAAACACTAACCGCATGATTTGCAGCTAGCAAGGCTTGTTTGCTTTCTTTCGGTGGGAAAACACTTCTGCACGACTCTCCACGGCGTGTGGGATCCGTCCTCCAAAGGGGAAGTCTCTAGCTCTTGTCGTTCCTGCAGAAACCTAAGCTTCTTCTGTCCAGTAGAAGCTTCTTTGCACCCACAACTGGCATTTCCTGGGCATCTGCCCATCTCCGACTTGCTTGTGACTTTTGGACTTGGTCCCCTTGTTCCACAGGTACCCTCGACTGGAAATCCATCGTTGTTGCATTGCTGGTTTGTGTCTTTCCTGCAGAATTCCCCTATCACGACTTTTTTGTCCTTTGGGGATCTTTAGTGCACTTTGCACTCACTTTTCAGGGTCTTGGGGTGGGCTATTTTTTTAACCCTCACTATTTTCTAATAGTCCCAGCGACCCTCTACAAGGTCACATAGGTTTGGGGTCCATTTGTGGTTCGCATTCCACTTTTGGAGTATATGGTTTGTGTTGCCCCTATCCCTATGTGTCTCCATTGCATCCTATTGTAACTATACATTATTTGCACTGTTTTCTAAGACTATACTGCATATTTTTGGTATTGTGTACATATAACTTGTGTATATTTGCTATCCTCATACTGAGGGTACTCACTGAGATACTTTGGCATATTGTCATAAAAATAAAGTACCTTTATTTTTAGTATAACTGTGTATTGTGTTTTCTTATGATATTATGCAAGTGACATTAGTGGTACTGTAGGAGCTTCACTCGTCTCCTAGTTCAGCCTAAGCTGCTCTGCTAAGCTACCATTATCTATCAGCCTATGCTGCTAGACACCCTATACACTAATAAGGGATAACTGGGCCTGGTGCAAGGTGTAAGTACCCCTTGGTACTCACTACAAGCCAGTCCAGCGTCCTACAGGGGAATGTCGTGGGCAAGAGTTAGGAGGAACTTTCTGTACTCCTGAGGAATCACTAATCTCCTGGCAGCTCCAGGTTTAGGATCCCTTGCCTCAGTGTACAAGAGGTTGTCCTCCCAGTAAACTCTGTGAGAGTCACTGACATCCCCATTAGCTTGTTTGACAGCTTGCTGTCTTAGACCCTCTAGTGTGGGACAGGTTTGCTGTGCCACACTCAGCTCCTCCCTGGCAGGCCCCCCTTCACCCAAAAGCTCAGCAGTGTCTGCTTCAAGCTCCTCTGGTGTGGTGTAGGTTCTGCACATGGTGGAAATTCTTCTTCCTCAGAACAAGAATCCACTGTAGAGGGAGGGATAGTAGGTAGTGCTTTACTTCTACTAGCCCTAGCTTTAGGGAGCACTTGGTCCATTGTTCCAGGATCCAAGTTTCCCTGTCCTTTTTGCTTTTTTGGCCTGAGCCCTGGTTAAAGCAAAAATATGCCCTGGGATGCCCAGCATTGCTGCATGGGCCTCCAACTCCACATCTGACCAAGCTGATGTCTCCAAATCATTTCCTAGTAGACAGTCTACAGGTAAATCTGAGGCTACCACAACTTTCTTTGGACCAGTAACCCCCCCCCAGTTGAGATTTACAACAGCCATGGGGTGGCTAAGTGTGTTGTTGTGAGCATCGGTTACTTGGTACTGGTGACCAAGTAGGTGTTGTTCAGGGTGGACCAGTTTCTCTATCACCATTGTGACACTGGCACCTGTGTCCCTGTAGGCCTGAACCTCAACACCATTTATTAGGGGTAGTTGCTTGTACTTATCCATGTTAAGGGGACAAGCAACCAAGGTGGCTAAATCAATAGCCCCCTAAGAGACTAACACAGCCTCTGTGGTCTCCCTAATCAGACCAACCCCAACTAAGTTACCAATAGTGAGCCCAGCTACTCCCTTGGATTGGCTATTAGTAGGTTTGCTCCCACCACCACTGCTATTAGTAGGGACACTAGGTGTAGCAGTAGGGGTTGTAGTGGTAGGAGGCTTGGTGCTTTTCTTTGGACAACTGGGATCTGTTGTCCAATGGCCTATTATTTTACATAAATAGCACCATGGTTTCTTTTCCTTGTTTGGATTAGAAGAGGATTTGGGCCCACCACCCCCACCAGAGTGTTTTTGTGGGCCTGATGAAGACTCATTTTTAGATTTGTCCCCACCCTTGTCTGAAGACTTACCATCCTTTTTCTTATTGCCATCTTTGTCACCCCCTGCATGAACTTTTCTGTTCACCCTTGTTCTGACCCATTTGTCTGCCTTCTTTCCCAATTCTTGGGGAGAGGTCAGATCAGAGTCCACCAAGTACTGGTGCAACAAATCAGACACACAATTATTAAGAATATGCTCTCTCAGGATCAAGTTATACAGGCTGTCATAATCAGTAACTTTACTGCCATGTAACCACCCCTCCAAGGCCTTCACTGAATGGTCAATGAAATCAACCCAGTCTTGTGAAGACTCCTTTTTGGTTTCTCTGAACTTTATCCTGTATTGTTCAGTGATTAAGCCATAACCATCCAGGAGTGCATTCTTAAGAACTGTAAAATTATTGGCATCACTTTCTTTCACAGTAAGGAGCCTATCCCTACCCTTTCCACTAAATGATAGCCATAGGATAGCAGCCCACTGCCTTTGAGGGACATCCTGTACAACACAGGCCCTCTCAAGTGCAGCAAACCACTTGTTAATGTCATCCCCCTCCTTATAAGGGGGAACTATCTTGTGCAGATTCCTAGAATCATGCTCTTTTGCAGGATGACTATTGGGAATACTGCTGCTGCCACCATGGGTTTCTAAACCCAGTTTCTGTCTCTCCTTCTCTACTTCTAAGGTCTGTCTATCCAAATCTAGCTGTTGCTTCTTGAGCTTCAGTCTGGTTTGTTCCACTCTCAATCTATTGAGCTCCCTTTCTAACAATCTGTCATCAGGGTGGCTGGGAGGGACATGTCTTGAAACAGAAGTATGGTGAGAATGGACAGAAGGAGACCCATCCTTTACAGAAGGCATCCTAACAGCTTGGTTAACAGAAACATCACTTCTACTATGGTGAGAAGAAACACTCTTGCTATGATGTGAGACAACACTATCTGTATGGTGTGACTCAACATCAGTACCAACTATGCTAGACTGTCTAGTAATGGGCAGGCTCTGAAGTTTCTTTCCTGAATCTTTTCCTAGGGTTGTCCCTGGATCAGATTGGGAACCATTAGCTACTTTTTCAACAGATGTGGCCCTTTTGGCCTTATCTTGTTCTCTAAGCATGTTAAGTAACAATTCCAAGGAAGGATTCTTCCCTACACTCAAACCTCTTTCTATGCAGAGACTCCTTGCTCCTTTCCTGCTAAGGTGATCATATGCAAGTTTGGACAGATCAACATTTTGGCCTGTGCCAGACATTTTTAAAAAGAGTTAAAGTGATAGAAAAAGGATAAAAAGTTTGTCAGAACTTTTAGAAAGACAGAAAAAAAACTTTTTAAACATTTTAAGACTTTTAGAAAGTTTAGAAGTACTTTTCAGCACTTAGAAAAGAGTGAAAAGAGGAAATGCAAAACTTTTTAGCTATGTGTACACACACTGAACTTGTTTTGTATATTTTTCTCTTATGAAAAGTACAATGACAAGAGTGGTAAGTAGTCTCAAAGCACTTATCCCACCGCTGCACAACCAATGTAGGAGGCTGGACTGGCTTGTAGTGAGTACCAAGGGGTACTTACACCTTGCACCAGGCCCAGTTATCCCTTATTAGTGTATAGGGTGTCTAGCAGCATAGGCTGATAGATAATGGTAGCTTAGCAGAGCAGCTTAGGCTGAACTAGGAGACGAGTGAAGCTCCTACAGTACCACTAGTGTCACTTGCATAATATCATAAGAAAACACAATACACAGATATACTAAAAATAAAGGTTCTTTATTTTTATGACAATATGCCAAAGTATCTCAGAGTGTACCCTCAGTATGAGGATAGCAAATATACACAAGATATATGTACACAATACCAAACATATGCAGTATAGTCTTAGAAAACAGTGCAAACAATGTATAGTTACAATAGGATGCAATGGGGAAACATAGGGATAGGGGCAACACAAACCATATACTCCAGAAGTGGAATGCGAACCACGAATGGACCCCAAACCTATGTGACCTTGTAGAGGGTCGCTGGGACTATTAGAAAATAGTGAGGGTTAGAAAAATAGCCCACCCTAAGACCCTGAAAAGTGAGTGCAAAGTGCACTAAAGTTCCCCAAAGGACAAAGGAGTTGTGATAGGGGAATTCTGCAGGAAAGACACAATCCAGCAATGCAACAACGATGGATTTCCAGTCGAGGGTACCTGTGGAACAAGGGGACCGAGTCCAAAAGTCACAAGCAAGTCGGAGATGGGCAGATGCCCAGGAAATGCCAGCTGTGGATGCAAAGAAGCTGATACTGGACAGTAGAAGCTGAGGATTCTGCAGGAACGACAAGGGCTAGGAACTTCCCCTTTGGAGGATGGACGTCCCGCGTCATGAAGAGTCGTGCAGAAGCGTTTTCCCGCGAAAGACCGCCAACAAGGTTTGCTAGCTGCAAATCGTGCGGTTGGCGTTTTTGGAGGCTGCTGTGGCCCAGGAGGGACCAGGATGTCGCCAATTGCGTCTGGGGACAGAGGGGGCGTCGAGCAAGACAAGGAGCCCTCTCAGAAGCAGGCAACCCCTGCAGAAGTGCCAGAACAGGCACTACGAAGAAGAGTGAAACTGTGCTCACCCGAAGTTGCACAAAGGAGTCCCACGTCGCCGGAGACCAACTTAGAAAGTCGTGCAATGCAGGTTCGAGTGCCGTAGACCCAGGCTTGGCTGTGCACAAAGGATTTCCACCGGAAGTGCACAGAGGCCGGAGTAGCTGCAAAAGTCGCGGTTCCCAGCAATGCAGTCTGGCGTGGGGAGGCAAGGACTTACCTCCACCAAACTTGGACTGAAGAGTCACTGGACTGTGGGAGTCACTTGGACAGAGTTGCTGGATTCAAGGGACCTCGCTCGTCGTGCTGAGAGGAGACCCAAGGGACAGGTGATGCAGTTCTTTGGTACCTGCGGTTGCAGGGGGAAGATTCCGTCGACCCACGGGAGATTTCTTCGGAGCTTCTAGTGCAGAGAGGAGGCAGACTACCCCCACAGCATGCACCACCAGGAAAACGGTCGAGAAGGTGGCAGGATCAGCGTTACAGAGTTGCAGTAGTCGTCTTTGCTACTTTGTTGCAGGTTTGCAGGCTTCCAGTGCTGTCAGCAGTCGATTCCTTGGCAGAAGGTGAAGAGAGAGATGCAGAGGAACTCTGATGAGCTCTTGCATTCGTTATCTAAGGAATCCCCAGAGACAGAGACCCTAAATAGCCAGAAAAGAGGGTTTGGCTACCTAGGAGAGAGGATAGGCTAGCAACACCTGAAGGAGCCTATCAGAAGGAGTCTCTGACGTCACCTGGTAGCACTGGCCACTCAGAGCAGTCCAGTGTGCCAGCAGCACCTCTGTTTCCAAGATGGCAGAGGTCTGGAGCACACTAGAGGAGCTCTGGGCACCTCCCAAGGGAGGTGCAGGTCAGTGGAGTGGTCACTCCCCTTTCCTTTGTCCAGTTTCGCGCCAGAGCAGGGCTAAGGGGTCCCTGAACCGGTGTAGACTGGCTTATGCAGAAATGGGCACCGTGTGTGCCCATGAAAGCATTTCCAGAGGCTGGGGGAGGCTACTCCTCCCCTGCCTTCACACCATTTTCCAAAGGGAGAGGGTGTAACACCTTCTCTCAGAGGAAGTCCTTTGTTCTGCCATCCTGGGACAAGCCTGGCTTGACCCCAGGAGGGCAGAAACCTGTCTGAGGGGTTGGCAGCAGCAGCAGCTGCAGTGAAACCCCTGAAAAGGCAGTTTGGCAGTACCAGGGTCTGTGCTACAGACCACTGGGATCATGGGATTGTGCCAACTATGTCAGGATTGCATAGAGGGGGCAATTCCATGATCATAGACATGTTACATGGCCATATTCGGAGTTACCATTGTGAAGCTACATATAGGTAGTGACCTATATGTAGTGCACGCGTGTAATGGTGTCCCCACACTCACAAAGTCCGGGGAATTGGCCCTGAACAATGTGGGGGCACCTTGGCTAGTGCCAAGGTGCCCTCACACTTAGTTACTTTGCACCTAACCTTTAGCAGGTAAAGGTTAGACATATAGGTGACTTATAAGTTACTTAAGTGCGGTGTAAAATGGCTGTGAAATAACGTGGACGTTATTTCACTCAGGCTGCAGTGGCAGGCCTGTGTAAGAATTGTCAGAGCTCCCTATGGGTGGCAAAAGAAATGCTGCAGCCCATAGGGATCTCCTGGAACCCCAATACCCTGGGTACCTCAGTACCATATACTAGGGAATTATAAGGGTGTTCCAGTAAGCCAATGTAAATTGGTAAAATTGGTCACTAGCCTGTTAGTGACAATTTGAAAGAATTGAGAGAGCATAACCACTGAGGTTCTGGTTAGCAGAGCCTCAGTGAGACAGTTAGTCACTACACAGGTAACACATTCAGGCACACTTATGAGCACTGGGGCCCTGGCTGGCAGGGTCCCAGTGACACATACAACTAAAACAACATATATACAGTGAAAAATGGGGGTAACATGCCAGGCAAGATGGTACTTTCCTACAGAGGACCTGAGACGCTGGGCACGGAAGACCTCGGAGGCCCAGCTGGGGATGGCCTCCCAATGAGGAAAGGGTGCCCGTCGAACCCTGACCCCCCCGATGGCCCGCATACTGGCGGTGGCCTATCCTGAGCTGGATGGGCACTTGGGGGCATCACAGCAGCCACAAGGCGGTGAATACAGTGTCCCAATATACTACTTGCGCGTGGTGGGGTGGCATCCGGGTGGGGGATGTGGGCCTGTGGGTGCCCCTAGGCCAGGCCGGACATTGCAGGGTAGGTCCCATTTTGGGCAGGGTCTGATGTAAACTTTCTCCAAACAAGCTAGTAGGAATCCACTACTGGGTAGGGGTCTGTGGGTCTCGGGTATGCTGCAATTGGCGTTAGGTGTCCCTGTCCATGGGCTGGTGACTAGCATTGTGACTGTTATGTGTCGTGTACGCCAACGGTGGTGTTGTTGCCGCGATTGACCAAGTGTATCCTTTGGTTCTCCCCCCTTCTGTTTTTTTACCCTGTCCTTATGTGCATTAGCATCATCTGGCGGAGGAGCAGAGGCACCGGCGACAGAGGTCGCTGCATCCCACAGGGCCCAGGAGGCGGAATCCACTGACGGTGAGGGCACCAGTGGGACGGAGGGCGAGGGGAGCACCACGGCGGAGTCTGGAGGGGACAGTTCGGATATTGATGCCTACTCCGATGGAAGCTCCCTGGTGGTGGCGGACACCTCTGTGCCCACCCCAACTACAGGTACAGCCGCCACCCCGTACCAGCACCGCCCTCCCAGCAGCCCCTCAGCGTGTTTCCCGTGCCCTCTCACCCAGGAGGGTGGGCATCTCCTTTGCCCCAGGCACCTCAGGCCCTGCCCCAGTTAGCCCTGCTGCCCTCAGTGAGGAGGCTATTGACCTCCTGCGATCCATCTCTGTTGGGCAGTCAACCATTGTGAATGCCATCCAGAGGATGGCAGCCCATTTGCAACAGACAAATGCATTCCTGGAGGTCATTCACTCTGGCATGGCGGCCCAACAGAGATCAATCCAGACTCTGGCCTCCTCTCTGATTGCAGCCATTGTCCCTGTTTCTAGCCTCCCCCCTCCAACTTCCTCTACACAATCCCATTCCCCTCAACCCCAACCTATCCCAAGCACACAGGCAGACCAGCATGCACACAGGACAACACACAGGAGTGGTTCAGGCAAACACAAGCACCACACATCATCCCACAGGCACTCACACAAACACCATCCAGATGCAGACATACCAACATCCACTGCCTCCACTGTGTCCCCCTCCTCCTCCTTGTCCACCTCCCTCCCAGTAGCGTCTACACTCACACCTGCATGCACTACATCCTCATCCACTACCACCATCACACCTATCACTACACAACCCTCACTGGCAGTCACCACCCCCATGTGTCCTCTCCCACTGTGTCTCTGCCCCCTCCTCCCAAAGTACACAAACGCAAGCACTCAGACACCCAACAGCCATCCACCTCACAACAGCATCCAGCCCATGCACCTGCACCCAAAATCAGAAGACACCTCCTACAACCACTTCCTCTTCCTCCACTCCCAAACATTAACCCTCTTACCGCCCCAATGCCCATAAGAAGCTTTTCCTCTCCACCGTTAACCTCTTCCCTACCACTCCCCCGTCCTTCACATCGGGCCAGGGTGGTCAGAACCCAGACGAGCACCTCAGCCACCCAGTCCACAGCCACAGTAGTGTTGGCAGCTACTGCAGGTGGGAGAGGATCCCGGGCACCAGGCAGCCACACTGAAAGGGTGCCTGCACCCGGTGCTTCAAGGAAGGGAAAGGAGGCACCACCAGCTGGGTCTAGGAAGGGCAAGGAGGCACCACCAGCGGCCTCTAGGAAGGGCAAGGAGGCACCACTAGCTGCGTCTGGGAAGGGCAAGGGGCAATCCCCCTGGTGCAGGCAGGAAGGACAGGAGGCCTGGTGCTGGGACTCATTCAGAGCCACCACCACTTGCCATGGGGGTTCAGCTGTCCGAGGCTGCAGGGGAAGGGCTGGAGCCTCCCCCCACCACTGCCAGCACGGCCACCAGCACCACTGCTGGTAGCAGCAGCCCCAGTGGGCAGCCATCCAAGGCTGCAAGGGATGGGCCGGAGCCTGCCCGCCACTACCAGCACTGCAAAGCCGTCCGAGTCTGCAGGGGATGGGCTGGAGCCTCCCCCACCACTGCCAGCACCGCCACCAGCACCGCCACCAGCACCGCCACTGCCACCACTGAGCAGCTGTCAACACCGGCGGGCAGTGTGTAGTCCTGCATCCATGGGCCCCTGCAAATCCTGTGGGTCTGACACCCAAGTGAGAGACTGTGACCTTGCACTCCCCAAGATCTGCATCACTGGGCACAATGCCCCCTCCAGAACCAGTGGAAGAAGCCATCCACTAGAGATACTGTGGCCTTGCACTCCCCAGGACCAATCAGGGGGCAAACCAACCACTTGAGAGACTGTGGCCTTGCACTCCCCAGGACCAAGCAGTGGGCAAACCACCCACTTGAAAGACTGTAGCCTTGCACTCCCCAGGACCAGGCAGTGGGCAAACCACCCTCTTGAGAGACTGTGGCGTTGCACTCCCCAGGAGCCAAGCAGTGGGCAAACCACCCACTTGAGAGACTGTGGCCTTGCACTCCCCTGGACAGAGCACAGGGCATGTTACCCCCTCTAGGATCAGTGGTGTTGTACCATCTTCCGGCTGAGGTGTCCCACCATTCACCGTCCCCCTGAGGTGCCTGTCTATTTTTGACCTGATGCCCCTGCAGTGTTCTCTACGTGTTGTTGCAGGAGTGAGGTGGGGCCTTGGCCTATGTGTTGTGGCCCTGTGGCCCACGGACATTGAGGACTGGTCAGTGTCTCTACATTTGTAAATATGTAGATATGTTTGGATTTTCATGCACTTATTCATAGTATTTTGTCGTATTACACTTACTTTCTTCAAATAATTTTGTCCTTGCATTATTCCTGAGGGGTACAGGGTGAATATGTAATGTTACTGCATCTAGGTGTGTCTATGGTGTTGGAGGTGGGGGTGTTGCGTATTGCGTGTGTGTGTCACTCTCTTTTTCTCCCCCCTCCCTTGTGTGCTAGGCGGTAGTACTCACCGTGGTGGTTGTTCCCTGAGTCTCCACGGCTGAGTCTTTTGACTTTTGTGCAGTGTTTCCGCCAGGCTTTTGATGTCGTTGGTACTGCCCTGGAAAAGGTGGCGGATACGCCGGTCATAATAGAGTGGGCGGTACATTGTCTTCCGCCTGGCTGTTGGCAGTTACCACCGTGGTGCTTGTTGATTCCACCCTGGCGGTCGGTGTGTTAAAGTGGCTGTCTGTCTGAGCGGTTTCCGCCTTGGTCATAATTCCATTTTTGTTACCGCCGGCCTGTTGGCGGTATTACCGCTTCTTTATCACCGACCGCCAGGGTTGTAATGAGGGCCTAAGTGTTTGAGTGAGTGAAGAGAGTGGTAGATTTCCCTTTCTTTCTACTGACTATACTTGAAGTGTTTCACTTGATCACTATGGCCTGGTCAGCAGAACAGAAGTCTCTCTACATGTGGGATAAGAGGTTGGCTGGAGTTTGAAACTAGGAGGTGGGGCCAGGGGAACCAAAGCAGTGTAGATCTGAGCCACAACTGAGGTCTAAAGTGCAGGGGGGATGCGACTGAGGTCCACATACACTCAGGACACTAAAAGCCAGACTCCCTCCCTAATCTAGGCAGGGAAGGGAGAGGGTCCACCCCAAACCGGAAGTAGGAAGAGAGGAGTTTGAGGACTCTTACTAGCCGTCGGAGCCTGGCAGGCTGGGACTGTGTGCCATACTGACTGTGCCCATGTTTGTGTGGTAACTGGCAGTTAGCGTGTCCAAAACACATTTTAATTCCAATGCAAATTTTCAAAAATTAGTCAGAAATTGGTACTTTATCCGTGAACTAGTAGACGTAAAATTCAAAGCATTTACATTAAAGAAACCAACATGAAGAATTGCAAAAGGAGGTGTGCATTTATACCACATTTAAAATAAGGATTGAACATTTACAAGAGCAACTACAAACAAAACATGCTCTCCATGAATAAAAAGAACACACAGTGCTGGTAAAAATATGGGCCGCCAAAGTGATAACACATAAGAAAAAATAGAAATCACTGAGGAGTACTATATACATTTAGGCGGTCATTCTGACCTTGGCAGATGGCGGAGGCCGTCCGCCAAGGTACCGCCGACAAATGACCGCACCGGCCATTTACACATTTCCGCTGGGCCGGCGGGCGCTCTCCAAAAGAGCGCCCGCCGGCCCAGCGGAAATGCCCCTGCAACGAGGATGCCGGCTCAGAATTGAGCCGGCGGAGTTGCAGGGGTGCGACGGGTGCAGTTGCACCCGTCGCGTATTTCAGTGTCTGCTTTGCAGACACTGAAATACTTTGTGGGGCCCTCTTACGGGGGCCCCTGCAGTGCCCATGCCATTGGCATGGGCACTGCAGGGGCCCCCAGGTGCCCCGCGGCACCCCCTACCGCCATCCTGTTCCTGGCGGGAGACCCGCCAGGAACAGGATGGCGGTAGGGGGTGTTAGAATCCCCATGGCGGCGGAGCGCGCTCCGCCGCCATGGAGGATTCTCCCGAGCAGCGGAAAGTCGGCGGGAGACCGCCGACTTTCCGTTTCTGACCGCGGCGGTCAGAATGCTCGAGGGAGCACCGCCAGCCTGTTGGCGGTGCTCCCGTGGTCGGTGACCCTGGCGGTCACCGGCCGCCAGGGTCAGAATGACCCCCTTAGTCATGGAGAGTTTTCATGAGAAAATTACAAGTCATGGGATTGCAGCTCTACATAAGACAACTCAAAATATTGTCCATCCTCTGCTGTAAAGATGTAGACGACGTTGCAACCCTAAATGAATAGACAGGTCATCATCAGGGCTGAAAGTATTAAGTGTAGCAAAGTGGGTAATCTATTACACTATACGGGTACAAATAATGATACATTTATAACCTGGATAGCAGTATTTATTTACACATGATATAGCAAGAATTATTAAGGAAGTCTTGTAGATGTTCACTATCCAATCAGGAGACAGGTACCATAGGAAGAGGAAAGAGAATGAGTGCATCACAAGAATGGGTAAAGCGGCACTTGTGAGAATATGTGAGAGGTGCGTAGAGTGTGAATTAACAACTCCTGCGGGGCGTCTGCAACTAAGTAAACTGCATTTTCAATGCATGTCCCCAGCTAGGCATAAATTACCATTAAAAAAAACCCAAGCATCGGATTGACATTTAGTACAAATTCTATCTCAAATGCCAGCTTTTTATGTCTCGCCTACACAGCACACACCTTGCTCTTTGAGACGCATTGTTTACTATTCAGTGGGCTTACAACTCACCCACAGCATACCATTGGTTGTTTTCATTGTCACTCACATTTGCGATTGTTCAATTGCTCCCATAGGCTTTTGTTCTTTCCTTGTGTTAGGTCCCCCTTAGAGCATGGACCAAGTACATGTGTTCTTCCGCCTCTTTATGCACCATTTTTTTTATTTTATAAGCGTTCCAGTATTATTCCTGCACGTGCAATGTGCCTTCCTGTTTCAACACAGGTATGAAGCTTATTTCTGTTGCTTTCACCTTATCTACCATCTTTATTGATGCTTTAGTTACAGCAACAACTGTACTGCTCTAAGCCACTGTACTCTATGGTACTTCACTCTATGTCACTCTACTCCACATCCCCCGACTCTACTTCACGTCACTCTGCTCTATGGCACTCTACTCTACTCTACGCCACTCTAAACCAATCTACTCTACATCTCCATACTCAGAACACCAATAATCATCATCATCATCACCACCATTATCATCTTAACCATTGTAGCAACCATCATCGTCATCACTGATCACGGCTTCCCCTTCATGAGCCTTCCGCAGCTCTCGAGACTCAGAACACTTAATAATCATCATCCTCACCACCATCATCATCACTGACCACGCGCCCCCTTCAGGAGCCTTCAGAACCTCTCGAGACTCAGAACACTTAATAATCATCATCATCATCACCACCCTCACCATCATCATCACTGACCATGGCGCTCCCTTCAGGAGCCTTCCACACCTCTCGAGACTCCGAACACTTAATAATAATGTTGGAAATAGCCCTTCTGCAGGGCTATCCCCAGACTTTTTGCCTTCCTCCTTCTCTTTTTCTGACCTCATTTTTGCTGGTTTTTAGACTCTGCGCAATTTAACACTGCTAACCAGTGCTAAAGTGCATATGCTCTCTCCCTTTGAAACATGGTAACATTGGATCATACACAATTGGACTATTTAATTTACTTATAAGTCCCTGGTAATGGGCAATATATGTGCCCAGGGCCTGTAGATTAAATGTTACTAGTGGGCCTGCAGCACTGGTTGTGCCACCCACTTAAGTAGCCCCTTAACCTTGTCTCAGGCCTGCCATTGCAAGGCCTGTGGGTGCAGTTTTACTGTCACCTCGACTTGGCATTTAAAAGTACTTGCCAAGCCTAAAAACTCCCCTTTTTCTACATATAAGTCTCCCCTAATGTGTGCCCTAGGTAACCCCTAGAGCAGGGTGCTTTGTAGGTAAAAGGCAGGACATGTACCTGTGTAGTTTACATGTCCTGGTAGTGTAAAACTCCTAAATTCGTTTTTACACTACTGTGAGGCCTGCTCCCTTCATAAGCTAACATTGGGGCTGCCCTCATACATTGTGGAAGTGGTAGCTGCTGATCTGAAAGGAGCAGGAAGGTCATATTTAGTATGGCCAGAATGGTAATACAAAATCCTGCTGACTGGTGAAGTTGGATTTAATATGACTATTTTAGAAATGCCACTTTTGGAAAGTGAGCATTCCTCTGCACTTAAATCTTTCTGTGCCTTACAATCCACGTCTGGCTGGGTTTAGTTGACAGCTCCTTGTGCATTCACTTCGACACACCCCAAACACAGGGTACTCAGCCTCACTTGCCTACATCTGCATTTTGAATGGGTCTTCCTGGGCTGGGAGGGTGGAGGGCCTGCTCTCACACAAAGGACTGCCACACCCCCTACTGGGACCCTGGCAGACAGGATTGAACTGAAAGGGGACCTGGTGCACTTCTAAGCCACTCTTTTGAAGTCTCCCCCACTTCAAAGGCACATTTTGGTATAAAACAGGGCCTCTGCCCTACCACCTCAGACAATTGCTGGAGAAGAAACCTGAAACAGAACCTGCACCCTGACAAGAAGAACTGCCTGGCTGCCTAAAGGACTCACCTGACTGCTTTCTACAAAGGACTGCTGCCTTGCTGTTGCCCTGCTGTCTTGCTGAACTCTTGCCTTGCTGCAGAAGTGCTCTCCAAGGGCTTGGATAGAGCTTGCCTCCTGTTCCCTGAAGTCTCAGGATCAAAAAGACTTCTATCTTTCAACTGGACTCCTTGTGCGCCGAAAAATTCAACGAACAGCTTGCTCCATGGTGAAAAATTCAGTGTACGCTGACCTGGAAAAACGCTGCTCGACCCTGCGAGGAAAAGATCGACGCCTGCGATGTGACCGGAACTTCGACGCACGGCTCGCCTGGACAACGCTGCCCAACTTCCAGATAGGAAATCGATGAAGCGCCTGTCGCGAGGAAGAAAATTCCACACACAGCCCCCAGGAACGACGCGCAGCCGGACAACAAGCCCAGGATTCCACGTACAGACCCCGGGGCTTCTGAAAATCCCACGACCAGAGAGGAGACTGTCCGCGTGCTGGAAATCTACTTAACGTCTTCCCCGCGTGAAAAATAACAACGCAAGTCCGTGTGTGAAGGGGCGACATTGACGCACACTCCATTTTCCACGCTTCTCCTCCTCTGCGGCCCTCTGCGGAGATTTTTCACTCCAAACCAGGTACTTTGTGCTTGAAAGAGACTTTTTTTGCTTTTTAAAGACTTAAGACACTTCATATCACTTTTCAGTGATATCTCTACAATTTCTTATTGCATCTTTTATCGTTTTGACCTGCAAATATCCAGAAAAATATTATATATTTTTCTAAACACTGTGTGGGGTATTTTTGTGGTGGTATATTGTGTTATTGTATGATTTATTGCACAAATACTTTACACATTGCCTTCTAAGTTAAGCCTGACTGCTCAGTGCCAAGCTACCAGAGGGTGGGCACAGGATAATTTGGATTGTGTGTGACTTACCCTGACTAGAGTGAGGGACCTTGCTTGAACAGGGGGTAACCTGACTGCCAACCAAAGACCCCATTTCTAACAAATAATCATCATGAACATCACTACCATCATCGTCATCACTGACCATGCTCCCCCTTCAGGATACTTCCACAGACCTTGAGACTAAGAACACTTAATAATAATCATCACCACTACGATCACCATATTCATCATCATCATCGCTAAGCACGGCAGCCCATCCAGGAGCCTTCGACACCTCTCAAGACTCAGAACACTTAATAATAATCATGATCTTAATCATCACCATCATCATCATTACTGACCAAACGTCCCCTTCAGGAGACTTCCACAGCTCTTGAGACTCAAACACTTAATAATGATCATCATCACCACCATCATCATCATCACTAACCATGGCGCCCCCATCAGGAATCTTCCACAACTCTCGAGACTCAGAACACTTAATAATCATCATCACCACCACTATCACCATCATAATCATCATTACTGACCACGGCACCCCATTCAGGAATCTTCGACACCTCTCGAGACTTTGAACACTTCATAATAATCATCATCATCATCACCACCATCACCATCATCATCATCACTGACCACAGGACCCCGTTCAGGAGCCTTCAACACCGCTCGAGACTCAGAACACTCAATAATAATGATCATCATCATCTCCACCACCACCATCATCATCATTACTGACCACGAGTCCCCTTCAGGAGACTTCCACAGCTCTTCAGACTCAGAACACTTGATAATAATCATCATCACCACCATCATCATCATCATCACTGACAACGGTACCCCCTTCAGGAGTCTTCAAAACCTCTCAAGACTCAGAACACTTAATAAAAATCATCATCATCATCAATACCATCACCATATTCATCATCATCATCACTAACCACGGCAGCCCGTCCAGGAGCCTTCAACACCTCTCGAGACTCAGAACACTTAATAATAATCATGATCATCATAATCACCATCATCATCATTACTGACCAAACGTCCCCTTCAGGAGACTTCCACAGCTCTTGAGTCTCAGAACACTTAATAATGATCATCATACCACCATCATCGTCATCACTGACCATGCTCCCCCTTCAGGAGTCTTCCACAGACCTTGAGACTAAGAACACTTAATAATAATCATCATCATCATCACCACTACGATCACCATATTCATCATCATCATCGCTAACCAGGGCAGCCCATCCAGGAGCCTTCAACACCTCTCAAGACTCAGAACACTTAATAATAATCATGATCATCATCATCACCATCATCATCATTACTGACCAAACGTCCCCTTCAGGAGACTTCCACAGCTCTTGAGACTCAAACACTTAATAATGATCATCATCACCACCATCATCATCATCACTAACCATGGCGCCCCCATCAGGAGTCTTCCACAACTCTCGAGACTCAGAACACTTAATAATCATCATCACCACCACTATCACCATCATAATCATCATTACTGACCACGGCACCCCATTCAGGAATCTTCGACACCTCTCGAGACTTTGAACACTTCATAATAATCATCATCATCATCACCACCATCACCATCATCACTGACCACAGGACCCCGTTCAGGAGCCTTCAACACCGCTCGAGACTCAGAACACTCAATAATAATGATCATCATCATCTCCACCACCACCATCATCATCATTACTGACCACGAGTCCCCTTCAGGAGACTTCCACAGCTCTTCAGACTCAGAACACTTGATAATAATCATCATCACCACCATCATCATCATCACTGACAACGGTGCCCCCTTCAGGAGTCTTCAAAACCTCTCGAGACTCAGAACACTTAATAAAAATCATCATCAATACCATCACCATATTCATCATCATCATCGCTAACCACGGCAGCCCGTCCAGGAGCATTCAACACCTCTCGAGACTCAGAACACTTAATAATAATCATGATCATCATAATCACCATCATCATCATTACTGACCAAACGTCCCCTTCAGGAGACTTCCACAGCTCTTGAGTCTCAGAACACTTAATAATGATCATCATACCACCATCATCATCATCACTGACCACGGTGCCCCCTTCAGGAGTCTTCCACAGCTCTCGAGACTCAGAACACTCAATAATCATCATCATCATCATCACCACTATCACCATCATCATCATCATTACTGACCATGCGCCCCCTTCAGGAGACTTCCACAACTCTCAAGACTCAGAACACTTAATAATCATCATCATTGTCTTCATCAGCATCACCATCATCATTATCATCACTGGTCATAGTGCCCCCTTCTGGAGTCAGTGATGCATTCTGCAGCACACATAGAAGGAGGAAATTGCCTCCATTTATTGTTCTTGTGCAGGAAGGTGTCTCTTTCTGCACAAAAACAATCACCCCCACAACGCCGGCACCCTGGGCACATGGCAGCAATTTGTGCCCCATTGCAGGGGGAGAGGACAGAAATGTGCTGTATCTTAAAGATTTGGTGACATTTCTGCCCTGCGTCATGGGCCTTGTAATTATGGCCCTAAATAAGGTTAGCCGCAAGACACACCCCTGCCGGAGGTTTTTACCAATCAGCATCCTCCTGGACAAGTGCCTAGAGCTATCAATCTCAACCCTCACCCAATTATTTGTATGTAATGCCTCGATCACACTCACTTAGAATTCCCCACCCAATGAGCTTTTCCCACAGTACTCTGCTATCTAATGTGTCTAAGGCTTTGCGGAAGTCTATAAAACAGCAGTACATCTTTACCGCCATGGATTTCTCAATAATGGCACATAATGCAAAGCAATGATCCACTGTGGAATGGACCTCATGAAAGCCCCCTGCTCAATAGAAATGATCTTATTCTCCTGAGCCCATTCCTTGACTTAAGATAATAGGAGTTTTGAAAAAAACCTTCTCAGAAAAATCTTGGAGGCTTATTAAGCTATAATTCGAGGGGAGATCATCATTCCCTTTTTTCAAAATGGGCTTCACTACCGAGCCTTTCCATGAGGGTGGATGGGACCTCGTTGTAACTATCCAACTAAAGAAGTGAGCATAAACCCTTGCCAGCAGTCTCTATTTACTTTAGTCAACACTGCAGGTATGTTGTCAGATCCCACAACTCTAAGTAGGCAGGGGTCTTCAAACGGGGTGGGCCCCCCTAAAGGGGCCTCAAGTGATCCTGGGGGCTCTGGTCAAAAGAAGCATTATGCAGGTGACAGCTTTGTTTAATTTAAAGCAGAAAAACATTTATTGCGTTCTCAGAAAGGTAACAGAACTTAACTGCAATGTTTATATAAGTCTAGACATGTTTAAACATTGCCAACTTAATAGAATAATTGTGAAAAATTCTGAGGGTGGGCGACAATTTGTTTTTTCCCACTTGGGGGGGGGGGGGGGAGGGGGCGCGGAATTAAAATGCTTGAAAACCACTGACTTAAGGTGATCAATTGTCAACTTGATCTCCTTGGCAATGAACCAATTGCAAATCAAACACATATTTGGACACAATTCTGAGCTGGTTTGCGCAGGTGATGAGCCACAGAGATCCTTCAGGTATGATATCCAGACATCCTCAGTGATCAGGCAGGAACGTGCCCCCTGATGAGCACTGCTGAGTTTATTCACCTTTTGCCAGAAAGCTCTTTGGTCCCCATGCTGAATTATCACTAACATATCTGTCTAGTATTTATGGAAAAAGGCAGTTTTTCTCTCTGGGCCATTGCCTGTACTGCCTCCCTAGGCACTTCAGATCTTCCCCAGAGAAATTCTTAGACCTTGCGGGTACTGTCTTGTTGCTTCCTCAAATAGGATTTCATCTTCTGGCACGAAACCATCCTATTTACTGTCCTGGCCTTTCCCCCTCACAGTATAGTTGTTCAAATTTGCTCAAGCACACAGTAACACATTTTCTAAAAACATTTGGTACCAAGCAATTTTATTTTGGATTGACTCTGACAATACATCGACACAGTGCAACACCTGTAACGTGTCGTTAGCGAGGGTACAAGAAAGTCGTGAGTCCCAACTGGAAGTTCATACCCCAAGGTAAAGCCCTTCCTGCCTTCAACACTTCCTCAAAATATAAAATGGCATAGAGAGTCCAGGGGTCGCTTCCCTGAGAATCCATTATTTTAAAATCAAAATAGTACCCAAACTGCCATGTTTGGACAAAGATATAGTCCTTCGGGCCGAAATGGGAGCCAAAACCAAAGGTTTGGGCAGCTGGATATCCTTCTCAACACCACCATTTAGACCCAGGAGACCATAGTCTGCCAACCATTGCGCACAGGCTGTCACTCTGTCTTGGTTGCGCCTCCGGGGGGGGCGGGAGGTATATTATGTATATTATAGTGCACTAAGATCTCCGTCAGCGCTGCAGCCGAATAACTTGGGTACAGACCGGCCCTGAAATCCCCAGCCAGAACTAGCACAGACTTCGGAAATGTCCTCCTCACTTACTGGAAGGAGCGATCAGAAGTGTCACCCGGCTGTCCCTTCTCCAATCATCCTCTTTGTGTATAAACATCTATCAATACTGGCTGTGAACATTCACCTCCACCCAGAGCTCTGCTGCTATCATTTGTACTCCACTAGAAAGGGAGATCACCTCCAAGGTTTTCATTACTAGTTAGTGGAGATTAGGGTCAACACCCCCCTGAGCCTCTACCCGAGCCCCGCTTGTTACCCGTTGACAGTTACAAAGCCCTCGGTGGTGTTGTCCACTCGCACCAAGACTCCTGCAGGAACGCTGTATGATACCGACGCAGTTTTTCATTCCAGCCATCACCTTTCATGAGTGGGTCAAACCCGTGGATGTTCCAGTTCAGGATTCTCAGGCGGCGGGAGGACTCCCCGTTCTATGCATCATTTACCCAGCATTGGGAGCCCTGAAAATGCAGCAGAGGGGCGAACTGATTATTTAACCTACTTTGATTCGAATGACCTGAATTCTCTAAAGTGCTGTCATTCATAATTACAACTCTCAGATTATCCAGGCACTGAGCAGCCACCCCAACACGCTGCCTGAAACCCCTGGAGGTCCCCCAATCATGACCTGGGATGTGATAAAGTCCCACTGCTCCGAGGCTGCCCCTCTACGGAAACGAGACATAGGAGTAGGCGTGAATCTCTTGTAATACTTTCACCCTTTACTGGGATCCTTATTCCCAGCCAGTCCCATTTAAATCATCTTCTGCCTCCACCACCATGTTAGCGATCTAGGGAGAGATAAAATCTATCTCAGTTCCTCCCCCTACACCGGGCAGGAAGTCTAAATGGACTAAAGGTCATACTTAGATGTCGGCGGAGGGGAATACTCCATCACAAGGGTGACAGATATCCCGTCCGCTGCTTTGTGATCCCATGATATCCTATGGGTGTCGTAAGACGGTGGACAAGATATCCGTCACCTTTGTGACACAGTATTCCCCTCCGCCGACATCTAAGTCAGGCCCAGAGTCACCTGTCAACTTCCCTGACAAGGAAGGGATTTGTTGAAACACTGCTGACACCTTAGACCGATTCAGAGGTCTCCGTTTTCTAGTTTTCTTGCCCTTGCATACAATATCCAGTAGCAAGGTACGTGTTTCGGGCACCAAAGTGGGGTGTTGCTCTAACTGGGCTTTTATTACTTTCCTCTTTTTTATTGTCTCACCGATCTTCATCCCCGCTTGAGCTCCAGGGGCTGAAACTCTTCCGTGTGTAGATTCCTGATCTCTTAGGGGGTTCCACATACCAACTTCCCATTTGTTACCCTGCTTTGGGGGTTCATGAGTGATGCTGTAGAGGCCTCACAAAGGGGGGGTGCTGTGAGCAGGCACTATCAGGCCCCCCAACATTCACCTGTGACTGAGTGGCTTCGACCTTCGAAGTGCCCCTATGAGTAACCCTCCCTTCAGCCTTCAACCTCTCCAACAACCTCTCCCGCCAGGCAGGAAGAGCGCAGGGAGGGCAGGCCGGAGCCCTGAAGACTCACGGCTCCCACATTAGCCCCCACGGGGCTCGCTACAGGAGGCAGAGCTCAGGGAGGGCAGGCCAGACCGTGAAGACTCACTGCTCCCACATTAGACCCACAAGGCTCGCTACAGGAGGCAGAGCTCAGGGAGGGCAGGCCGTACCCTGAAGACTCACGGCTCCCACATTACCCCCCACGGAGCTCACTACAGGAGGCAGAGCTCAGGAAGGGCAGGCTGGACCCTGAAGACTCATGGCTCCCACATTACCCCCCACGGGGCTCGCTACAGGAGGCAGCGCTCAGGGAGGGCAGGCCGGAGCCTGAAGACTGACAGCTTCCACATTAGCCCCCACGGGGCTCGCTACAGGAGGCAGAGCTCAGGGAGGGCAGGCTGGACCCTGAAGACTCACGGCTCCCACATTAGCCCCCACGGGGCTTGCTACAGGAGGCAGAGCTCAGGGAAGGCAGGCCGGACCCTGAAGACTCACGGCTCCCACATTACCCCCCACGGGGCTCGCTACAGGAGGCAGCGCTCAGGGAGGGCAGGCCGGACCCTGAAGACTCAAGGCTCCCACATTAGGCCCCACTACAGGAGGAAGAGCTCAGGGAGGGCAGGCCGGACCCTGAAGACTCACTGCTCCCACATTATTCACCACGGGGCTCGCTACAGGAGGCAGCGCTCAGGGAGGGCAGGCCGGACCCTGAAGACTCACGGCTCCCACATTAGGCCCACTACAGGAGGCAGAGCTCAGGGAGGGCAGGCCGGACCCTGAAGGCTCATGGCTCTCACATTAGCCCCCACGGGGCTCCTACAGGAGGCAGAGCTCAGGGAGGGCAGGCCGGACCCTGAAGACTCACGGCTCCCACATTAGCCCCCACAGGACTCGCTGCAGGAGGCAGAGCTCCCTCAGGTGACTGAATTGCAGGGCTTGACTATGATAGAGCGTTCAGCACTAATAATTTACTTGTATTTTGGACGCTCTTGGGTCGATGAATCTTTTGACCAAGTGGGACTCTCTTCACCCGAGATCAATCAATTTAATCTAATCAATAATGAATAACGAACATATGCAATGCCCTGATCAACATAACACTTAACAATTAATCCAGAAAACATTTCGGCGAACCATGACCTTTCGGGCATGAATAACCACACCAGTTTATTCAAAGTTAATGAATTTATTTCCCTATATTAACAAAGCTAGCACAATATATATGTGTCTCAACACCAAATGATATATGTAAATGAACATTAATAGCTGTCCATAACGGCGGAAAAGATGCAATCTATGCAGCATTTGAATAACAATGCATTCGATAATAGCAACGCAAATCACTAAAACTATAATCTGTAATGAGCTAATTGCATACATTAGTCAGCATAACAAGGTCTCAAATTGCATTGTGCAACAATGATTCCTCATCTAACCTCAAATTAGCATCTGCATGTGGGACTTCATGCAAAAAACAATTTAGCAACATTAATTTAGAAAACTCCTAACTAGGGCTCTTATCAAAAATCAGCAGTTGGTTACCTAAAAGAAACACAATGCAATTGTACAATTTTCCTTTCATATTTACCAAATTCAATCAGCATTCAAGGAAGTCTTCGTCTCACAGGTACCGGTTTCTCGATCAGCATGGGACGGGGCAAAGGGGGCAGGGTGGACGGGGCAATTGCCTCACGGCGGCAAGATAAACTATTACTTCATGCAAAGGGCAGATCAAAGTTAAAGTCTCTAGGGCAAGAATTTCTTAAGTCTCTTTCTCTCGATTAGAGAAAGCATCAAAGTCTCATTCAAAATGGCATCGGACATCAAGATGGCAAAATGACGAAGTCGGCAAGATGGGCCATAATGGCTGCAATGTCCTGCAAAATGACGGGTAATGGCCAATGGCAAATGTCTAATGGCTAAAATGGCTATGGCGAGTAATGGCTCGTAATGGCTGCTTTCTTCTTGTGCACCGGGTTTAAATAAACAACAGTTCAAATCCAGTAGGGTCTTCCATTGGAGGGTTCATAGGTTGGCTTCAAATTGTCCAATCAAAAACAACAGTTCTCAAGCTTCTACCTAGGCATACATTATCCTTGGAGTCGGGAACGTAAGTTGCAACATATTTTACCAATTAACTCACTTTCAGAGCTTCCATTGTCCGCACCTGCAGATTGACCTTGGAGCAAAGAAGAAGATGCCAGGCTGGCACGAAACCTTAAAGATAAGCATGTGAACCGGTCTCACTGGAAAAGTACAGCTTCAAGCAGAAATACACGTTTATTAGCACATCAGAAAAACACGAGCCTCTAAACCGTGAGACAAGGCAATTAGGCCGAAGCCTCCACTAAAGTTATGCTAAGCTAAAACATTTCAAACAAGCAAATCATGGCACTCGTTTACGGTTATGTCAGATTAGTACAATTCTAATACATCACGTTATATAAAGCACGCTTATAAATGTTGGCGAACTACTCTGAGGGCACATTTGTCCCCGTACAATCTTTATTAGTTCGGTTAAAGTCACACTTGATTATTGCAACACTACGTTTATGCGCTAATAAATGTAAAACCTTCATTTCCGCGTCATCAATCCCTCCTCTGATGACTACTTGTCATCACACAAAACTATTCCCACAAATTTTATTCCATTAAAATTCTGTCAGTTCTCTTTTCCTTTTAGTTCCCCTTGTTCTTGCTTTGTATTCTTCTGCCATTCTTTTCATCATTTTCTCTTCCTTCCTTCTCTTAATTCTTTCCATTATCATTAATATTCCCCTTTTTATTCCCCGAATCCCAAAGATGCAAATTAGTACTATTAGTATTCCCTGTATTATTTTGAGTAATATTCCATTCCAAATGCCACCAAGCCAATTTCCCACTGAAGCAATTCCCTTTCCAACCTTCTCCCAAGCTCCTTGTTCTTTCAATTCCTTCAAGTCTGCACTCTCTTTTGTTAGATTTGCAAGCATTGTTTTAATCTTTACACTGTTGTCAGGTATATACGTGCAACAGTGACGCGCACCAAGCATTTTGCAAACGCCGTCATCCTTTGCTAAAAGAATGTCTAAGGCAAGCCTGTTTTGAAGAGTCATAGCTCTTTCTGCTGCAAGTCCAGCATCCATCAGGATCATAGCACCTGAAAACTTTGTCAACATGTTATCCACTATAGTAGACAACTTTCTTATTTTGATGGAATTCAACACAACTCCTAATGAAGGAATCATGGCTCCAAATATATCTCCTACCACAGCAGCTGCGGTCTCTCTTTTCTGGATACGATGAGATCCAGACGTCTTTGGAATCACCGATAGGTCATCCAGTTGATAAACCTTTGGGAACACTATACCCAAATAACATCTCCCCCACCACCCTTTTGGAAGACGATAATAGGCATTATGCCCACAAATGTAATATACACCAGGTATGACAGGGTCAAGTCCGTTCAGCATGAATGTCCATTTGGCCTTAAAGATAAACGTATGTTTACATTCACTCGCTCCCACAAAAATGTTATCATAATAAGATTCACCACGATATATACAAAATTTCCCTACATGCCAAGCGTCTAAAGCTATTCTCCCTTGTGTTTTTATTGCGGCAAAAGCATAATTATCTACTGAAGTTCTCTTACTTAGCTCTTTTTCTAATTTCGCATTCATTTGTGCCCTTCTATCATCTGTGCGATCTAAAAAGCTTATTTCTACTGCAGTGAGTGAGCATGTAAGGTTTTCCCTATGTGCGTGAGCTGTTTCAAAAGGTTGCATTGGCTCGAAAAATTCCCTCATTATTTTAGCATCCCAATCTTTAGCAATCTGGCTTAGCTGCGTTATTATAGGAACATATGCAAAGGTAACATCATAATTTGAATAAAAATACTGTATGTTAGTTTGACCATAAAATCTAGAAGTTACTATACTACATGTAATCCCATATGTAAGAGGCATGTGGTGATAAGTCACCCCTTCCTTTACCGATGTCGGTATCTGTGTACACACATAACATATCTTTCGCATCCATAGTCTCAACATATTCTGTTAGTAGGCGATAGAAAACATTATACGAAAGTTCCTTCTTATCATGCAAGTGTCTCTCATCTAATTCTAGTCTTTTCAATGCGGTTAGTTCAGTGACAGTAACAGGAGCAAAAGTAGAAGCATCAATTTTCTCATTCTCACCCTTTCCACGCGTTGCAAGCACTATTGCCATTATTATTAGTACACATGCAGTTATCAAGCCTATACACGCATATTTACAATATTTCACTCTACTGTTTTGTGTAGTCATGATCTGTATAGAATCAGAGAGCTAGAAGCACCTATAAAGAAACGATTTAGCAATTAGTTACAAAGCTGAACGAGCGCAATGTTCACACAGTTTTCTTCAGGAGCCAAGTCACTTATCGGTTAGCAGCATTTGTCTCAATTCGGCAATAACTCAGTTTTTTTTTTTTTTTTTTTTCAGTTAGCAACGTTGTCTCAAATCGGGTTTAAGATTCAATCAGGTTATCAAAGTCTTATCAAATTAGCAAATGTCTCATCCGGTTTAGCAATGTCTCAGCTGGTTGTATCACGTTAGATTATAGCAAGCAATGTCATTTATCACCCTTTCAATCAACAGTGTCCATAAAACTTTTCTTTTCTATTGGTATCTCTTCTTCTTCGTTCTCGAGGCTAAGAGATACAAATTCGTCAGTCCAATCGTCATTGATTGCATATGCCCATTCTGGACCGGAATATCTCCTGTTTGGTATCCTTTTCCTTTTCAATTTTGCATCTCTCTTCGATTCTGCCTCACTGGTACTTTCCTCTTTGGCCAAGTCTTTTTCTTCACTTGATGTTGGTACCACGACAGACACTTCCTTTCTTTTCTCTTTCACTCTTGGCCTTTCACTGTCGTTCAACTTTTCTCTAGTTCTTAGTTTTACTGGTGATATACTTGGTCTTTTCTTTGCACTGTGTCCACTTGATGGACCTGCGATCTCTTCCGAGGAACTTTGAACAGTTTCGTTCTGTTCTGCCTTGTCCCCTCCTTCTGGGGAGTCAATCAGGTTTTTCTTTTCTTTTTCTGTACCGTCTGCTTCTGGGAAAGCCCTCCTCTGATCAGGCTCTCCTGCTTCTTCACCTCTTTCGAGCCCTCTGTCACCGTTACTTTCTTCAGGCTCTTTGTCACTTTCAGCTGCTTCAGGCTCTTTGTCACCTTCAGCTGCTTCAGGCTCTTTGCTACCCTCAGCTGCTTCAGGCTCTTTGTCACCCTCAGCTGCTTCGTCGCTGTCTGAGGTTTCTCCTTGGTCTTCCCCAAGTGAATCGGTTGTTTCGTCCTCAGAGAATATTTCTCTCTCTCCTGTTTCTGCCTGTTCGCTTCTAGTTCTGTTTTGCTCTGTCTCAGCGCTCGGCACTGTGTTATCAGTCACTGGCAGTTTCAGCGCTTCAACTTCCTCATCTGTGGGACACAACACTTTCTTTGTGTGACTGGCGTGAATCCAGTTGGGAACTCCCGCACACTTCACAGCGGTAGTGGTCGTCAGGATCACTTGGAAAGGGCCTTTCCAACGGGGTTCCAGACACGACTTCCTCACGTGCTTCTTTATCACGACCCAGTCACCTGCTTTCAGTGTGTGTCCTGGACCTTGGATCGGTGGCAAGGTGGTTGCTTCCACCTGGTGAGAGAAAGAGCGAACCACGTCAGCCAGACCTTTGCAGTAGTCTAACACCATATCATCTGTAATATTCAAAAGCGCGTTTGCGGGAACTGCAGGAAGTCTCATGGCCCTGCCCATGAGAATTTCTTGCGGGGACAATCCAGTCTTTCTGTCAGGGGTGTTTCTCATTGACATTAACACCAAAGGCAATGCGTCAGGCCATTTCAAATTTGTTGATGCACATATTTTCGCCATTCTTGATTTCAGTGTACCATTCATCTGCTCCACCAGTCCTGAGGCCTCTGGGCGATAGCTACAATGCAGTTTTTGCTCAATGTTCAGCGCTGCGCAAAGTAACTTTATCACTTCTTTATTGAAGTGACTTCCTCTATCTGATTCTAAAGAGATCGGGAATCCGAAACGTGGTATCAACTCCCTCAACAAGAGTTTTGCAACTGTAAGGCTGTCATTTCTACGTGTGGGGTATGCTTCAATCCAGTGACTAAAAATGCACACAATCACCAACACATACTTCAGACCTCCATGCACAGGCATCTCAATAAAGTCCATCTGCATTCTGCTGAACGGGCCTCCCGCCCTGCCAATGTGGCTCATGTTCACAACCGTTCCCTTTCCTGGGTTCATCTGCTGACAAACGACACATCGATGGCAAATTGCTTCTGCAACTTGACGGAATCTGGGGTTAAACCAATCAGTTTTGAACAATCTTATCATGGCATCTCTCCCTAGGTGAGCCTGCCCATGATAGAACCGCGCTAGCTGCGATAAGAGACTATTTGGTAAAACAAATTTTCCCTCATTTGAAACCCATAACTCATCTGGCCTCTTTGTACATTGTGACTTAATCCAGGAAACTCTTTCATCCTCCCTGACGCTATTCTGTAATGCTTTTAGTTCATCCATTGTATCCACGACCTTCAAGGCAAATGCTTCAGCTGGTTCTAGTTCTGGTTCACTTATCAAATTCCATTCATCCCTGAGCAATATACAGTTCAAGGCACAAAATCTTGCGACTTGATCCGCATATGCATTTCCCAGAGAAACATAGTCCTGTCCTTTTGTATGAGCACTACACTTTACCACTGCAATTTCGGCTGGCATTTGGATGGCGTGTAACAATTCCCTTATTCTCTCCCCGTTTTTCACTGGGGATCCTGAAGAGCTCAGGAAACCTCTCTGTGACCATAGTTGCCCAAAGTCGTGCACAATTCCAAACCCGTACTGACTATCAGTGTAAATTGTAACCTTCATCAATGTAGACAGTTGGCATGCTCTTGTAAGTGCTACAAGCTCTGCTACTTGTGCGGAATAGACTCCTTGAAGCCAGGATGCTTCCAAGACACCTGTTACAGTACATACAGCATATCCTGCTTTCAAAATTCCCAATGCATTTCTTAAACATGACCCATCAACAAAAACAATTTGGTCATTTTCATCAAGCTTAGTATCCTTAATGTCAGGTCGAGGTTTTGTGCAAAATTCAGTCACCTGAAGGCAGTCATGCTCGACGTCTTCAGCGTTCTCAATTTCAGCATTTTCACCGGGAAGCAAGGTTGCTGGATTCAACGTAGTGCACCTTTTCAGCTGCACATTCGGTGAGCCCAGAATTATTGTTTCATACCTTGTGAGTCTTGCTCCAGTCATGTGTTGCGTTCGGGAGCGGGTCAAAAGTATCTCAACTGAGTGAGGGACCATGACTGTTAATGGGTGTCCCATCACTATTCCTTCACTCTGAGTGAGGCTGATACCAACTGCTGCTACGGCGCGCAAACACCCTGGCAGTGCTGCTGCGACCGGATCCAAAGTAGCTGAAAAATACGCTACTGGTCTGTTTATGCCACCATGGGCTTGGGTCAAGACAGACAAAGAACATGCATCACGTTCATGACAAAACAATGTGAAAGGCTTTGTGTAATCAGGCATACCTAAAGCTGGAGCCCTGCACATGCATTCTTTCAATTCAATAAAAGCATCCATCTCATCTCCTTTCAGCTCAATTTGATCCAAGGCATCCTTCTGGGTCAGTTTCAGTAAAGGCTTTGCTAGAGTTGAAAAGTTGGGAATCCACTGGCGACAGTAGCTCACCATCCCCAAAAACTTCCTCACCTCCCTCCTCGTCTTTGGTGGACTCATTTGAAGTACACTTGTTATTCTTTCCTTCATTATTCTCCGTGACCCTTTCTCTATTTGATGTCCCAAATATTTTACTTTCTTCTGACAGAACTGCAACTTTGAAGGAGACACCTTGTGTCCATTCCTTCCCAAATGGTTCAGCAGAGCAATGGTGTCGGCTGTGCAGCCACTTTCTGTCTTAGATGCAATCAGTAAGTCATCGATGTACTGTACTAGGGTTGACTCGAATGGCAATTCTAATGCTTCCAAGTCTTTCTTTAGAATCTGATTGAAAATTGACGGTGACTCCGAAAACCCTTGAGGAATTCGACACCAACTGTAAACTCTGTCTAAGAATTTGAAACAAAAGAGAAATTGGCTGTCCTCATGAAGAGGCACCGAAAAGAATGCTTGTGACAAATCAATGACTGAGAACCATTCGGCATCGCAAGGGACTTGAAACATTATCACAGCTGGATTCGGTACTACAGGGCAGCATTTAATTATGATGTCATTTATTTTCCTCAAGTCCTGCACTATTCGGACCTTTCCTCTAGGCTTTATTAGTCCCATGATTGGTGAATTACATGGACTGCTTAACACTTCTTTCAGTACTCCCTGTTTTACAAACTCGTCAATGAGTTGGGCGACTTTCATGAGGGTGTCTTGTGCCATGTGGTATTGTGGGGTCTGGGGAAAGGTTACATTGGGTTTTACGGTCACTTTCACTGGTTCCACTCCTTTCATCAATCCCACCTCTTTTCCTGTCATATCCCACACTTCCTTTCCGACTGTTTCCCGTAATTCAGCTGGAATATCTTCTTCAGTTATCATCGGAAAAAGGTTAATCAGAGGATATTCTTCATCGACAGTTTCCATCTCCTCCCCTTCTACACTGTCCTCTTCTTCCCCATCACTGCTCGTCTGAATTCTAATTCCATCGTTCGAACACATAATCGAACATCCCAATTTGCACAATAGGTCTCTCCCTAACAGTGCTATCGGGCTTGAGTCACATACCACAAATTTATGTAACCCTTGATAGTTACCAATTCTGACTGGTACTGGATCTGTTATTGGGTTCGTCAGGTGCCTGTTTGCTACTCCCACCACTTGAACTGTCCTCCCTGAGAGTGGCAAATTTGGTACTTCAATGCTCCTAACAGTTGAACGTGTGGCTCCTGTGTCAACCAAGAATGAAACACTATGGCCCATAACTCTTCCCTCCACATATGGACCCTTTTGATCAACTTCCAAGGATGCTGCAAGCACACAATTTCCCTCCTCATCTGAACTTTCACTCTCCCATACATTGTTTATTCCATTCTCACTGTGTAATGGGAACTGTTGTACGGTGCCATTTGTATTCATCACCTGACTCGAGACCTGTGGAGGAACCATCACTTGCTGCTGACTCACAGGTGCCAAAGGTATTTGCATTTGCTGATTAGGTACCATGGGAAACTGCTGTTGCATTGGCTGCATTTGCGTCATCTGCATACGGGGCATCTGCATCTGCTGCGGTTGCATGGGCTGTAATCCCTGCAGCTGATTTATGGTCTGAAAATTTGGGTTTGGACCTCTCATTTTCGGTCCCCTCATTGTCTGGAATGCATTGACATCATTGTTTTGCTGACCAACACCTGCACCTTCCTGCACCACCATCGGGCACTCGCGTTTCCAATGACCGACGATTCCGCACACGTGACACGGCATCACCCTTTTCATTGCCTGCACACCATTCGGAATCACAACAGTGTTCAAATCCGGACCATTACTCCCAAAACCTCCTCTGCCTCTGCCTCTCGCCTGTGGCTGAAACACCATGTTTCCCTGCGGTTGCGGCTGCGGTATCTGCTGTTGGAACCCTTGCAACCCTTGCAGACCTGTCTGAGCTGCTTTAAGTTGCATCACCATCACTTTCTCTTTCAACCTTTTCTGTTTCACTTCAATTTCGTCGCTACAGTATTTCGCATAATTCAACACCTCATCAATAGGTTTCGACTGCCAACAAATCAAATGCGTCTTTATCATCTGACTTATCTCTGGTCTCAGCCCTTCCACAAATCTAAACACAAAATGAAGCATGTCCTTCGCCTCTATTGTTTCCGTGCCACTGTAGTTCTTGAACGCCTTCAACAACCTCTCATAGTAACCATGAATCGACTCTTTAGCCTCTTGGGCAGTTCGATCAATCTTCTGCCAATCCACATTTTTCGCGGCAACCTTCGTCTTCAAATGCTCAATCACCTTATAGTACAAGCTCATCACCATAGGTGATGGTGCACCCGTATCCCTGTCTCTCTCTGGTTCACTTGTCGGCCAACCTACAACCCTTTTGCAATCCTCCCACAAATCTGCCGGAACCACAATCTCAAAGAGGTTGTTCAGATCTTCCCAAAGACATTTTGCAAGCTTCACAAACCTATCAGTCTGTTGATACCATTCAATCGGTTTCTCTCTTAGTTTGGGAAAATCATCCGTAAAAGACTGAATGTCGCTTCTGTGCCACGGTACATGTATTAATTTTCCCCCTGCTGTCTCCCTCATTGGTAACATGGTTATTGCATCACTACTCTGTGGTCTTTTCTCATTATGCTCTGGGACAATGTCTTTCCTCTTTTCCTTTTTCTTTACCCATCTGCTTTCCCATTTGTCTAAGCACCTCCACACTTGTGCACTCTGCAGCAATTCTCTAAGGTGCGTTTTCATGCCTGCTGACCTCATGTGTTCAAAGTCTGTGGTCCCGAAATCCAATCTATAGCTCCTGCTCAAGTGTTTTGTCTTGTCTATCTCAACCCCGTTTTTGTCAGCTATTTCTTGCAACCTTCTATGTACCTTGTTCACTTCTCTCGTAATCCTAGGACATAGATACCTCAGCTCTTCTTCCGAGTAGGACTCTAACCTATTCACACCCATAGTCCCTTCCACCAATTCTTCTGCTTCCATGTTCAACCTGACCCTATTCAGATAGTCCTCTCCCTTCTCACTGGCTGAGCCTTGTGTGGAATTCAGACTGTTGAACCACTGTGTCAGCTGTTGCGCATTCAACCCCATCAGTGTAGCATTCACATCGACTGCCATTGATGGTTGCAGCAACTTTTCAGTGTTCGATGATAGCGGTATCATCAGTGGGGGACTCGACCTCACCACTGTTGACTGAGCACATATGGGACTAAACTCCATCAAGGACCCAGATCCAGTTGGCAGAGCCGCTATCGGAGTTGTCTCTGGAGTGTTTTGAATGCACCTCCTTTCCATCCCACTCTGCACCATTGATCCTTGACCGCTCATACCTGAGTTAGGCTGAATGTTCAAAGGTACCGGTGGACCTACAGTAATGGGTAGGGATATCGCATCTGCGTTCTGTCCATTCCCCATGTTCTGAGGCATGTTCATTCCCACACTATGGGTCATCATTGCCGGCATGCCCGTCTGACTCCCCGTCATCTGAGCATGTGCGGTTCCCCCCTGCATCTGTTTTTGAGGCATCAAAAACTGAGTTGATTCAGCTTGTGCCAATGTTGGGTTGCGACCATTCTGTACTCCCATTACAGTCGGATCTAGAATCATTCCCGTACTGTTGTCACTGCTGTAGTACCTTGGGACCTGCGGCTGATAATTTTCGGCTGTTTTCAATATAGGCACATCTGGATATATTCTCCTAACCTGCGGTATCTGCGGGGTGAACAGTAAACTCGGGTCCTTAGATCCCGATGACGTTTCTGAACTCGGAGTTTCATTGTTCTGTACCGGTGCCGGAGGGGCAGAACTGTTATTTGGACCTCGTCCACTCTCTGCATAAGGTGGTGGACGGTCGTTCAGCAATTGCATTATTAACTCCTCATCCTCTAACTCCTCTTCTCTTCTTAACTAGTCCTCTCTATCTTTGGAGCACCTCCTGTTTGTCTTACAGGTAGCTTTCTTGCCTGTCGCCTCTTCTTCCTTAGCAATTGCGGGAAACAATTTTATCCCCTGCAATACATCTGACCTCCACACCTTCTGTGCATTATCCCACCTAGCGTCCGCTAGTGTCTTTTCTACCTTCCTTATCCTGGTCTCAAACTTATTTTGCTGTTGCTGTCTAGCCATTAGTTCCCAAATCGCTAGAGCCTCAAACTGTGCTGGCCTTGGAGGTACCTTCATGTCGTACATCGCGAATCTCAAATTCTCTAGGATCCTTATATTGAATGTCCCATGGATCGGGAACGCTACACTCCCATGTTTCTCTGTCAGCTTGTGCCATTGCTTTAGCCAAAGGCACGGAGCTACCCCTTTTTCCTCCATTACAATGTAAGCTGGTGTACCTTCGGGTGGCGTCTCTTCTCCTACGCTCGCTTTAATGTAAGACTCCCCCTTCATCGCACTCTTTAATGCTTTAAAAAATTTCATTTTCTCGTCTTTTATTTCACAAAGTTTGTAATCAATAAGTGACTTTAATTCCCGGAATACTCTTCGCTTGCCTTTCCCCTTCCAATCGAGCCCCACGGACTGCGTCCAATCCGTGTGCGACCCTTCTTTGCAACCAACCTATCCCAGCGCGGCTCCTAGTGACGTCACACTCACACACACTGCGGCTGACAAAGCCTCGCGGCTTGTCCACCTTCACTCAACTCCTCTCGTAACAACTTCTGGCATGTATCGCGAGCAACCAAATAATAATAAAACAGATCTGTCGGTTTACTACAGGAAGGGTAACACAATCGCTTCAGGACCTTAGGGATTTTTCACTAGCCTCGGCAGTTATTCCATCTTTCTCGGTCCCCACTTTCGCAAGCAAATCTGACCCGCAGACTCTGCTCTCAACTTGTCAATGATCTATTCTAGTGCACTTAGAATTTGTCAAAGCCCGAAGTCGAAGTTTTCTTTCACTCCCTTAACACACGTACCGACTCGTTGACCACGCCCGGTCAACCTACTAAACCGACCAGACCACAACATAAAACAAGTGTCTCATACACTTTTCAACATACTCCGGAGTCTCTTGACCTCGCAGGGCCTGTCTCAACAACAACAACCACGTGGACCTTTTTCTGCACAAAGCGCCACATGCACATGAAGTTCGACGACTTCCCTACTCTCACACTCGGAGTCGCACCTCCGCTATTCTCTAAAATCCTCGGAGTCGCACATCCGCTATTCTCTAAAATCCTCGCAACCTTTTCAAACAATCTGCGGCAATAGGCTGTGCAAGCGCAAAACCCTGACTTCACTCATACCGTCACTAGTACCGCCAACGCCGATTTCACACCTCCATTCTCTCCATTCGCAAGCTCCGAGATCCCGGGAAAGTCGCGGGGGACTTAGGGCATCATCATTCTCTCAATCTGTTTTACCCAAGAAAAATCTAATTCAACACCATATACCTCTCGAGTGGGGTCCCAAAAGTCGGAACCGTCCTCTGCTACCATCTACTGATAGAGCGTTCAGCACTAATAATTTACCTGTATTTTGGACGCTCTTGGGTCGATGAATCTTTTGACCAAGTGGGACTCTCTTCACCCGAGATCAATCAATTTAATCTAATCAATAATTAATTACGAACATATGCAATGCCCTGATCAACATAACACTTAACAATTAATCCAGAAAACATTTCGGCGAACCATGACCTTTCGGGCATGAATAACCACACCAGTTTATTCAAAGTTAATGAATTTATTTCCCTATATTAACAAAGCTAGCACAATATATATGTGTCTCAACACCAAATGATATATGTAAATGAACATTAATAGCTGTCCATAACGGCGGAAAAGATGCAATCTATGCAGCATTTGAATAACAATGCATTCGATAATAGCAACGCAAATCACTAAAACTATAATCTGTAATGAGCTAATTGCATACATTAGTCAGCATAACAAGGTCTCAAATTGCATCGTGCAACAATGATTCCTCATCTAACCTCAAATTAGCATCTGCATGTGGGACTTCATGCAAAAAACAATTTAGCAACATTAATTTAGAAAACTCCTAACTAGGGCTCTTATCAAAAATCAGCAGTTGGTTACCTAAAAGAAACACAATGCAATTGTACAATTTTCCTTTCATATTTACCAAATTCAATCAGCATTCAAGGAAGTCTTCGTCTCACAGGTACCGGTTTCTCGATCAGCATGGGACGGGGCAAAGGGGGCAGGGTGGACGGGGCAATTGCCTCACGGCGGCAAGATAAACTACTACTTCATGCAAAGGGGCAGTTCAAAGTTAAAGTCTCTAGGGCAAGAATTTCTTAAGTCTCTTTCTCTCGATTAGAGAAAGCATCAAAGTCTCATTCAAAATGGCATCGGACATCAAGATGGCAAAATGACGAAGTCGGCAAGATGGGCCATAATGGCTGCAATGTCCTGCAAAATGACGGGTAATGGCCAATGGCAAATGTCTAATGGCTAAAATGGCTATGGCTCGTAATGGCTCGTAATGGCTGCTTTCTTCTTGTGCACCGGGTTTAAATAAACAACAGTTCAAATCCAGTAGGGGCTTCCATTGGAGGGTTCATAGGTTGGCTTCAAATTGTCCAATCAAAAACAACAGTTCTCAAGCTTCTACCTAGGCATACATTATCCTTGGAGTCGGGAACGTAAGTTGCAACATATTTTACCAATTAACTCACTTTCAGAGCTTCCATTGTCCGCACCTGCAGATTGACCTTGGAGCAAAGAAGAAGATGCCAGGCTGGCACGAAACCTTAAAGATAAGCATGTGAACCGGTCTCACTGGAAAAGTACAGCTTCAAGCAGAAATATACGTTTATTAGCACATCAGAAAAACACGAGCCTCTAAACCGTGAGACAAGGCAACTAGGCCGAAGCCTCCACTAAAGTTATGCTAAGCTAAAACATTTCAAACAAGCAAATCATGGCACTCGTTTACGGTTATGTCAGATTAGTACAATTCTAATACATCACGTTATATAAAGCACGCTTATAAATGTTGGCGAACTACTCTGAGGGCACATTTGTCCCCGTACAATCTTTATTAGTTCGGTTAAAGTCACACTTGATTATTGCAACACTACGTTTATGCGCTAATAAATGTAAAACCTTAATTTCCGCGTCATCAACTAGAGCTCACAACCACAAGTCTTCAGGATTCCTTGCAAGGGCTTTTGCATCAATAGAACAGCCAGAAGCAACCACTAAGCATCAAGTCAGAGGACGAGATGCAACCCCCCCCCCACCCCCCCCCCCCAGTGCTGCAGCCCTTGTAGTTCTCTGAGAGGAGGATGCTGGGATACGGTACATGTACTATTGTGGGATTTGTATCATAATAGCCTCTAACTCCATGTGAAATGATGGGTGATGGAGGAAGTTTTTTCATCGATTCTTTCTTTGCAGTGCTCTTTACAAACAACAAAAGATGTCTTAATAAAACAAGCATTCCCAATGCAATAGGTCTCGCATTTCTGAGACTTTGAGCTAGTGGCGTTGTAAATGACAGTGTCTTCTACCCATGTATTTTGGTTTGGAGTGGAATTATGTGATGTGGAGTGGAACTATGTGGGTTGCATTGGAATAAAAACACTTCCAACACCCTCCAGTTCTTTTCTTTGCCAGCGCAGTGTCATATCACCGTGCCTCAAACACAATAATGCTCTGTACCTCTCATGAGCGCCCCCACAAAATATTAGGGTGGCCTGCATGATTGATTAATAATCGCCCATAAAATGATTGTGACCCTAAATCTTCCCATATGAATTTCACTGAAAGGCTACAGTTAACACAAATTTCACCTAAGTTAATAGAAATGCACAGAATGATATTTTGTGATGCAAAAATATGTCATATTAAATGCTAGACATTCCCTGCTCGTTACAATTGATCTTCATATTTCTAACGCTGCTTATGGAGCTGCACACCTAATGCAGTAATATAACATCATTCTTTCCAAACGTTTCCCTAAACCAACCTTCCAAAGTTTGGACTGTGAGATGAATGACTATGAACGTGTCCTTGTATAAAGTAACTGGTGCTAATGTAAGGCGCTCCAGTACCATTGGGTCGAGTTTGCTCTATCTAAAACTACAAAATAAAAATGGTAGATGCCCTTCTCCTTAGTGATTTACCATTCATTTTGTAAGGGACAGCATTGGGACAAATCAAAGTTTGGGAGAATTTTGTGAGGTCATAGCCTGTAAAATGTGGATCATAACATGCACACATGGGCCTAACGGCACCCACGTCTTCTTACTTGTAGGAGGCTGGACTGGCTAGTAGTGAGTTCCAAGGGGTACTTACACCTTGCACCAGGCCCAGGTATCCCTCATTAGTGTATAGGGTGTCTAGCAGCTTAGGCTGATAGATAATGGTAGCTTAGCAGAGCAGCTTAGGCTGAACTAGGAGACGAGTGAAGCTCCTACAGTACCACTAGTGTCACTTGCACAATATCATAAGAAAACACAACACACAGATATACTAAAAATAAAGGTACTTTATTTTTATGACAATATGCCAAAGTATCTCAGAGAGTACCCTCAGTATGAGGATAGCAAATATACCCAAGATATATGTACACAATACCAAAAATATGCAGTATAGTCTTAAAAAACAGTGCAAACAATGTATAGTTACAATAGGATGCAATGGGGACACATAGAGATAGGGGCAACACAAACCATATACTCCAAAAGTCGAATGCGAACCACGAATGGACCCCAAACCTATGTGACCTTGTAGAGGGTTACTGGGACTGTAAGAAAACAGTGAGGGTTAGAAAAATAGCCCACCCCAAGACCCTGAAAAGTGAGTGCAAAGTGCTCTAAAGTTCCCCAAAGAGCACAGAAGTCGTGATAGGGGAATTCTACAGGAAAGACACAAACCAGCAATGCAACAATGATGGATTTCCAAGCGAGGGTACCTGTGGAACAAGGGGACCAAGTCCAAAAGTCACAAGCAAGTCGGAGATGGGCAGATGCCCAGGAAATGCCAGCTGTGGGTGCAAAGAAGCTGCTACTGGACAGTAGAAGCTGAGGATTCTGCAGGAACGACAAGGGCTAGAGACTTCCATTTTGGAGGATGGATCCCTCACGCCGTGGAAAGTTGTGCAGAAGTGTTTTCCCGCCGAAAGTCCTCCAACAAGCCTTGCTAGCTGCAAATCATGCAGTTAGAGTTTTTGGATGCTGCTGTGGCCCAGGAGGGACCATGATGTCGCCAATTGCGTCAGGGGACAGAGGGGGCACCCAGCAAGACAAGGAGCCCTCTCAGAAGCAGGCAGCACCCGCAGAAGTGCTGGAACAGGCACTATGAAGAGGAGTGAAACAGTGCTCACCCGAAGTTGCACAAAGGAGTCCCACGCCGCCGGAGGACAACTTAGAAAGTCGTGCAATGCAGGTTAGAGTGCCGTAGACCGAGGCTTGGCTGTGCACAAAGGATTTCCGCCGGAAGTGCACAGGAGCCGGAGTTGCTGCAAAAGACGCGGTTCCCAGCAATGCAGTCTGGCGTGGGGAGGCAAGGACTTACCTCCACCAAACTTGGACTGAAGAGTCACTGGACTGTGGGGGTCACTTGGACAGAGTTGCTGGATTCAAGGGACCTCGCTCGTCTTGCTGAGAGGAGACCCAGGGGACCGGTAATGCATTTCTTTGGTGCCTGCGGTTGCAGGGGGAAGATTCCATCGACCCACAGGAGATTTCTTCAGAGCTTCTAGTGCAGAGAGGAGGCAGACTACCCCCACAGCATGCACCACCAGGAAAACAGTCGAGAAGGCGTCAGGATCAGCGTTACAGAGTTGCAGTAGTCGTCTTTGCTACTTTGTTGCAGTTTTTCAGGCTTCCAGCGCGGTCAGCAGTCAATTCCTTGGCAGAAGGTGAAGAGAGAGATGCAAAGGAACTCTGATGAGCTCTTGCATTCGTTATCTAAGGAATTCCCCAAAGCAGAGACCCTAAATAGCCAGAAAAGGGGGTTTGGCTACTTAGGAGAGAGGATAGGCTAGCAACACCTGAAGGAGCCTATCAGAAGGAGTCTCTGACGTCACCTGCTGGCCCTGGCCACTCAGAGCAGTCCAGTGTGCCAGCAGCACCTCTGTTTCCAAGATGGCAGAGGTCTGGAGCACACTGGAGGAGCTCTGGGCACCTCCCAGGGGAGGTGCAGGTCAGGGGAGTGGTCACTCTCCTTTCCTTTGTCCAGTTTCGCGCCAGAGCAGGGCTGAGGGGTCCCTGAACTGGTGTAGACTGGCTTATGCAGAAATGGGCACCATCTGTGCCCATGAAAGCATTTCCAGAGGCTGGGGGAGGCTACTCCTCCCCTGCCTTCACACCATTTTCCAAAGGGAGAGGGTGTAACACCCTCTCTCAGAGGAAGTCCTTTGTTCTGCCATCCTGGGCCAGGCCTGGCTGGACCCCAGGAGGGCAGAAACCTGTCTGAGGGGTTGGCAGCAGCAGCAGCTGCAGTGAAACCCCTGAAAAGGCAGTTTGGCAGTACCAGGGTCTGTGCTACAGACCACTGGGAACATGGGATTGTGCCAACTATGCCAGGATGGCATAGAGGGGGCAATTCCATGATCATAGACATGTTACATGGCCATATTCGGAGTTACCATTGTGAAGCTACACATAAGTATTGACCTATGTGTAGTGCACGTGTGTAATGGTGTCCCCGCACTCACAAAGTCCGGGGAATTTGCCCTGAACCATGTGGGGGCACCTTGGCTAGTGCCAGGGTGCCCTCAAACTAAGTAACTTTGCACCTAACCTTTACCAGGTAAAGGTTAGACATATAGGTGACTTATAAGTTACTTAAGTGCAGTTGTAAATGGCTGTGAAATAACGTGGATGTTATTTCACTCAGGCTGCAGTGGCAGGCCTGTGTAGTATTTGTCAGAGCTCCCTATGGGTGGCAAAAGAAATGCTGCAGCCCATAGGGATCTCCTGGAACCCCAATACCCTGGGTACCTCAGTACCATATACTAGGGAATTATAAGGGTGTTCCAGTATGCCAATGTGAATTGGTGAAATTCGTCACTAGCCTGTTAGTGACAATTTGGAAAGAAATGAGAGAGCATAACCACTGAGGTTCTGGATAGCAGAGCCTCAGTGAGACAGTTAGGCACCACACAGGGAACACATACATATAGGCCACAAACTTATGAGCACTGGGGTCCTGACTAGCAGGGTCCCAGTGACACATAACAAACATACTGAAAACATAGGGTTTTCACTATGAGCAATGGGCCCTGGCTAGCAGGATCCCAGTGAGACAGTGAAAACACCCTGACATACACTCACAAACAGGCCAAAAGTGGGGGTAACAAGGCTAGAAAGAGGCTACTTTCTCACACAACCCCCCCCCCCCCCAAACGAAGGACAATAAGGCTAACCTTGGCCAGTTGAGACTTTATTGTCTAAGTGGTGATAAGTAGAGAGTAGCTCTGCAATAGACTGGTTACTCCCTTTATCATCCACTATATGGTTACTTCCCTGTGGGGATGTAAACCACCCTGTTTGAAGTTTTTTAGCTAAGCAACAATGTGAAGATGTATTTTCAGAGTTTCTATCAGTAAGTTTTAGTTTAGAGCAGTGGGAATTATCCACTGAACCTATTTGTAGTGATGGAAATGCCAGACAGGGATGCTGTCTCAGAAAAGCCATAGCTGGGCAAAAACTTTGTCCATATGGCTGAAAGAGAGAACAGGGATGCTGTTTCTCTTGAGTTGGAGCAGGGCAGGGATGCTGTCATATGAGCTCCACACTAGGGCAGGGATGCTGTCCTAAGTGTTGTGAGGCAGTGCAGGGTTTCTGCACTAAAGTTTCTCTTGGAGGGTTGGAGGGATGCTCCATATTAACTAAAATGGTGCTCTTTTTCTCACCAATGTTAGTTATCCCACAGAGAGGTACTTCTACGTCAGGGAGTCCAGCTTTGCCAGCTGATGATTCCCTTGGAACAGGTGCCACCCCAGGAGAGGTTTCTCCCACCACAGGAATGGTATCCTGAATGGTAGGGTGGTTAGGGGATACTGTGATACCCTTTTTACCTGTTGATGGAGAGGGATCCTGAGTTTTCAGGCCTTCTCTCCTTTGCTTTTTCATTTCAGTAGAAACGAGAGGGAACAATTCCTCAGGGATGCCCAGCATGGCTGCATGGGCATAAAACTCTACATCAGCCCAACCTGAGGTCTCTAGGTCATTACCTAAGAGACAGTCTACAGGTAAGCTAGGTGATACCACCACCTGCTTAGGGCCAGTAACTCCACCCCAACTAAACTGAATTATAGCTAAGGGAAGAAACTTAGTGGAGTTATGGACATCAATAATCTTATACTGTTGTCCAATGATGTGTTGTTCAGGATGCACTAGGTTTTCAGTCACCAAAGTGATACTGGCACCTGTGTCCCTGTAGGCCAAGGCCTCAACACCATTTATTGAAACTGTATGCCTGTACTTATCCATTGTAAGGGGACAAGCAGCCAGTGTGGCAAGGCCAATGCCACTAGGTGTGACAGAAACTGTCTTGGGACTAACTACCCCAGTTTCTATTATGGACCCATAAGTGAACCCAACTACACCCTTAACTTGACTGTTGCCAGCAGTCCCACCACTAGTACCACTACTGCTAGGGGCACTAGAGCTTGATGTATTAGTGGTGGTAGGCTCAGGGGGTTTACCTGGACAGGACTTATCCCCTGGCCTATGGCCTCTGTTTTTACACACAAAGCACCAACGCTTTTTAAATTGTGTAGGTTGAGAAGAAGAGGAAGAATTTGTTTTATCCCCACCCTCTGAAGAGTGTTTAAGATTTGAAGTGGGATCTTTGGTTTTACCCTTATCCCCGTGCTTATCTTGAGATTTTTCACCATCTTTCTTCTTGCCATCCTTGTCACCACCTGTATGAACTTTTCTGTTCACTCTTGTTCTGACCCATTTGTCTGCCTTCTTTCCCAATTCTTGGGGAGAGGTCAGAGCTGAGTCCACTAGATACTGGTGCAACAAATCAGACACACAATTATTAAGTATATGCTCTCTCAGGATTATGTTATATAGGCTTTCATAATCAGTCACTTTACTGCCATGTAACCACCCCTCCAAGGCCTTCACTGAATGGTCAACAAAATCAACCCAGTCTTGTGAAGACTCCTTTTTGGCCTCTCTGAAATTCATCCTGTACTGTTCAGTGGTTAAGCCATAACCATCCAGGAGTTCATTCTTAAGAATAGTGAAATTATTGGCATCACTTTCTTTCACAGTAAGGAGCCTATCCCTACCCTTTCCACTAAATGATAGCCATAGGATAGCAGCCCACTGCCTTTGAGGGACATCCTGTACAACACAGGCCCTCTCAAGTGCAGCAAACCACTTGTTAATGTCATCCCTCTCCTTATAAGGGGGAACTATCTTGTGCAGATTCCTGGAATCATGCTCTTTTGCAGGATGACTATGGGGAATACTGCTGCTGCCACCATGGGTTTCTAAACCCAATTTCTGTCTTTCTCTCTCCACTTCTAAGCACTGTCTATCCAAATCCAGCTGTTGCTTCTTGAGCTTCAGTCTGGTTTGTTCCACTCTCAATCTATTGAGCTCCCTTTCTAACAATCTGTCATCAGGGTGGGTGGGAGGGACATGCCTTGAAACAGAGGTATGGTGAGAATGAACAGAAGGAGACCCATCCCTTACAGAAGGCATCCTAACAGCTTGGTTAACAGAAACATCACTTCTACTGTGGTGAGAAGGAATACTCTTGCTATGATGTGAGACAACACTATCTGCATGGTGTGACTCTACATCAGTACCAACTATGCTAGGCTGTCTAGTAAAGGGCAGGCTAGGAAGTTTCTTTCCTAAATCTTTTTCTAGGGTAGTCCCTGGATCAGATTGGGAACCATTAGCTACTTTTTCAACAGATGGGGCCCTTCTGGCCTTATCTTGTTCTTTAAGCATGTTAGTCAATAATTCCAAAGAAGGATTCTTCCCTACACTCAAACCTCTTTCTATGCAGAGACTCCTTGCTCCTTTCCAGCTAAGGTGATCGTATGCACGTTTGGACAGATCAACAGTTTGGCCTGTGCCAGACATTTTAGAAAGAGTTTAAGTGATAGAAAAAGAGAGAAAACGTTTTTCAGAACTTTTAGAAAGACAGAAAAAAAAAGTTTAAAAACTTTTTAAGAACTTTTAGAAAGTTTAGAGGTACTTTTCAGCACTTAGAAAAGAAGTGAAAAGAGAAAAGCAAAACTTTTTGGTTAGGTGGACATACACTGAACTTGTTTTGTATATTTTTCTCTTATGAAAAGTACAGTGACAAAAGTGGTAAGTAGTTGCAAAGTACTTATCCCACTGCTGCACAACCAATGTAGGAGGCTGGACTGGCTTGTAGTGAGTACCAAGGGGTACTTACACCTTGCACCAGGCCCAGGTATCCCTCATTAGTGTATGGGGTGTCTAGCAGCTTAGGCTGATAGATAATGGTAGCTTAGCAGAGCAGCTTAGGCTGAACTAGGAGACGAGTGAAGCTCCTACAGTACCACTAGTGTCACTTGCACAATATCATAAGAAAACACAATACACAGGTATACTAAAAATAAAGGTACTTTATTTTTATGACAATATGCCAGAGTATCTCAGTGAGTACCCTCAGTATGAGGATAGCAAATATACACAAGATACATGTACACAATACCAAAAATATGCAGTATAGTCTTAGAAAACAGTGCAAACAATGTATAGTAACAATAGGATGCAATGGGGACATATAGGGATAGGGGCAACACAAACCATATACTCCAAAAGTGGAATGCGAACCACGAATGGACCCCAAACTTATGTGACCTCGTAGAGGGTCGCTGGGACTGTAAGAAAACAGTGAGGGTTAGAAAAATAGCCCACCCCAAGACCCTGAAAAGTGAGTGCAAAGTGCACTAAAGTTCCCCAAAGAGCACAGAAGTCGTGATAGGGGCATTCTGCAGGAAAGACACAAACCAGCAATGCAACAACAATGGATTTCCAAGCGAGGGTACCTGTGGAACAAGGGGACCAAGTCCAAAAGTCACAAGCAAGTCGGAGATGGGCAGATGCCCAGGAAATGCCAGCTGTGGGTGCAAAGAAGCTGCTACTGGACAGTAAAAGCTGAGGATTCTGCAGGAACGACAAAAGCTAGAGACTTCTATTTTGGAGAATGGATCCCCCACGCCGTGGAGAGTTGTGTTAAAGTGTTTTCCCACCGAAAGACAACCAACAAGCCTTGCTAGCTGCAAATCGTGGGTTACAGTTTTTGGATGCTGCTGTAGCCCAGGAGGGACCAGGATGTCGCCAATTGCGTCAGGGGACAGAGGGGGCACCCAGCAAGACAAGGAGCCCTCTCAGAAGCAGGCAGCACCCGCAGAAGTGTCGGAACCGGCACTACGAAGAGGAGTGAAACAGTGCTCTCCCGAAGTTGCACAAAGGAGTCCCACGCCGCCGGAGGACAACTTAGAAAGTCGTGCAAAGCAGGTTAGAGTGCCGTGGACCCAGGCTTGGCTGTGCACAAAGGATTTCCGCCGGAAGGGCACAGAAGCCGGAGTTTCTTCAAAAGACACGGTTCCCAGCAATGCAGTCTGGTGTGGGGAGGCAAGGACTTACCTCCACCAAACTTGGACTGAAGAGTCACTGGACTGTGGGGGTCACTTGGACAGAGTTGCTGGATTCAAGGGACCTCGCTCGTTGTGCTGAGAGGAGACCCAGGGGACCGGTAATGCAGTTCTTTGGTGCCTGCGGTTGCAGGGGGAAGATTCCGTCGACCCACGGGAGATTTCTTCGGAGCTTCTAGTGCAGAGAGGAGGCAGACTACCCCCACAGCATGCACCACCAGGAAAACAGTCGAGAAGGCGGCAGGATCAGCGTTACAGAGTTGCAGTAGTCGTCTTTGCTACTTTGTTGCAGTTTTGCAGGCTTCCAGCGCGGTCAGCAGTCGATTCCTTGGCAGAAGGTGAAGAGAGAGATGCAGAGGAACTCTGATGAGCTCTTGCATTCGTTATCTTAGGAATTCCCCAAAGCAGAGACCCTAAATAGCCAGAAAAGAGGGTTTGGCTACTTAGGAGAGTGGATAGGCTAGCAACACCTGAAGGAGCCTATCAGAAGGAATCTCTGACATCACCTGCTGGCCCTGGCCACTCAGAGCAGTCCAGTGTGCCAGCACCACCTCTGTTTCCAAGATGGCAGAGGTCTGGAGCACACTGGAGGAGCTCCGGGCACCTCCCAGGGGAGGTGCAGGTCAGGGGAGTGGTCACGCCCCTTTCCTTTGTCCAGTTTCGCGCCAGAGCAGGGCTGAGGGGTCCCTGAACCGGTGTAGACTGGCTTATGCAGAAATGGGCACCATCTGTTCCCATGAAAGCATTTCCAGAGGCTGGGGGAGGCTACTCCTCCCCTGCCTTCACACCATTTTCCAAAGGGAGAGGGTGTAACACTCTCTCTCAGAGGAAGTCCTTTGTTCTGCCATCCTGGGCCAGGCCTGGCTGGACCCCAGGAGGGCAGAAACCTGTCTGAGGGGTTGGCAGCAGCAGCTGCAGTGAAACCCCTGAAAAGGCAGTTTGGCAGTACCAGGGTCTGTGCTACAGACCACTGGGATCATGGGATTGTGCCAACTATGCCAGGATGGCATAGAGGGGGGCAATTCCATGATCATAGACATGTTACATGGCCATATTCGGAGTTACCATTGTGAAGCTACACATAGGTAGTGACCTATGTGTAGTGCACGCGTGTAATGGTGTCCCCGCACTCACAAAGTCCGGGGAATTTGCCCTGAACCATGTGGGGGCACCTTGGCTAGTGCCAGGGTGCCCTCACACTAAGTAACTTTGCACCTAACCTTTACCAGGTAAAGGTTAGACATATAGGTGACTTATAAGTTACTTAAGTGCAGTGGTAAATGGCTGTGAAATAACGTGGACGTTATTTCACCCAGGCTGCAGTGGCAGGCCTGTGTAGTATTTGTCAGAGCTCCCGATGGGTGGCAAAATAAATGCTGCAGCCCATAGGGATCTCCTGGAACCCCAATACCCTGGGTACCTCAGTACCATATACTAGGGAATTATAAGGGTGTTCCAGTATGCCAATGTGAATTGGTGAAATTGGTCACTAGCCTGTTAGTGACAATTTGGAAAGAAATGAGAGAGCATAACCACTGAGGTTCTGGATAGCAGAGCCTCAGTGAGACAGTTAGGCATCACACAGGGAACACATACATATAGGCCACAAACCTATGAGCACTGGGGTCCTGACTAGCAGGGTCCCAGTGACACATAACAAACATACTGAAAACATAGGGTTTTCACTATGAGCACTGGGCCCTGGCTAGCAGGATCCCAGTGAGACAGTGAAAACACCCTGACATACACTCACAAACAGGCCAAAAGTGGGGGTAACAAGGCTAGAAAGAGGCTACTTTCTCACATTACTGATCAGTTTAAATCGACTCATGCTGTTGTTAGAGAGTCTGCACAGCTGACGGAGACCCTCGAAGTCCCACCAGCCTTTACACTTCTTCCCCAACTCTAAGGGCTGCAGTCCTGGAGACTTTCGCTGCAAAAAACCAAAGGCCACAAGTGTGAGCACAGCAGATATGCTTGTTATCTCAGAACATACCACAAATGATAAATTGGGAAAATAAAAGATCGCTTGCACGCTGTACAAGAATCAGTCATTATACTACATGCCCAGGGAGCAGTAGTAGAGAAGGGGGGATAAAATGTACATTTTCTTTCATTAACGCGAGAATTAATTCAGAAAAGTTGTCTCTTTCAGGTCTTACATGCTATCATAAATCACATATGATAAAAGCTCCTATCATTTTAAAATGGTCGGCATATTTCACCAAAAGATTTTACTTTTGTGCGGGGACTTTTGAAAAGCAGTCAGTCTTTTGTTTTCTGCAGTAAACTACGCTCCAGCTTGCGGCTGCTCTTCCAATAAATACTTTGTGTAAGAGGCCCTGGCCTTTGCTTGGAAGAGTTAGATGGTTTGGGCGGGTCCCGAGTGCCCCGGCTCATTGTCCGTGTTTACTAGGCCTCGCTGAACTCGGAGAACAGTCCCCAGGAGCAGTGACACAGCACCGCGCTTCCAAGCAGTGGTGGGTGGAGGCAGAAACGCAGGCAACTTACAAATAGACCGATGGGCGGGAGGTGGTGGGGCACCGCACTGGGGCATTAACTAAATTGCAACATGAACAGGAAACGCAGCAACGGGAGGCACCACGAGCAGAGTCAAAAGAAACAAGCATTTGAACTGCAACAGGTCTCGTGTTCGCTCGAGTTTCAGCTATTAGCGTTTTCTTGCCACAAACTGAAAATAAAAAGTAAAGCAATTGACAATAAGCGCCCGGTTCAAAGCGACACCATGAACTCGCAGAGACAGACAAAAGGAACAAGCATTTGCAATGCAAGAACAGAAAATGCGCAAGGGAGAGTAAGGAATGGAATAAACAAAGTCACACATGACTGCAGATGAAAATGAGTAATGGACTAGAGCCCTGTAAACAGAAACAGCCTGGAGCCACTGAAACATCCAGCACTCTGGTCAAATGCTATTAGTCTAAGAAAAAAGTAATCCCTAAGCACATGCTACATAGGCACAAGTGGAAGGGTACAAGTACTAGGGCCATGCTCCAGGGGAGGGTACAACTGTGGAAAAGGTGGGACAAAGAGCATGGATTGACCACTACCAAGCAAGGATTTTTTAAGGACACTGAAACAAACCAGTGAAAAAGCAGAGTCCTCACAAAGTATAGAAGTATATACTAAAGTATATACAAGAGGTATTGAATGCTCGACCTAACAATATCCATCAACGTGCTCCTCGGAGCTGCTGACCACAACAGACCTGAAACAGCCCAAGGAAGCCAAAAACAGTTTTCTGTCGACCTCTTGCAGTAAAAACATCCTCAGGAATACTGAACTCGCCCCAGTGATGAGCAGGGGTGATGGGCTGGTGCTGTAAAAAAGGACAGAACAGATGGAACAGCAGAGAGCTGCTGACTGGGAACTGCTGGGAGCTACTGGTGGCTGTTGGGAGGGGAGCCGCTGGTGTGGGCAGGTAAGAGCACAACAGCAGACAGCTGCTGACTGGGAGCTGCTGAGAACTGCTGGGAGCTGTTGGGGCAAGCAGGCACTAGGCGGATATGTGAGGGGGAGGAGGTGAGGAAAAGAAATACAAGCTGAGGACTTGCGACTTGGAAAATTGGTTAAATCACAAAATGGTAAGATAAATAGACAAATTGCACTGTTGTTGCAGATTTATCAGTCAGTCGATGTTTCTGCAATGCTCAGTTCAAGTTGGGTCAGACTGTATTATGTGGTATAAATTCAACGGGTCACTGCCTAACCATTACAACATCTGTCTGTTGCCTTAGCCAAGAGAAATGGGGAGGCAATAGAGACAACACATGACTTACCTCCCCCTCCAGTTGCAAGACATTAACCACCACCACCACCCCTCAAGCTTCCTCGCAGTCCATACAACCCGCTGCCACATTAGCGGTCTGTGATATCTTTCCTTTAGCCCTGGCATGGATATCACACCAAGCAAGCCTCCTGAGGCCTGGATTCAATGGGCATCGGGTCCCGACAGGCACCAAGGGCGTCCGGGGAGAACACTAGGACCAAACCAGAGCATCAACCCGTGGCCCGAGGGTCAAAACCCCATAAAACTGAACTCCCTGAGCCATATGCCGGGCACCAAGACCTGTCAGTCAGGAAAGCAGGCAGCGGGCCAAGGAAGGAGCAGCTCTGGGGGTGGGCATGATCAAGACGTGGAGCATTGAGTCATTTCAGTGAATCTCAGTGTGTGCCAAGACTGGTCACTGAGTCTCAGTTTGTGACAAGGCTTGTTACTGAGTCTCTGTGTGTGCCAAGACTGGTCACTGAGTTTTGGTGTATGCCAAGACTGGCCACTGAGTCTCCATGTGTGCCAAGACTGGTCACTGAGTTTTGGTGTATGCCAAGACTGGCAATTGAGTCTCAGTGTCTGTCAAGACTGGTGACTGATTCTCAATGTGTCCCAAGACTGGTCGCTGAGTCTCAGTGTATGAGAAGACTGGTCACTGAGTCTCATTGTGTGTCAAGATTTGTCACTGAGTATCAGTGTGTGTTTCACGGGGGGTCACCGAGTCTCAGTCTATGAGAAGACTTGTGACTGAGTCACAGTGAAAGCCAAGACAGGTACTGAGTCTTGGTGTGTGCCAAGACTAGTGATTCAGTGTGTGTAGGACTGATCACAGAGTCTCAGTGTGTGTCAAGTCATTCCAACGAATATCAGCCATGCAAGCAAGAAGCAGCTCTGGAGGTGGACACGAGCAGGACGTGGAGCACAGAGTCATTTCAGCGAATATCATTGTGCACGAAGACTGTTCACTGAGTCTGTGTGTGCCAAGACTTGTCACTGAGTCTCGGTGTGTGCCAAGACTGGTACTAAGTCTTGGTGTGTGCCAAGACTGGCCATTGAGTCTCAGTGTGTTCCAAGACTGGTAACTGAGTCTCATTGTGTGCCAAGACTGGTCAATGAGTCTTAGTGTGTGTCAAGACTGGTGACTGAGTCACAGTGTATGAGAAGACTTGTCACTGAGTCCTGGTGTGTGCCAAGACTGGTACTGAGTATCAGTGTGTGTCAAGTCATTCCAGTGACTATCAACAGAACGAGCAAGAAGCAGCTCTGCAGGTGGACACGAGCACAGTGTGGAGCACAGAGTCATTCCAGTGAATATCTGTCTGCAGGAAGACTGGTCACTGTGTCCGTGTGTGCCAAGGCTTGTCACTGAATCTCAGTGTGTACCAGTACTGGTACTGACTGAGTCTCGGTATGTGCCAAGATTGGCCATTGAGTCTCAGTGTGTGCTGAGACTGGTGACTGATTCTCATTGTGTTCCAAGACTGGTCCCTGAGTCTCAATGTATGAGAAGACTGGTCACTGAGTCTTGGTGTGTGCCAAGACTGATCACTGAGTCTCAGTGTGTGCCAAGACTGGTCACTGAGTCTCACTGTGTGCAAAGATTGGTCACTGAGTCTCGGTGCGGTCAAAGACTGGCCACTGAGTCTCGGTGCGTGCTGTAGTGAATCCTAGTTTGCTTTAATGGATAACAGGAGTTAGCTTAGCCTCTGGCTTGCAGTCCCGTGCCCCCGTCACCTAGTGACTTTTAACCTACTTAGCTTGCTCTGTCTGAGCCCATTTAATTATTTATTTCTTCTAAGATGGCTGCCTTGTTTATAGTTAGGCCACTTTTTATGGGTAACATTATCAGTGTCACTGCGCCAAGGCGTCAAGATCAAGCGACAAAGACAAACAAACAGTAGGTGTTCACACTTAGGGATTTTCCCTTTCTATACTTTTGAGGGATTGTTGATATTAATTGCCGTCCCAAGCATGCCTGTTATCTATTGTTTAGGAACACACATACGTCAGGAGTCCTTGTAGATCTGTATAAATACATCACACTTTAGACAGATAATCAGAGGGATTCCGACTAGAGGACATCGCCACCTTTGCTGATACCGATGCTGCACGTCGTCTTGACGCTGACCCAGTCTTCGTGTCCCTACGGAGTCTGAGATAGAGACCTCATTCCAAGGTAACGAGGGTTGGGGGCTCCTCTCATGGACATGGCATTGGCAGATTTGGTTTAGGAAGCCCATCTCTCCTTTAGGTAGGAGGCTAGGCCTCTCACATTTGGGTATTAGGGCATATTACATCTTGTATGTCTTTTTTATGCATTGCAAGATGGTGGGGTTCTTTGTAATAATGACTCTTGTCTTCACAATTCTGTTTCTTGCATTATTCATTATCCTAATCATTGCAGCACATACAACGTATTGCAAATTGCAGTTATGTTGAATAAAAACTATTGAAACTTTACTGCATCTGTGTCATTGCCTGTGTTTGTATGAGACATGATATATCTGTGAGAAAAGGGTAATCTCCGTTTAACCACAACACTCCCTGAGATGTCTTATTCTCGAGTCCATGCGTAAAGGCTGTCACAAATCACTTTTTACTATTGTGTTCCTGGTGAGGTGCAGCTAGAGAGCCGGTAAGGTTCGGACAACAGTTGCGATTTGTTGTAGGATAGGCATAGTCGCCTACAAACAAAAGTACTGTCATCCTTAAACCAGCAGTCTTGCTCAGAGCGACAGTGCCAAGCCTTGTAACTGAGTCTTGGTGTGTGCCAAGACTGGTCACTGAGTCTCAGTGTATGAGAACACTGGTTACTGAGTCTTGGTGTGTACCAAGACTGGCCACTGAGTTTCAGTGTGTGTGCCAAGACTGGTCTCTGAGTTTCAGTGTGTGCCAACACTTTTCACTGAGTCTCTGTGTGTGCCAAGACTGGTCACTGAATCTCAGTGTGTACAAAGATTGGTTACGGATTCTAAATGTGTGCCAAGACTGGTCACTGAGTCTCAGTGTGTGTCAAGACTGGTCCCTGAGCCTCAGTGTGTGCTAAGATTGATCACTGAGTCTCAGTGTGTACCAAGATTGTTCACCGAGTCTCCATGTGTGCCAAGACTGGTCAATGAGGCTTTATGTAAGAGAAGACTGGTCACTGAGTCTTCATGTGTGCCAAAACTGGTCACTGAGTCTCAGTGCATGTGCTAAGACTGGTCACTGAGTCTCAATGTAAGAGAAGACTGGTCACTGACTCTAAGTGTGTGCCAAAACTGGTCACTGAGTCTCAGTGTGTGCCAAGACTCGTCACTGATTCTCAATGTGTGCCAAGACTGCTCACCGAGTCTCAGTGTGTGCCAAGAGAGGTCACTGAGTCTCCATGTATGCCAAGACTGCTGAGTCTCAATGAGTGCTAAGGGTTGTCACTGAGTCTCAGTGTGTGCCAAGTCTAGTCACTGAGTCTTGGTGTGCATGAGGACTGGTCACTGAGTCTCAGTGTGTGCCAAGACTGGTCACTGAGTCTCCATGCATACAAGGACTGGTCACTGATTATCAGTGTGTGCCAAGACTGGTCACTGAGTTTCAGTGTGTGCCAAGTCTGGTCACTGAGTCTGAGTGTATGACAAGACTGGTCACTGAGCTTCAGTGTGAGCCAAGACTGGTCACTGAGGTTTAGTGTGAGCCAAGACAGCTAACTGAGTCTCAATCTGTTCCAAGACTGGTAACTGAGTCTTGGTGTGCATCTAGACTGGCCACTGAGTCTCCGTGTATGTGCCAAGAGTGGTCACTGAGCTCAGTGCATGCCTAGACTGGTCACTGAGTCTCGGTGTGTGCCAAGACTGGTCACTGAGTCTCAGTGTGTGTGCCAGGACTGGTCACTGAGTCACAAGGTGTGCTCAGACTGGTCACTGAGTCTCAGTGTATTTGCCAAGTCTGGTCTCTGAGGCTCAGAGAATGACAAGACTGGTCACTGAGTATCCGTGTGTGCCAAGACTGTTCACTGAGTCTCAGTGTGTGCCAAGACTGGTCACTGAATCTCAGTGCATGCCAGTGCTGGTCAGAGTCTCTCTGTGTGTGTGAAGACTGGTCACTGAGTCTTAATGTATTAGAAGACTGGTCACTTAGTCTGAGTGTGTGTGTCAATACTGGTCACTGAGTCTCAGTGTATGCTAAGACTGGTCACTGAGTCTTAGTGTGTGCCAATACTGGTAACTGAATCTCAGTGTGTGCCAAGACTGTTCACTGACTCTCAGTGTGTGTGCCATGAGTGATCACTGAGTCTCATTGTGTGCCAAAACTGTTCACTGAGTCTCACTACATATGAAGACAGGTCACTGAGTCTCGGTGTGTGCCAAGACTTGTAACTGAGTTTCAGTGTGTGTCAAGGCTAGTCACTGAGTCTCAGTGTGTGACAAGACTGGTCACTGAGTCTCAGTACAGGTCACTGAGTCTCGGTGTGTGCCAAGACTGGTAACTGAGTTTCAGTGTGTGTCAAGGCTAGTCACTGAGTCTCAGTGTATGACAAGACTTGTCACTGAGTCTTAATGTGAGCCATGGCTGAAAATGCCTTTCAGTGTCTGCCAAGATTGAACAATGAATCTTAATGAGATCATTGGGTGTTGTTGCCAACTAAGAATCTGAGAGGAAAATTGAGTGAGCATAAGTGTTTGCCAGGTCTGGAGGCGTACAATGTTCAAACTGAAAATTACTGCATGTATTATTTCAGCATTATCCCTCAGTAGGTGAGCTGCATCTGGACTGCCACTTACTGTGTTTATATGGTTGGACTGTGACTTAGTGTGTGTGTCATTTGTGGACTGTGACTGAAGGTGTTCAAAGGCTTAACACTGAATCTCAGTAGGTGCAAAGGCTAGCCATTGCCTCTCATTGTGTGTCATTGCTGACCATTGCCTCTCAGTGTGTGCTGATGCTGCCCATTGCCTCTCAGTGTGTGTCATTGCTGACCATTGCCTCTCAGTGTGTGTCAATGCTGACCATTGACTGTCAGTGTGTGCCAATGTTTACCCAGGCTCTAGTGTGTACCAATGCTGGCCATTGCCTCTGCGTGTGTGCCAGTGTGACCATTGCCTCTCAGTGTATGCCGATGCTGACCATTGGCGCTCAGTGTGTGCCGATGCTGACCATTGTTAGTGTGTGCCAATGCTTACCAGAGCCTCCAGTGTGTACTGATGCTTACCATTGCCTCTGAGTGTGTGCCAGTGTGACCATTGCCTCTCAGTGTGTGCCGATGCTGACCATTGCCTCTCAGTGAGTGCTGATGCTGACCACTGTCTCTCAGTGTGTGCCGATGCTGACCATTAACTTTAGTGTGTGCCATGTTTACCAGAGCCTCCACTGTGTACCGATGCTGATCATTGCCTTCAATGTGTGCCAGTGTGACCATTGCCTCTCAGTGTGTGCCAATGCTTACCAGAGCATCTCAGTGCATGTCAGTGCTGACCATTGCCTCTCAGTGTGTGCCGATGCTGACCCCTGACTGTCACTGTGTCATTGCTGACCATTGTCTCTCAGTGTGTGTCAATGCTGACCATTGCTTCTCAGTGTGTGTCAATGCTGACCATTGCTTCTCAATGTGTGTCAATGCTGACCATTGCTTCTCTTTGTGTGCCAAAGCTGTCCATCGCCTCTGGGTCTGTGTCATTGCTGACCATTGTCTCTCAGTGTGTGTCAATGCTGACCATTGCTTCTCAGTGTGTGTCAATGCTGACCATTGCTTCTCAGTGTGTGCCAAAGCTGTCCATCGCCTCTCAGTGTGTGTCATTGCTGACCGTTGCCTCTCAGTGTGTGTCAATGCTGACCATTGCTTCTCAGTGTGTGCCAAAGCTGTCCATCGCCTCTCAGTGTGTGTCATTGCTGACCATTGCCTTTCAGTGTGCCAATGCTGACCATTGCTTCTCAGTGTGTGCCAAAGCTGTCCATCGCCTCTCAGTGTGTGCCAAAGCTGTCTATTGCGTCTCAGTGTGTGTCATTGGTGACCATTGCTTCTCAATGTGTGCCAATGCTTACCAGAGCCTCTCCTCAGTGTGTGCCAAGACCTGCCGGTGTCTCTCAATGAGGGCCAGTACGGACCATTGCCTCTCAGTGAGTGCCAAGACCTGCCACTGTCTCTCAGTGTGCACCAGGAATGGGCTCCTGTCTAGTATAGTCAGTGATTGTCAGTGGTTGTGCATGAAAATATTGAGTCCAGAGATATCGTCATGCACATACATCTACAATAAAACATCAGCTACCAACATATCACCAAAGTATACAAACATATAGAAGTAGACATTTACTGTTCTAACCCCACATCTGCCTTCTTGTCGATATTTTGTTCGACAACATTGTGGAGTTGATGTTTGTGCAGATCACTACAAAAAGTATACAGCATAGTTAAAAAAAATTCACGCAGTGCAACTTTCACTGCGTGAAAGGGAGAGAGCAGTAATGCTTATTATATTCACAGATATGGGGCTTTCCTTCTCTCTGCCCACACTGGCTTGCTTTTGGCAGGCTAGCGCCAACGCAGGAACCCTTACACCGCGGTGTTAGGGCGCCTCCGTTGCATGCAGGATTGTTTGTGTGCAGGAAGGGACACCTTACTGAACAGAAACAATCCTTAGAGGTATTTTCCTCTTTCTATGTGTGCTGCACACTGCGGAGCTCAGAGGAAGAGGAATAAAGAAGAAGATGTTTCTAGTTGTTGCACCGCTGACAGGTAGGGGCACCTTTTTGCTGCAAACCCAGGTTTACGTCTTTGTAAATCTGGGCCTCCTTGAAGCCGGCATTAACAAGGTGGAATGTTTTTATTTCTGTATAAATTCTTCAGATTGCATACACATTGCAGGACACAGCATTAGTGCAAATGTGTGGCATCCTTTTGAGTTCGCGTGGGCACAGGAATGTGTGCTGGAAAGGTCTGCTTCCAGAACAAATCCTACACTATACAACACAATCTCACCTCCGCGGCGTGGTGCTAGGCTTTGTATTGTGTTCACAGTCTTTTCTTTCCCCTCCGCTACACAGTGCAGCAGTTTGTCTGCTGTGTTGTTTGTGCTGCGATTAGATGTGATTCCATCAGTCGCCCTGCACTGACCGTGTATAGATTATAATTCATTTACTCTGGACAGACTGCATGAGACACAAAAAGACAAAAAAGAGAGGTGTCTTCAGCCCCCCTGTCCAGACTGTACAACACTAACTAACGCCTTCAGATTAGGTTTACTCACCTCTATCCTACTCATACTGTATAGGACTAACCATCGCCTTCATATGAAGTTTACTCCCCTCTATCCTGCCCAGACTGTTGTTTACTCACCTCTGTGATGCCCAGACTGTACAACACTAACCATCGCCTTGAGATGAGGTTTACTCACCTCTATCCTGCCCAGACTGTTGTTTACTCCCCTCTATCCTGCCCAGACTGTATAACACTAAGCATCACCTTCAGATGAGGTTTATTCACCTCTGTCCCACGAGGTTGCATTAGAATTATCTGCGGATGAAGTTTGATGCATTCTCTGAGTTTTCGATGCCATCGGAGCCTCCACTGAGTCTCAGGGTACTCAGAGAAGCAGGTAAAGGTACTCAGGTCTGAGCCACGTCTGATGAGCAGCCAGTGGGAGGAGTCTATATAGCAGGTAGAGACACAGGAAACTCCACTTAGAAAGTGCTGGCGGTGGTATTGTGCAATCTGTGTGTGAGGGGGAAATGATGAGTATGCAGTGCGCAGAATAACCTCCATATCTCACTGCTGAAGAGTGTGTGCATGTGGTGAAACTCCAGGCAACACCTAAGCATAAGCCATTTGTCACTGTGGACTGTGTGTGAGCATGTATGGGTGTGTGAGTGTGTGAGTGTGTGTGAGTATGTGTGTGTGTGTGTGTGTGTGAGTATGTGTGTGTGAGTGTGTGTGAGTGTGTGTGAGTATGTGTGTGTGTGTGTGTGTGTGTGTGAGTATGTGTGTGTGTGTGTGTTTGTGTGAGAGAGACAGGAGAAGATGATCAGACTGAGGATAACTGATGCCGACGGTGTGTTGTAATTGACGATCCCTTCTTACTAAGTTGGAGTCAGGTAGCCAGTTCATGTAGGATGACAGGTTGTAGATTTATTCTAAAGGTCACAGGTTAGGTTGCGGGTCACTTAATGGAAAAACCCACCAGGAGCGGCATCCTCTCTGCTCAGCCCACTCTCTCTAACTCTCCAATCTTCCAGTCACTCACCAACATTCCTTGGCATCACACACTGGCTGAGCAGGGCAGGGAAACCATTTCAGGTTATTACAACTAGTACAGGTTATAACACTGCGCCACTGGAAACAAGCTGTACCCTACTGATGAGCCCAACTCAGGCGAAACAGGTGTGGTGTTGCTTGTATTCTGGTTCAGAGGTGGCCTGGTCCGGAGGTTCGGGTTGGGCTGTTCCTATTACAGCAGGACCCAGGATATTTGCATATGGCTGGTCTCTGAGGTGGCGTGGTGGCAAAAGAAACGATGGACTAGGATGAGACCCAAGTAATTACCAGTGGCTGACATTAATTCAAGAATTTCATCCACAATCCGCATGTAACATGTTTTTCAATTATCAAAACTTAATAGACACATAGAGGGCCTTGTTCACAAACCTCAACTTGGAGTACGTTTGCAGTATGTTTGCTAGTACGTTTAGTAGTAATCTTTTAGTACTAATAAAGTACTACAAAGTACTATACACAGACCTGTGAGTGTAAATCTCTACCTCCACCTCTCCTATCTCTTCTATGGGGAGATCCTCACACACGTAAGTTTACCACTCAGTGGTACATGTGGGAGGCAGGAGGAGGAATCGATGGAAAAAGGGGCGCACTCACTACTAAATAGGAGAATTTAAGGAAGGAGTAAGGATGGGTGTAGCGAAGATCAGGGGTGTTTTAGCCCATTCCTTTTCACAAACTGCACTTCTTAGTACATCTAGAAAGGGGCCCAAACCAGTGGTAAATTACTCCACCTCAGAGCAGGAGTAAGTCTAGCGCCAACATTGCCAACGACTGGTACTGCAACACCCTTTGATTTAAAATAGTGGTGGGACAGAATAAACTAAATTATGTAAAATAGTTAAAACTATAACTACATAAAATGTCATTTTAAAGATTTCTAAAAGTAAAACACATGTATTATTTGATTATAAATTATTTTAACAATCTTATTGATAAATCAATTTGTTTATATTAAAATATAATTAATTTTTTTTGACTACATACGTCAATTTTAATAATTATTAATGAATAATAAAGAATTATATTTATGACCTTATATGTGAACTGTTTTTTTCATTCAAACAAGTACAAATATTTTATTCAATTTATTATAATAAAATAGTGAAAGATTTAATTCAAAATTAAGTTAAAAGTGCTGTCCCGTTTTTTTATTTTCCATTACATTTGAAATAAATATATAAAAGTTAAATATTCAACAGAAAATATATTTGCTTTTTTGCAGGTTAAATAACGTTTTTCACTTTTCCCTGTAATTTACCATAGGGAGATTCCATAATCCCATTGGTAAAGTATAGAGAAAACTAAAAATATTTATTAAACTTTTTAAATTAATTACAAAAAGATAATGCAGACTACTTTGGGATGTGTATGGATTACGTCACTTGGCTATTCTGAATATACAATGAAATGAGCTGATATTGTGTGGTCAAGTGACCTGCATTGGACATCTGTGGTTTCAGACAGATGGACATTAAAGGGGTCATTCTGACCCTGGCGGCCGGTGACCGCCAGGGTCACCGGCCACGGGAGCACCGCCGACAGACCGGCGGTGCTCCGAAGGGCATTCTGACCGCGGCGGTTCTGCCGCGGCCAGAAAGGGTAAACCGGCGGTCTCCCGCCGGTTTACCGCTGCCCTTGGAATCCCCCATGGCGGCGCAGCTTGCTGCGCCGCCATGGGGGATTCTGACACCCCCTACCGCCATCCTGTTCCTGGCGGTTCACCCGCCAGGAACAGGATGGCGGTAGGGGGTGCCGCGGGGCCCCTGGGGGCCCCTGCCGTGCCCATGCCAATGGCATGGGCACGGCAGGGGCCCCCGTAAGAGGGCCCCGCAAAGTATTTCAGTGTCTGCTGTGCAGACACTGAAATACGCGACGGGTGCCACTGCACCCGTCGCACCTTCCCACTACGCCGGCTCCATTCGGAGCCGGCGTCCTCGTGGGAAGGTTGGTTTGCCCTGGGCTGGCGGGCGGCCTTTTGGCGGCCGCCCGCCAGCCCAGGGCAAACCTCAAAATACCGTCAGCGGTCTTTGGACCGCGGAGCGGTATTTTGACGGGGGAACTTCGGCGGGCGGCCTCCGCCGCCCGCCGAAGTCAGAATCACCCCCTAAGTATTTGTACTTTGCTGGAAAGATAAACAGATTATGGTTGAATTTCTTGAGCTAAATATGTAAGATAGGCTAGTCAGGGTCAGTCTTCTTTCTCGGAATGAGGTTCCTAAGATAAAGAGACCCAAGGAACTGATGCCTACCGCTTCTGTTAATTACTGTCAGGACCTCTTGTTAGGGGCATCCGTCCCTTATGGCGGGTTGATAGACACTGAGGTACCAGACAATTGCTCTTAGTAAGATGGCGGCTGCACACGTGGTCTGCAGCTAGTACGCTAGCTGCTCCTGAGAGGTGTCAGGAGTGTCGCCAGGTTTCTTCTCCTGGGGCGGGTACATTGTACTTGGGGCCTCCCCTTTCATTAACAGCATGTTGTGAGGCATTCGCCGACCTGCTTTTATTGTATGTAGGTCTGTGACTCACTTCCATTTTGCTGTATTGTTTAGGTTAGTTGGGATGTGTTTACTGCTGGATTGGGTCAAGCAGCGGTACATTACAGATACGTACCTGTAGGGGCCCTTTTTATCCCTGCATCATATAGGAACTTACACCTTGTCCTATATTTGACTTGTTAACCCCACAAGCCTCCTGGTACAATAATAGTGATGGTATCATTGTGATGATATGAGGAGAGGACAAACGCTTTGCTTCTAATGTTTAGAAGATGAGGTATAGTTTGAACTTAGGGTAGCGGCGCACTATTGCCACGATTGATGGGACCCGTGCAGCGCTCCGTTGTGTATTTCCATGTAAACCCTTACACCGCTGCATTACTTCAGGACGCATCCGAGGACATGCACAGCCCCTTTACCTGCAGTCTTCTACAGACTGGCCACGGTGCTGCAGACTCCTTGTACTGTCTCTACATGACTAACACAGGAGCAGGTGATCTCAGTAGTCTGATTTCATGTTGAGTCTGTAAAATGGTGCCCTGACTCCACATGAGAACCACACACGTGGCTTGGAGGATCATATGTGACAAACCTTCCTACATGTACCTGTTCACATTGGAGTTATGTAGATGCTTCAATGGGCGACACACGGTCACAGAGAATTGTGTCAATTTTAATTGCAGTCACTGGCCATTCTTGACCCGCTGCACTTTCTGGTATCAGATGCCAATTCCAGTTAAGTCTGAATCACTGTGGAGTTATGCAAGCCATTAATAATTTCTGAGGTGAGAGTTGACTCAGCTCAGTGTTTCTGAATGAACATGTCCTAAGGGCCAACTCTGTTTATTCTGCAGGTTATAGATGGATGGTCTTTGTCCTGATGAAACCCATGGAATGAGAGTGTTGGGTCGAAACATCATGCCGACATACCGCAAGAGTTGTCTTGTTGACAGTTTCTTTGAAAGTAGGTTAAGGAGTACTGCTTGGACTTGGTTTATCTTACAGCTCTATGACTGTAGGAAAGTACCATCTTGCCTGGCATGTTACCCCCATTTTTCACTGTATATATGTTGTTTTAGTAGTATGTGTCACTGGGACCCTGGTAACCCAGGGCCCCAGTGCTCATAAGTGTGCCTGAATGTGTTACCTGTGTGGTGACTAACTGTCTCACTGAGGCTCTGCTAATCAGAACCTCAGTGGTTATGCTCTCTCATTTCTGACAATTCTTACACAGGCCTGCCACTGCAGCCTGAGTGAAATAACGTCCACGTTATTTCACAGCCATTTTACACTGCACTTAAGTAACTTATAAGTCACCTATATGTCTAACCTTTACCTGGTAAAGGTTAGGTGCAAAGTTACTTAGTGTGAGGGCACCCTGGCACTAGCCAAGGTGCCCCCACATTGTTCAGAGCCAATTCACTGAACTTTGTGAGTGCGGGGACACCATTACACGCGTGCACTACATATAGGTCACTACCTATATGTAGCTTCACCATGGTAACTCCGAATATGGCCATGTAACATGTCTATGATCATGGAATTGCCCCCTCTATGCCATCCTGGCATTGTTGGTACAATTCCATGATCCCAGTGGTCTGTAGCACAGACCCTGGTACTGCCAGACTGCCCTTCCTGGGGTTTCACTGCAGCTGCTGCTGCTGCCAACCCCTCAGACAGGCAGCTGCCCTCCTGGGGTCCAGCCAGGCCTGGCCCAGGATGGCAGAACAAAGAACTTCCTCTGAGAGAGGGTGTGACACCCTCTCCCTTTGAAAATGGTGTGAAGGCAGGGGAGGAGTAGCCTCCCCCAGCCTCTGGAAATGCTTTGTTGGGCACAGATGTGCCCAATTCTGCATAAGCCAGTCTACACCAGTTCAGGGACCCCTTAGCCCCTGCTCTGGCGCGAAACTGGACAAAGGAAAGGGGAGTGACCACTCCCCTGACCTGCACCTCCCCTGGGAGGTGTCCAGAGCTCCTCCAGTGTGCTCCAGACCTCTGCCATCTTGGAAACAGAGGTGCTGCTGGCACACTGGACTGCTCTGAGTGGCCAGTGCCACCAGGTGACGTCAGAGACTCCTTGTGATAGGCTCCTTCAGGTGTTAGTAGCCTTTCCTCTCTCCTAGGTAGCCAAACCCTCTTTTCTGGCTATTTAGGGTCTCTGTCTCTGGGGAAATTTTAGATAACGAATGCACGAGCTCAGCCGAGTTCCTCTGCATCTCCCTCTTCACCTTCTGATAAGGAAACGACCGCTGACCGCGCTGGAAGCCTGCAAACCTGCAACATAGTAGCAAAGATGACTACTGCAACTCTGTAACGCTGATCCTGCCGCCTTCTCGACTGTTTTCCTGCTTTTGCATGCTGTGGGGGTAGCCTGCCTCCTCTCTGCACCAGAAGCTCCGAAGAAATCTCCCGTGGGTCGACGGAATCTTCCCCCTGCAACCGCAGGCACCAAAAAGCTGCATTACCGGTCCCTTGGGTCTCCTCTCAGCACGACGAGCGAGGTCCCTCGAATCCAACGATGCTGTCCAAGTGACCCCCACAGTCCAGTGACTCTTCAGCCCAAGTTTGGTGGAGGTAAGTCCTTGCCTCACCTCGCTGGGCTGCATTGCTGGGAACCGCGACTTTGCAGCTACTCCGGCCCCTGTGCACTTCCGGCAGAAATCCTTCGTGCACAGCCAAGCCTCGGTCCACGGCACTCTAACCTGCATTGCACGACTTTCTAAGTTGGTCTCCGGCGACGTGGGACTCCTTTGTGCAACTTCGGCGAGCACCGTTTCACGCATCTTCGTAGTGCCTGTTTCTGGCACTTCTCCGGGTGCTACCTGCTTCAGTGAGGGCTCTTTGTCTTGCTCAACGTCCCCTCTCTCTGTAGGTCCAATTTGCGACCTCCTGGTCCCTCCTAGGCCCCAGCAGCGTCCAAAGACGCCAAACGCACGATTTGCGTGTAGCAAGGCTTGTTGGCGTCCTTCCGGCGGGAAAACACTTCTGCACGACTTTCCAAGACGAGAGGGATCCGTCCACCGAAGGGGAAGTCTCTAGCCCTTTTCGTTCCTGCAGAAACCTCAGCTTCTTCTGTCCAGTCGAAGCTTCTTTGCACCCGCAGCTGGCATTTCCTGGGCATCTGCCCATCTCCGACTTGCTTGTGACTTTTGGACTTGGTCCCCTTGTTCCACAGGTACCCTAGATTGGAAATCCACAGTTGTTGCATTGCTGGTTTGTGTCTTTCCTGCATTATTCCTCTAACACGACTCTTTTGTCCTTAGGGGAACTTTAGTGCACTTTGCACTCACTTTTCAGGGTCTTGGGGAGGGTTATTTTTCTAACTCTCACTATTTTCTAATAGTCCCAGCGACCCTCTACAAGGTCACATAGGTTTGGGGTCCATTCGTGGTTCGCATTCCACTTCTGGAGTATATGGTTTGTGTTGCCCCTATCCCTATGTTTCCCCATTGCATCCTAATGTAACTATACATTGTTTGCACTGTTTTCTAAGACTATACTGCATATTTTTGCTATTGTGTATATATATCTTGTGTATATTTCCTATCCTCTCACTGAGGGTACACTCTAAGATACTTTGGCATATTGTCATAAAAATAAAGTACCTTTATTTTTAGTATAACTGTGTATTGTGTTTTCTTATGATATTGTGCATATGACACTAAGTGGTACTGTAGTAACTTCACACGTCTCCTAGTTCAGCCTAAGCTGCTCTGCTAAGCTACCATTATCTATCAGCCTAAGCTGCTAGACACCCTATACACTAATAAGGGATAACTGGGCCTGGTGCAAGGTGCAAGTACCCCTTGGTACTCACTACAAGCCAGTCCAGCCTCCTACATTGGTTGTGCAGTGGTGGGATACGTGCTTGAGACTACTTACCACTCTTGTCATTGTACTTTTCATAAGAGAAAAATATACAAAACAAGGTCAGTGTATATACACATAGCCAAAAAGTTTTTCATTTCCTCTTTTCACTCTTTTCTAAGTGCTGAAAAGTACTTCTAAACTTTCAAAAAGTTCTTAAAAGTTTAAAAAGTTTTTTCTGTCTTTCCAAAAAGTTCTGAAAACTTTTTTCTCTTTTTCTATCACTTTAACTCTCTCTAAAAAATGTCTGGCACAGGCAAAAATGTTGAACTGTCCAAACTTGCATATGATCACCTTAGCTGGAAAGGAGCAAGGAGTCTCTGCATAGAGAGAGGTTTGAGTGTAGGGAAGAATCCTTCCTTAGAACTGTTAATTAATATGCTTAGAGTACAGGATAAGGCCATAAGTGCCAAATCTGGTGAAAAAGTAGCTAATGGTTCACAATCTGATCCAGGGACTCCCCCAGGAAAAGGTTCAGGAAAGAAACTTCTCAGCCTGCCCATTACTAGACAGTCTAGCATAGTTGGTACAGAGGTTGAATCACACCATACTGATGGTGTGCTCTCACATTATACTGGTAGCCAAGCTGTTAGGGTGCCGTCTGTAAGGGACAGGTCTCCTTCTGTTCATTCCCATCATACCTCTGTATCTAGAAATGTCCCTCCCACCCACCCTGATGACAGATTGTTAGAAAGGGAGCTCAATAGATTGAGAGTGGAACAAACCAGACTGAAGCTCAAGAAGCAACAGCTGGATTTGGATAGACAGTCTTTAGAAGTAGAGAAGGAAAGACAGAAGTTGGGTTTAGATACCCATGGTGGCAGCAGCAGTATTCCCCATAGTCATCCTGCAAAAGAGCATGATTCCAGGAATCTGCACAAGATAGTTCCCCCTTATAAGGAGGGGGATGACATTAACAAGTGGTTTGCTGCACTTGAGAGGGCCTGCGCTGTACAGGATGTCCCTCAAAAGCAGTGGGCTGCTATCCTATGGCTATCATTTAGTGGAAAAGGTAGGGATAGGCTCCTTACTGTGAAAGAAAATGATGCCAATAATTTCCAAGTTCTTAAGAATGCACTCCTGGATGGTTATGGCTTAACCACTGAACAGTACAGGATAAAGTTCAGAGAGACCAAAAAGGAGTCTTCACAAGACTGGGTTGATTTCATTGACCAGGCAGTGAAGGCCTTGGAGGGGTGGTTACATGGCAGTAAAGTTACTGATTATGACAGCCCGTATAACTTAATCCTGAGAGAGCATATTCTTAATAATTGTTTGTCTGATTTGTTGCACCAGTACTTGGTGGACTCTGATCTGACCTCTCCCCAAGAATTGGGAAAGAAGGCAGACAAATGGGTCAGAACAAGAGTGAACAGAAAAGTTCATACAGGGGGTGACAAAGATGGCAACAAAAAGAAGGATGGTAAGTCTTCTGACAAGGGTGGGGACAAATCTAAAAATGAGTCTTCATCAGGCCCACAAAAACACTCTGGTGGGGGTGGTGGGTCCAAATCTTCCTTTAATCAGAACAAGGAAAAGAAACCATGGTGCTATTTATGTAAAATAAAAGGCCATTGGACAACAGATCCCAGTTGTCCAAAGAAAGGCACCACAGCTCCTACCACTACAACCCCTACTGCTACACCTAGTGTCCCTACTAATAGCAGTGGTGGTGGGAGCAAACCTACTAATAGCCAATCCAAGGGAGTAGCTGGGCTCACTTTTGGTAATTTAGTTGGGGTTGGTCTGATTAGGGAGACCACAGAGGCTACTTTAGTCTCTGAAGGGGCTATTGATTTAGCCACTTTGGTTGCTTGCCCCCATAACTTGGAGAAGTACAAGCAACTAACCCTAATAAATGGTGTTGAGGTCCAGGCCTACAGGGACACAGGTGCCAGTGTCACAATGGTGATTGAGAAACTGGTGCACCCTGAACAACACATACTTGGACACCAGTACCAAGTAACCGATGCTCACAACATAACACAAAGCCACCCCATGGCTGTTGTAAATCTCAACTGGGGGGGTAACTGGTCCAAAGAAAGTTGTGGTAGCTTCAGATTTACCTGTAGACTGTCTATTAGGGAATGATTTGGAGACATCAGCTTGGTCAGATGTGGAATTGGAGGCCCATGCAGCAATGCTGGGCATTCCAGGGCATATTTTTGCTTTGACAAGGGCTCAGGCCAAAAAGCAAAAAGGACAGGGAAGCTTGGATCCTGGAACAATGGACCAAGTGCTCCCTAAAGCTAGGGCTAGTAGAAGCAAACCACTTCCTACTATCCCTACCTCTACAGTGGATTCTACTTCTGAGGAAGAAGAATTCCCTCCCTGTGCAGAACCTACACCAGAGGAGCTGGAAACAGACACTGCTGAGCTTTTGGGGGAAGGGGGGCCTGCCAGGGAGGAGCTGAGTGTGGCACAGCAAACCTGTCCCTCATTAGAGGGTCTCAGACAGCAAGCTGTCAAACAGGCTAATGGGGATGTCAGTGACTCTCACAGAGTTTACTGGGAGGACAACCTCTTGTACACTGAGCATAGGGATCCTAAACCTGGAGCTGCCAGGAGATTAGTGATTCCTCAGGAGTACAGAAAGTTCCTCCTAACACTGGCACATGACATTCCCTTAGCTGGGCATCTAGGACAAATGAAAACTTGGGACAGGCTTGTTCCCCTGTTTCATTGGCCTAGGATGTCTGAGGACACAAAATAATTTTGCAAGTCCTGTGAAACCTGTCAAGCCAGTGGCAAAACAGGTGGCACCCCAAAGGCACCCCTTATCCCACTACCTGTGGTTGGGGTTCCCTTTGAAAGGGTAGGGGTTGACATAGTTGGCCCCCTTGACCCTCCTACTGCTTCAGGCAATAGGTTTATCTTGGTGGTAGTGGACCATGCCACAAGATATCCTGAAGCTATTCCTTTAAGGACCACTACAGCTCCTGCAGTGGCATAGGCCCTCCTGGGAATATTTTCCAGAGTGGGCTTCCCAAAGGAAGTGGTATCAGACAGGGGAAGCAATTTCATGTCTGCATACTTAAAGGCCATGTGGAAGGAGTGTGGTGTAACGTACAAGTTCACAACACCCTATCATCCACAAACAAATGGACTGGTGGAGAGATTTAATAAAACTCTCAAAGGCATGATTATGGGACTCCCTGAAAAACTCCGCAGGAGATGGGATATCCTTCTACCATGCCTCCTTTTTGCCTACAGGGAGGTACCCCAGAAAGGAGTGGGCTTCAGCCCCTTTGAACTTCTTTTTGGACACCCTGTTAGGGGTCCACTCACACTTGTAAAGGAGGGTTGGGAACAACCTTTAAAAGCTCCTAAGCAGGATATTGTGGATTATGTACTTGGCCTCAGATCAAGGATGGCTGAGTACATGAAAAAGGCCAGTAACAACCTTCAGGCCAGCCAAGAGCTCCAGAAGCAATGGCATGATCAGAAGGCTGTTTTGGTTCAGTAACAACCAGGGCAGAAAGTGTGGGTCTTGGAGCCTGTGGCCCCAAGAGCACTCCAAGATAAATGGAGTGGACCCCACACAATTGTTGAAAAGAAGGGTGAAGTCACCTACTTGGTTGACTTAGGCACTGCCAGGAGTCCCCTTAGGGTGCTCCATGTCAACCGCCTGAAACCCTACTATGACAGGGCTGATCTCACCCTGCTCATGGCAACAGATGAGGGACAGGAAGAAGACAGTGATCCTCTACCTGATCTCTTCTCTTCTACAGATCAAGATGCTCTTGTGGAAGGTGTAGTTTTGGCTGATTGTCTTACTGCTGAGCAGAAAGACAATTGCATAAATCTCCTAGGACAATTTTCAGAACTCTTCTCTACTGTGCCAGGCACCACTTCTTGGTGTGAGCACACTATAGATACTGGAGACAGTTTACCTGTCAAAAGTAAGATCTATAGGCAGCCTGACCATGTCAGGGACTGCATAAAGCAAGAAGTTCAGAAAATGTTGGAACTAGGAGTGGTTGAGCACTCTGACAGTCCATGGGCTTCTCCTGTGGTACTGGTACCAAAACCCAATTCTAAAGATGGAAAGAAGGAAATGAGGTTTTGTGTAGACTATAGAGGTCTCAACTTGGTAACCAAAACTGATGCTCACCCTATACCCAGGGCAGATGAGCTTATAGATACACTGGCATCTGCCAAGTATCTAAGCACTTTTGATTTGACTGCAGGGTATTGGCAGATCAAATTGTCAGAAGATGCTAAACCTAAGACTGCATTTTCTACCATTGGAGGACATTACCAGTTTACTGTAATGCCTTTTGGTTTGAAAAATGCACCTGCCACTTTTCAGAGGTTGGTGAACACAGTCCTGCAAGGGCTGGAAGCTTTCAGTGCAGCATATTTGGACGATATAGCTGTCTTTAGCTCCAGCTGGGATGATCACCTGGTCCACCTATGGAAAGTTTTGGAGGCCCTGCAAAAGGCAGGCCTCACTATCAAGGCTTCAAAGTGCCAGATAGGGCAGGGTAAGGTGGTTTATCTGGGACACCTTGTTGGTGGGGAACAGATTGCACCACTTCAGGGGAAAATCCAAACTATTATTGATTGGGTTCCCCCTACCACTCAGACTCAGGTGAGAGCCTTCCTAGGCCTCACTGGGTATTACAGGAGGTTCATTAAGAACTATGGCTCCATTGCAGCCCCTCTTAATGACCTCACATCCAAGAAAATTCCTAAAAAGGTATTATGGACAGCAAGCTGTCAGAAAGCTTTTGAGGAGCTGAAGCAGGCCATGTGCTCTGCACCTGTCCTGAAAAGCCCTTGTTACTCTAAAAAATTCTATGTCCAAACTGATGCATCTGAATTAGGAGTAGGGGCAGTCCTATCACAACTTAATTCTGAGGGCCAGGATCAACCTGTTGCTTTTATTAGTAGGAGGTTGACCCCTAGAGAAAAGCGTTGGTCTGCCATTGAGAGGGAGGCCTTTGCTGTGGTCTGGGCTCTGAAGAAGTTGAGGCCATACCTGTTTGGCACTCACTTCATTGTTCAGACAGACCACAAACCTCTACTTTGGCTAAAACAAATGAAAGGTGAAAATCCTAAATTGTTGAGGTGGTCCATATCCCTACAGGGAATGGACTATACAGTGGAACATAGACCTGGGAGTAGCCACTCCAATGCAGATGGACTCTCCAGATATTTCCACTTAGACAATGAAGACTCATCAGGTAATGGCTAGTCTTATTGTCCTTCGTTTGGGGGGGGTTGTGTAGGAAAGTACCATCTTGCCTGGCATGTTACCCCCATTTTTCACTGTATATATGTTGTTTTAGTTGTATGTGTCACTGGGACCCTGGTAACCCAGGGCCCCAGTGCTCATAAGTGTGCCTGAATGTGTTACCTGTGTAGTGACTAACTGTCTCACTGAGGCTCTGCTAATCAGAACCTCAGTGGTTATGCTCTCTCATTTCTTTCCAAATTGTCACTGACAGGCTAGTGACCATTTTTACCAATTTACATTGGCTTACTGGAACACCCTTATAATTCCCTAGTATATGGTACTGAGGTACCCAGGGTATTGAGGTTCCAGGAGATCCCTATGGGCTGCAGCATTTCTTTTGCCACCCATAGGGAGCTCTGACAATTCTTACACAGGCCTGCCACTGCAGCCTGAGTGAAATAACGTCCACGTTATTTCACAGCCATTTTACACTGCACTTAAGTAACTTATAAGTCACCTATATGTCTAACCTTTACCTGGTAAAGGTTAGGTGCAAAGTTACTTAGTGTGAGGGCACCCTGGCACTAGCCAAGGTGCCCCCACATTGTTCAGAGCCAATTCACTGAACTTTGTGAGTGCGGGGACACCATTACACGCGTGCACTACATATAGGTCACTACCTATATGTAGCTTCACCATGGTAACTCCGAATATGGCCATGTAACATGTCTATGATCATGGAATTGCCCCCCCTATGCCATCCTGGCATTGTTGGTACAATTCCATGATCACAGTGGTCTGTAGCACAGACCCTGGTACTGCCAGACTGCCCTTCCTGGGGTTTCACTGCAGCTGCTGCTGCTGCCAACCCCTCAGACAGGCAGCTGCCCTCCTGGGGTCCAGCCAGGCCTGGCCCAGGATGGCAGAACAAAGAACTTCCTCTGAGAGAGGGTGTGACACCCTCTCCCTTTGGAAAATGGTGTGAAGGCAGGGGAGGAGTAGCCTCCCCCAGCCTCTGGAAATGCTTTGTTGGGCACAGATGTGCCCAATTCTGCATAAGCCAGTCTACACCGGTTCAGGGACCCCTTAGCCCCTGCTCTGGCGCGAAACTGGACAAAGGAAAGGGGAGTGACCACTCCCCTGACCTGCACCTCCCCTGGGAGGTGTCCAGAGCTCCTCCAGTGTGCTCCAGACCTCTGCCATCTTGGAAACAGAGGTGCTGCTGGCACACTGGACTGCTCTGAGTGGCCAGTGCCACCAGGTGACGTCAGAGACTCCTTGTGATAGGCTCCTTCAGGTGTTAGTAGCCTTTCCTCTCTCCTAGGTAGCCAAACCCTCTTTTCTGGCTATTTAGGGTCTCTGTCTCTGGGGAAATTTTAGATAACGAATGCACGAGCTCAGCCGAGTTCCTCTGCATCTCCCTCTTCACCTTCTGATAAGGAAACGACCGCTGACCGCGCTGGAAGCCTGCAAACCTGCAACATAGTAGCAAAGATGACTACTGCAACTCTGTAACGCTGATCCTGCCGCCTTCTCGACTGTTTTCCTGCTTTTGCATGCTGTGGGGGTAGCCTGCCTCCTCTCTGCACCAGAAGCTCCGAAGAAATCTCCCGTGGGTCGACGGAATCTTCCCCCTGCAACCGCAGGCACCAAAAAGCTGCATTACCGGTCCCTTGGGTCTCCTCTCAGCACGACGAGCGAGGTCCCTCGAATCCAACGACGCTGTCCAAGTGACCCCCACAGTCCAGTGACTCTTCAGCCCAAGTTTGGTGGAGGTAAGTCCTTGCCTCACCTCGCTGGGCTGCATTGCTGGGAACCGCGACTTTGCAGCTACTCCGGCCCCTGTGCACTTCCGGCAGAAATCCTTCGTGCACAGCCAAGCCTCGGTCCACGGCACTCTAACCTGCATTGCACAACTTTCTAAGTTGGTCTCCGGCGACGTGGGACTCCTTTGTGCAACTTCGGCGAGCACTGTTTCACGCATCCTCGTAGTGCCTGTTTCTGGCACTTCTCCGGGTGCTACCTGCTTCAGTGAGGGCTCTTTGTCTTGCTCGACGTCCCCTCTCTCTGCAGGTCCAATTTGCGACCTCCTGGTCCCTCCTAGGCCCCAGCAGCGTCCAAAGACGCCAAACGCACGATTTGCGTGTAGCAAGGCTTGTTGGCGTCCTTCCGGCGGGAAAACACTTCTGCACGACTTTCCTAGACGAGAGGGATCCGTCCACCAAAGGGGAAGTCTCTAGCCCTTTTCGTTCCTGCAGAAACCTCAGCTTCTTCTGTCCAGTCGAAGCTTCTTTGCACCCGCAGCTGGCATTTCCTGGGCATCTGCCCATCTCCGACTTGCTTGTGACTTTTGGACTTGGTCCCCTTGTTCCACAGGTACCCTAGATTGGAAATCCACAGTTGTTGCATTGCTGGTTTGTGTCTTTCCTGCATTATTCCTCTAACACGACTCTTTTGTCCTTAGGGGAACTTTAGTGCACTTTGCACTCACTTTTCAGGGTCTTGGGGATGGTTATTTTTCTAACTCTCACTATTTTCTAATAGTCCCAGCGACCCTCTACAAGGTCACATAGGTTTGGGGTCCATTCGTGGTTCGCATTCCACTTCTGGAGTATATGGTTTGTGTTGCCCCTATCCCTATGTTTCCCCATTGCATCCTATTGTAACTATACATTGTTTGCACTGTTTTCTAAGACTATACTGCATATTTTTGCTATTGTGTATATATATCTTGTGTATATTTCCTATCCTCTCACTGAGGGTACACTCTAAGATACTTTGGCATATTGTCATAAAAATAAAGTACCTTTATTTTTAGTATAACTGTGTATTGTGTTTTCTTATGATATTGTGCATATGACACTAAGTGGTACTGTAGTAACTTCACACGTCTCCTAGTTCAGCCTAAGCTGCTCTGCTAAGCTACCATTATCTATCAGCCTAAGCTGCTAGACACCCTATACACTAATAAGGGATAACTGGGCCTGGTGCAAGGTGCAAGTACCCCTTGGTACTCACTACAAGCCAGTCCAGCCTCCTACATTGGTTGTGCAGTGGTGGGATAAGTGCTTGAGACTACTTACCACTCTTGTCATTGTACTTTTCATAAGAGAAAAATATACAAAACAAGGTCAGTGTATATACACATAGCCAAAAAGTTTTTCATTTCCTCTTTTCACTTTTTTCTAAGTGCTGAAAAGTACTTCTAAACTTTCAAAAAGTTCTTAAAAGTTTAAAAAGTTTTTTCTGTCTTTCCAAAAAGTTCTGAAAACTTTTTTCTCTTTTTCTATCACTTTAACTCTCTCTAAAAAATGTCTGGCACAGGCAAAAATGTTGAACTGTCCAAACTTGCATATGATCACCTTAGCTGGAAAGGAGCAAGGAGTCTCTGCATAGAGAGAGGTTTGAGTGTAGGGAAGAATCCTTCCTTAGAACTGTTAATTAATATGCTTAGAGTACAGGATAAGGCCATAAGTGCCAAATCTGGTGAAAAAGTAGCTAATGGTTCACAATCTGATCCAGGGACTCCCCCAGGAAAAGGTTCAGGAAAGAAACTTCTCAGCCTGCCCATTACTAGACAGTCTAGCACAGTTGGTACAGAGGTTGAATCACACCATACTGATGGTGTGCTCTCACATTATACTGGTAGCCAAGCTGTTAGGGTGCCGTCTGTAAGGGACAGGTCTCCTTCTGTTCATTCCCATCATACCTCTGTATCTAGAAATGTCCCTCCCACCCACCCTGATGACAGATTGTTAGAAAGGGAGCTCAATAGATTGAGAGTGGAACAAACCAGACTGAAGCTCAAGAAGCAACAGCTGGATTTGGATAGACAGTCTTTAGAAGTAGAGAAGGAAAGACAGAAGTTGGGTTTAGATACCCATGGTGGCAGCAGCAGTATTCCCCATAGTCATCCTGCAAAAGAGCATGATTCCAGGAATCTGCACAAGATAGTTCCCCCTTATAAGGAGGGGGATGACATTAACAAGTGGTTTGCTGCACTTGAGAGGGCCTGCGCTGTACAGGATGTCCCTCAAAAGCAGTGGGCTGCTATCCTATGGCTATCATTTAGTGGAAAAGGTAGGGATAGGCTCCTTACTGTGAAAGAAAATGATGCCAATAATTTCCAAGTTCTTAAGAATGCACTCCTGGATGGTTATGGCTTAACCACTGAACAGTACAGGATAAAGTTCAGAGAGACCAAAAAGGAGTCTTCACAAGACTGGGTTGATTTCATTGACCAGGCAGTGAAGGCCTTGGAGGGGTGGTTACATGGCAGTAAAGTTACTGATTATGACAGCCTGTATAACTTAATCCTGAGAGAGCATATTCTTAATAATTGTTTGTCTGATTTGTTGCACCAGTACTTGGTGGACTCTGATCTGACCTCTCCCCAAGAATTGGGAAAGAAGGCAGACAAATGGGTCAGAACAAGAGTGAACAGAAAAGTTCATACAGGGGGTGACAAAGATGGCAACAAAAAGAAGGATGGTAAGTCTTCTGACAAGGGTGGGGACAAATCTAAAAATGAGTCTTCATCAGGCCCACAAAAACACTCTGGTGGGGGTGGTGGGTCCAAATCTTCCTTTAATCAGAACAAGGAAAAGAAACCATGGTGCTATTTATGTAAAATAAAAGGCCATTGGACAACAGATCCCAGTTGTCCAAAGAAAGGCACCACAGCTCCTACCACTACAACCCCTACTGCTACACCTAGTGTCCCTACTAATAGCAGTGGTGGTGGGAGCAAACCTACTAATAGCCAATCCAAGGGAGTAGCTGGGCTCACTTTTGGTAATTTAGTTGGGGTTGGTCTGATTAGGGAGACCACAGAGGCTACTTTAGTCTCTGAAGGGGCTATTGATTTAGCCACTTTGGTTGCTTGCCCCTATAACTTGGAGAAGTACAAGCAACTAACCCTAATAAATGGTGTTGAGGTCCAGGCCTACAGGGACACAGGTGCCAGTGTCACAATGGTGATTGAGAAACTGGTGCACCCTGAACAACACATACTTGGACACCAGTACCAAGTAACCGATGCTCACAACATAACACAAAGCCACCCCATGGCTGTTGTAAATCTCAACTGGGGGGGTAACTGGTCCAAAGAAAGTTGTGGTAGCTTCAGATTTACCTGTAGACTGTCTATTAGGGAATGATTTGGAGACATCAGCTTGGTCAGATGTGGAATTGGAGGCCCATGCAGCAATGCTGGGCATTCCAGGGCATATTTTTGCTTTGACAAGGGCTCAGGCCAAAAAGCAAAAAGGACAGGGAAGCTTGGATCCTGGAACAATGGACCAAGTGCTCCCTAAAGCTAGGGCTAGTAGAAGCAAACCACTTCCTACTATCCCTACCTCTACAGTGGATTCTACTTCTGAGGAAGAAGAATTCCCTCCCTGTGCAGAACCTACACCAGAGGAGCTGGAAACAGACACTGCTGAGCTTTTGGGTGAAGGGGGGCCTGCCAGGGAGGAGCTGAGTGTGGCACAGCAAACCTGTCCCACATTAGAGGGTCTCAGACAGCAAGCTGTCAAACAGGCTAATGGGGATGTCAGTGACTCTCACAGAGTTTACTGGGAGGACAACCTCTTGTACACTGAGCATAGGGATCCTAAACCTGGAGCTGCCAGGAGATTAGTGATTCCTCAGGAGTACAGAAAGTTCCTCCTAACACTGGCACATGACATTCCCTTAGCTGGGCATCTAGGACAAATGAAAACTTGGGACAGGCTTGTTCCCCTGTTTCATTGGCCTAGGATGTCTGAGGACACAAAATAATTTTGCAAGTCCTGTGAAACCTGTCAAGCCAGTGGCAAAACAGGTGGCACCCCAAAGGCACCCCTTATCCCACTACCTGTGGTTGGGGTTCCCTTTGAAAGGGTAGGGGTTGACATAGTTGGCCCCCTTGACCCTCCTACTGCTTCAGGCAATAGGTTTATCTTGGTGGTAGTGGACCATGCCACAAGATATCCTGAAGCTATTCCTTTAAGGACCACTACAGCTCCTGCAGTGGCATAGGCCCTCCTGGGAATATTTTCCAGAGTGGGCTTCCCAAAGGAAGTGGTATCAGACAGGGGAAGCAATTTCATGTCTGCATACTTAAAGGCCATGTGGAAGGAGTGTGGTGTAACGTACAAGTTCACAACACCCTATCATCCACAAACAAATGGACTGGTGGAGAGATTTAATAAAACTCTCAAAGGCATGATTATGGGACTCCCTGAAAAACTCCGCAGGAGATGGGATATCCTTCTACCATGCCTCCTTTTTGCCTACAGGGAGGTACCCCAGAAAGGAGTGGGCTTCAGCCCCTTTGAACTTCTTTTTGGACACCCTGTTAGGGGTCCACTCACACTTGTAAAGGAGGGTTGGGAACAACCTTTAAAAGCTCCTAAGCAGGATATTGTGGATTATGTACTTGGCCTCAGATCAAGGATGGCTGAGTACATGAAAAAGGCCAGTAAAAACCTTCAGGCCAGCCAAGAGGTCCAGAAGCAATGGCATGATCAGAAGGCTGTTTTGGTTCAGTAACAACCAGGGCAGAAAGTGTGGGTCTTGGAGCCTGTGGCCCCAAGAGCACTCCAAGATAAATGGAGTGGACCCCACACAATTGTTGAAAAGAAGGGTGAAGTCACCTACTTGGTTGACTTAGGCACTGCCAGGAGTCCCCTTAGGGTGCTCCATGTCAACCGCCTGAAACCCTACTATGACAGGGCTGATCTCACCCTGCTCATGGCAACAGATGAGGGACAGGAAGAAGACAGTGATCCTCTACCTGATCTCTTCTCTTCTACAGATCAAGATGCTCTTGTGGAAGGTGTAGTTTTGGCTGATTGTCTTACTGCTGAGCAGAAAGACAATTGCATAAATCTCCTAGGACAATTTTCAGAACTCTTCTCTACTGTGCCAGGCACCACTTCTTGGTGTGAGCACACTATAGATACTGGAGACAGTTTACCTGTCAAAAGTAAGATCTATAGGCAGCCTGACCATGTCAGGGACTGCATAAAGCAAGAAGTTCAGAAAATGTTGGAACTAGGAGTGGTTGAGCACTCTGACAGTCCATGGGCTTCTCCTGTGGTACTGGTACCAAAACCCAATTCTAAAGATGGAAAGAAGGAAATGAGGTTTTGTGTAGACTATAGAGGTCTCAACTTGGTAACCAAAACTGATGCTCACCCTATACCCAGGGCAGATGAGCTTATAGATACACTGGCATCTGCCAAGTATCTAAGCACTTTTGATTTGACTGCAGGGTATTGGCAGATCAAATTGTCAGAAGATGCTAAACCTAAGACTGCATTTTCTACCATTGGAGGACATTACCAGTTTACTGTAATGCCTTTTGGTTTGAAAAATGCACCTGCCACTTTTCAGAGGTTGGTGAACACAGTCCTGCAAGGGCTGGAAGCTTTCAGTGCAGCATATTTGGACGATATAGCTGTCTTTAGCTCCAGCTGGGATGATCACCTGGTCCACCTATGGAAAGTTTTGGAGGCCCTGCAAAAGGCAGGCCTCACTATCAAGGCTTCAAAGTGCCAGATAGGGCAGGGTAAGGTGGTTTATCTGGGACACCTTGTTGGTGGGGAACAGATTGCACCACTTCAGGGGAAAATCCAAACTATTATTGATTGGGTTCCCCCTACCACTCAGACTCAGGTGAGAGCCTTCCTAGGCCTCACTGGGTATTACAGGAGGTTCATTAAGAACTATGGCTCCATTGCAGCCCCTCTTAATGACCTCACATCCAAGAAAATTCCTAAAAAGGTATTATGGACAGCAAGCTGTCAGAAAGCTTTTGAGGAGCTGAAGCAGGCCATGTGCTCTGCACCTGTCCTGAAAAGCCCTTGTTACTCTAAAAAATTCTATGTCCAAACTGATGCATCTGAATTAGGAGTAGGGGCAGTCCTATCACAACTTAATTCTGAGGGCCAGGATCAACCTGTTGCTTTTATTAGTAGGAGGTTGACCCCTAGAGAAAAGCGTTGGTCTGCCATTGAGAGGGAGGCCTTTGCTGTGGTCTGGGCTCTGAAGAAGTTGAGGCCATACCTGTTTGGCACTCACTTCATTGTTCAGACAGACCACAAACCTCTACTTTGGCTAAAACAAATGAAAGGTGAAAATCCTAAATTGTTGAGGTGGTCCATATCCCTACAGGGAATGGACTATACAGTGGAACATAGACCTGGGAGTAGCCACTCCAATGCGGATGGACTCTCCAGATATTTCCACTTAGACAATGAAGACTCATCAGGTAATGGCTAGTCTTATTGTCCTTCGTTTGGGGGGGGTTGTGTAGGAAAGTACCATCTTGCCTGGCATGTTACCCCCATTTTTCACTGTATATATGTTGTTTTAGTTGTATGTGTCACTGGGACCCTGGTAACCCAGGGCCCCAGTGCTCATAAGTGTGCCTGAATGTGTTACCTGTGTAGTGACTAACTGTCTCACTGAGGCTCTGCTAATCAGAACCTCAGTGGTTATGCTCTCTCATTTCTTTCCAAATTGTCACTGACAGGCTAGTGACCATTTTTACCAATTTACATTGGCTTACTGGAACACCCTTATAATTCCCTAGTATATGGTACTGAGGTACCCAGGGTATTGGGGTTCCAGGAGATCCCTATGGGCTGCAGCATTTCTTTTGCCACCCATAGGGAGCTCTGACAATTCTTACACAGGCCTGCCACTGCAGCCTGAGTGAAATAACGTCCACGTTATTTCACAGCCATTTTACACTGCACTTAAGTAACTTATAAGTCACCTATATGTCTAACCTTTACCTGGTAAAGGTTAGGTGCAAAGTTACTTAGTGTGAGGGCACCCTGGCACTAGCCAAGGTGCCCCCACATTGTTCAGAGCCAATTCACTGAACTTTGTGAGTGCGGGGACACCATTACACGCGTGCACTACATATAGGTCACTACCTATATGTAGCTTCACCATGGTAACTCCGAATATGGCCATGTAACATGTCTATGATCATGGAATTGCCCCCTCTATGCCATCCTGGCATTGTTGGTACAATTCCATGATCCCAGTGGTCTGTAGCACAGACCCTGGTACTGCCAGACTGCCCTTCCTGGGGTTTCACTGCAGCTGCTGCTGCTGCCAACCCCTCAGACAGGCAGCTGCCCTCCTGGGGTCCAGCCAGGCCTGGCCCAGGATGGCAGAACAAAGAACTTCCTCTGAGAGAGGGTGTGACACCCTCTCCCTTTGGAAAATGGTGTGAAGGCAGGGGAGGAGTAGCCTCCCCCAGCCTCTGGAAATGCTTTGTTGGGCACAGATGTGCCCAATTCTGCATAAGCCAGTCTACACCGGTTCAGGGACCCCTTAGCCCCAGCTCTGGCGCGAAACTGGACAAAGGAAAGGGGAGTGACCACTCCCCTGACCTGCACCTCCCCTGGGAGGTGTCCAGAGCTCCTCCAGTGTGCTCCAGACCTCTGCCATCTTGGAAACAGAGGTGCTGCTGGCACACTGGACTGCTCTGAGTGGCCAGTGCCACCAGGTGACGTCAGAGACTCCTTGTGATAGGCTCCTTCAGGTGTTAGTAGCCTTTCCTCTCTCCTAGGTAGCCAAACCCTCTTTTCTGGCTATTTAGGGTCTCTGTCTCTGGGGAAATTTTAGATAACGAATGCACGAGCTCAGCCGAGTTCCTCTGCATCTCCCTCTTCACCTTCTGATAAGGAAACGACCGCTGACCGCGCTGGAAGCCTGCAAACCTGCAACATAGTAGCAAAGACGACTACTGCAACTCTGTAACGCTGATCCTGCCGCCTTCTCGACTGTTTTCCTGCTTGTGCATGCTGTGGGGGTAGCCTGCCTCCTCTCTGCACCAGAAGCTCCGAAGAAATCTCCCGTGGGTCGACGGAATCTTCCCCCTGCAACCGCAGGCACCAAAAAGCTGCATTACCGGTCCCTTGGGTCTCCTCTCAGCACGACGAGCGAGGTCCCTCGAATCCAGCGACGCTGTCCAAGTGACCCCCACAGTCCAGTGACTCTTCAGCCCAAGTTTGGTGGAGGTAAGTCCTTGCCTCACCTCGCTGGGCTGCATTGCTGGGAACCGCGACTTTGCAGCTACTCCGGCCCCTGTGCACTTCCGGCGGAAATCCTTCGTGCACAGCCAAGCCTGGGTCCACGGCACTCTAACCTGCATTGCACGACTTTCTAAGTTGGTCTCCGGCGACGTGGGACTCCTTTGTGCAACTTCGGTGAGCACCGTTTCACGCATCCTCGTAATGCCTGTTTCTGGCACTTCTCCGGGTGCTACCTGCTTCTGTGAGGGCTCTTTGTCTTGCTCGACGTCCCCTCTCTCTGCAGGTCCAATTTGCGACCTCCTGGTCCCTCCTGGGCCCCAGCAGCGTCCAAAGACGTCAAACGCACGATTTGCGTGTAGCAAGGCTTGTTGGCGTCCTTCCGGCGGGAAAACACTTCTGCACGACTCTCCAAGGCGAGCGGGATCCATCCACGAAAGGGGAAGTCTCTAGCCCTTTTCGTTCCTGCAGAAACCTCAGCTTCTTCTGTCCAGTCAAAGCTTCTTTGCACCCGCAGCTGGCATTTCCTGGGCATCTGCCCATCTCCGACTTGCTTGTGACTTTTGGACTTGGTCCCCTTGTTCCACAGGTACCCTAGATTGGAAATCCACAGTTGTTGCATTGCTGGTTTGTGTCTTTCCTGCATTATTCCTCTAACACGACTCTTTTGTCCTTAGGGGAACTTTAGTGCACTTTGCACTCACTTTTCAGGGTCTTGGGGAGGGTTATTTTTCTAACTCTCACTATTTTCTAATAGTCCCAGCGACCCTCTACAAGGTCACATAGGTTTGGGGTCCATTCGTGGTTCGCATTCCACTTCTGGAGTATATGGTTTGTGTTGCCCCTATCCCTATGTTTCCCCATTGCATCCTATTGTAACTATACATTGTTTGCACTGTTTTCTAAGACTATACTGCATATTTTTGCTATTGTGTATATATATCTTGTGTATATTTCCTATCCTCTCACTGAGGGTACACTCTAAGATACTTTGGCATATTGTCATAAAAATAAAGTACCTTTATTTTTAGTATAACTGTGTATTGTGTTTTCTTATGATATTGTGCATATGACACTAAGTGGTACTGTAGTAGCTTCACACGTCTCCTAGTTCAGCCTAAGCTGCTCTGCTAAGCTACCATTATCTATCAGCCTAAGCTGCTAGACACCCTATACACTAATAAGGGATAACCGGGCCTGGTGCAAGGTGCAAGTACCCCTTGGTACTCACTACAAGCCAGTCCAGCCTCCTACAATGACAACCTTGAATGTCCATGTGTATCCTAATGTTTAAGTGACATTACCACTAGTTTTGTGCGCTGGGCCATATACAATATTACACATGTTTACTATCCATGAAGGAATAGGAGCGCAATTCTCTGGTTGCTCAAAGGCCATGTGATTTAGATATGATTACATGTTTTGAAACAATTGGTTAGTACTCACAACATGAATATACACACACCATACCCATGCAAATGAAGACTAAGGAACCATTAAGGATCATTTCTGCCAGGGCCTTCCCTCCAAGAAGAAGAGCCTCCTCCAAGATGTGAGCCACCAAAGAGCCAGTCTGTGAGCACTGCCCTGATGCAGTGTGAGTGTGATAATCCTGCTCTGCCCTGTCCTCCCACTCACACCCCTTGACTTTGGGACACCCTGTATCTCTATTGGGGTTGTGTCCCACTGGCTGAGTCAGTGAGGAATGTCTCCTTCCTGGGACTCAGGGCAGTGTCCCATCAGGTGAGATGCTGAGGTTGGCCCTCTTCACACCAGGGCTCAGGACAGTCTCCCATCAAGTGACACTTTTTTATTCTGATTTTGGAGCAAATTGATTCCTCTCTGTAGTCCTCACAGTTCTGGAGATGCAGCTGTTTAAAGGCACAGAATCATGTTACCTGTAAATCCCAGGGCCTCCTGGGTGTATTCAGTTGGTGTCATCTGTCGTGTTTGGCCACACAAGCCTAACATTTGGCCAGCAGCAGTCAGTTCAATCATATGGGCTCCTAAAATATTGGTATCCCAGAAGCTTGGTCTGGCTTAAGATGAGGATTGCACCAGTAGGTGCACTTGCAAACACTGAAGTTTAAAATTTTAAAACCAATCCTCCCCTCCCGCTGAAACAGGTCTTAAGGTAAGGCAACCAGACCGTTAGGGTTCAAATCATCAGGACACAAACTCACATATACCAGACCTCTTACCCCTGGAAAGTAACAAGAAATTAAATACAAGAAGTAAGGGACAGGACCCTACTTTATGTCTCTAAGGGTGCAATTAGATATCTGGAAGTACAGCTGGCAGCTTCCCTATCGGGTTGGTATCATGTGAACATACCTTACAGAAACACAGGCCAGATGTCAGCTGACTAATAGAGGCTACCATAGGACCCATGGGTTAGGGCTACCATTGGACCCAGCGGTTAGGGCTATCATTGGACCCAGGGGTTAGGGCTATCATTGGACCCAGGGGTTAGGGCTACCATTGGACCCAGCGGTTAGGGCTATCATTGGGCCCAGGGGTTAGGGCTACCTTTGGACCTAGGAGTTGGGCAACCCATTGGACCCATGACATAAATCTATCTTTGGACCCAGGAGTTAGGTGTTCCATTGGACCCAGGGTTTACGGGTTCTATTGGACCCAGGAGTTAGAGATTTCATTGGACCCAGGAGTTAGGAGTTCCATTAGACTCAGGAGTTAGGGTTACCATTGGACTTTCCCTCCCATTTAAAAAGAACCTTTAGCACATCCAGGTAACTGGGAACAGGTGAAGAGCGTTTCCTGTGTGGGACTCCCAGGGCCTGGCAAGTGCCAACAAGTAGAAACTCTCATTTCCACCCTCTATGGGTAAGCAACCACTCAGCACTCGCTCTTAGGAAGCCGCACATCCATGTACCCATGTACATTCACGAGGTGAACATAACTACTACTGACGTACAGGTGACTATCACAACTGCCCCGTCCCACTTACTGGGCCCTCAGCTAACATTACTCCTTTGTGGAGACCACAAATAGATCATTTTGTCAGAGAGTCATCCCACTTGCCCCCCATGTTCAATCACGCTGGTAAAAACTCACCCCCAGAATTACACTATTCTGAATCCCGCACCTCCCTGATCTATCTATCCACAGCTCCTCTAAAGGACATGATTAGCCCCCCAGACCCAATGACCACCACCTTGCCAGCACTTGAAGAACTCACACCGGTACCAAAGCCACAAAGCTTAACCACAACAACCCCCATCACACACACCTAAATCAGACAGATTATCCCAGGACAACCAACTGATTGAAAGCCATCAGTACAGACAGTGGACATACACCATTTCACTTGCTAGATAGAAGTTAAAAATTAAGGGACTCTCGAAAGCATGATTGCTGGGTTCCCAGAAGACCCTTCCCACTACACCATAGCATGCCATTCAACACAGCTACAGCACTCACCTCCCATGAAAAGCCTCCACATCCTCCTTCCCAACCTCAGGATCCATTAACCCACCAACCTACCCTCAATTCCTGTCTCAGGCCGCAGCCTGACTACTTCCCTAAATCATTGTCACCCACATCCCCTATACCTTCACTTGTACTATGCAAGGCCACACCTTCTCAAAGGATCATCACGTTGAGGACAGAGATGCAGCAGCTAAATGCCTGCACGGAGTGGGCATGGCTAGCTAGCCAAATGGCAAAGGTGAGTCTATGAGTTCAGCAACCACTGGTCCAGCAAACTAGATATGGTGGCCTCTAGATGAATCAAATGGTCTCATAAGGGCAGCTGCTTTACATGTAGGCTGCTGAGACCTAGGAGGAGCAAAGTGTAGACCTGGGCAGTCTCTGACAACGAGCAGAACAGGAGGATAGCACTCACCAGGCAGACCCAAAATAGCAGTGACTGCTGAGTGGTAACAGTGGAGCAGCCAAAGAGTCACTGTGACAGGAGGTAAGTGTGGCTTGGATCACCCCCAGACCCTCCCTCTGCACAGACAACACACATGGAGGCCTCATGACCCAATGGTCATGATGGCGAGACCACAGGACATAGCAACCCCTATCTGAGAGGCCCAAACATAGACCAGACACTTGGGTCCCGCAGCAAAGAGGAGGGTCAGATGACGCACTAGTTAAGACTCATGATGATGTCCTGGTTGGTCCTAGAAACAGCTTAGAGAAGTGGGGAGCAATAACCTGTAACAAAGAGGTAGCAGGGGAAAAGTGAGCAGAGCAAATACAATGTTTCACGGCATGGTCCCCCGAAACTCACACTGAAACAGTGCCAAACAGGGTGTCACGCAGTACCTGGTGACACAGTGTGAACAACGGTGAAGCACAGCAGCAAAAGTAAATCAAAAAGTGCTGTAAATAACAAGTGAAATCCAGATACCCCAGGAAAGAGGTACTCCCCAAGTGATGGAGCTTTGAATGCTTCAGAAAAATCCTAAAAAAGACAGCATGGGGATAGACTCCTTCTGACACAAGCAAAGAGTGGTGCAAAACAGCAGAACTTGAGATAACTTCGCTGCAGAAAAGATGAAAATAACCTCACAAAAGAGGACCTCAAACAATGCAACAGGATCTGAGAAAAGATTGGAAATAAGACTTGTGACAGGAGTCAGATGACATCAAGAAAAGCAATAATGAAACGATAACTGCAAGACTGGATGTGGACAAGACTGGCACATGCATGGCGGAAACTGAGACATCTGTGCAATAACCCATGGGCAAGACAACAGAGAATGTCTACAAATTAACCTTGCTGGAAGCACAACTGAGCTTGTTGCAACTAAATTGTAGGGATTTAGAGAATAGAGCGAGAAGAAATAACATCAGAATCCATAATGCAAGAGAGGGGGTGGAGAAATCTGACATCCTTGACTACGTTCAAATGGTGTTTGGCCATGTGTCATCAGAATGGAATAGGTGTACAGAGTAGGTAAGAAGAATCCAAGAAATAACAACACACACAGGGCCACAGTGGTAAAACTACCCTAATATCCACCAAAGAAAAGATTCCCCAAGGGATGTGCGCTCCTCGCCTGATTCTGCTGCAACACTTGTCCCAGTTCACTTCAGAGACGTGCAAGAACCTGAGTGGCATATGTAGGAAAGTACACTCTTTTTGGCATGCTACCCCCAATTTCTGCCTGATCTCAGTGTGTTTTGACTGTGTCACTGTGATCCTGCTAGCCAGGACCTCAGTGCTTATAGGTTTTGACCTGTGTTAGAAATGGGTTCTTTGGTTGGCTGGCATGTTACCCTCTGCCCAAGCAAGGACCCTCACACTAGTCAGGGTGAGTCACACACAATCCAAATTATCCTGTGCCCACTCTCTGGTAGCTTGGCACTGAGCAGTCAGGCTTAACTTAGAAGGCAATGTGTAAAGTATTTGTGCAATAAGTCATGCAATAACACAGTAGAACCCCACAAAAATACACCACACAGTGTTTAGAAAAATATATAATATTTATCTGTTAAGATGCAGGTAAAAACAATTAAAATGCAATAAGTATATTTTGAAAATATCACTGTAAAAATGATAAAAAGTGTCTTTAGTCTTTTAAAAGCAATAAATGTCTCTTTCAAGCACAAAGTATTTGGTTTGCATTCAAAATCTCTGCAAAGAAAAGCAGAGGACGAGATGCGTGGAAAACAGGGAGGTGTGCGTAGATTTCTCAGGCCGCACACAGCAATGCGTCATTTCGTTTTTACACAGGGACGGCTTTGCGTCAATTTCCGGCACTCGTTGTGGATCCTCTTTGGGTTGCGGGGTTTTCGGATGCCCCGGGGACGATGCATGGATTTCCGGCGCTGACAGGATGAAGTCACAGGGGCTGCGTCGATCTGGTGGGCGTTGTGTGGAAATTTCTACTGCACAGCAGGCACTGCGTCGATTCCTCTCTGGAAGTCAGGCTGCGTCGTTCCGGCTCGACTGTGCGTTGATCCAGTGGACCATGCGTCACATTTCCGGTAGCTACGCTGGCGCTGCCTCGATCTTCTCTTTGCAAAGTCGTGCTGTGTCGCTCCGGTTAGGCATGCGGGCAATTTTTCACAGCAATGCAGACTGTGATTAGTTTCTGGCAGGCTGTGCGTCGATTTTCACCACATAAGGAGTCCTTCATGTAGAGATGAAGCCTTTTCAATCAATCAATCAAGGCATTTATAGAGCGCGCTACTCCCCGGTGAGGGTCTCAAGGCGCTGGGGGGGGGTTACTGCTGCTCGAAGAGCCAGGTCTTGAGGCGCTTCCTGAAGGCGAGGTGGTCCTGGGTAGTCCTGAGGTGGACAGGAAGGGAATTCCATGATTTGGCTGCCAGGTAGGACCTCCAGCGGTGGTTCTGCGGATGCGAGGGACGGCGGCGAGAGCGAGGCTGGATGAGCGAAGTTGACGGGTGGGCGTGTAGAAGGCGAGGTGACTGTTGAGGTATTCAGGGACCTTTTTGTGGAGGGCTTTATGGGCGTGGGTGAGGAGCCTGAAGGTGATCCTTTTGTTGACGGGGAGCCAGTTCAGGTGTTTCAGGTGGGCGGATATGTGGCTGTGGCGAGGTACGTCGAGGATGAGGCGTGCAGAGGCGTTTTGTATGCGTTGAAGACGTTTCTGAAGTTTTACGGTGGTTCCTGCGTATAGGGTGTTTCCGTAGTCCAGGCGGCTTGTGACGAGGGCGTGGGTAACAGTTTTTCTGGTATCGGCGGGGATCCAGCAGAAGATCTTTCAGAGCATGCAAAGGGTGTGGAAGCAAGAAGCCGAGACGGCGTTGACTTGTTTGGTCATGGTGAGAAGGGGGTCCAGGATGAATCCGAGGTTGCGTGCGTGGTCTGAAGGGGTTGGTGCGGTACCCAGGGCCGTTGGCCACCAAGAGTCGTCCCAGGCGGACGGGGAGTTTCCGAGGATGAGGACCTCCGTCTTGTCTGAGTTCAGCTTCAGGCGGCTGAGCTTCATCCATTGTGCGACGTCTTTCATTCCATCCTGCAGGTTGGCTTTGGCGGTGGCTGGGTCTTTGGTGAGGGAGAGTATCAGCTGGGTGTCGTCGGCGTAGGAGATGATGTTGATGTTGTGTTTGCGAGGGGGCTCATGTAGATATTGAAGAGAGTAGGGCTGAACGAGGAGCCTTGTGGGACGCCGCAGATGATCTCGGTGGGTTCTGAGCGGAAGGGCGGGAGGTAGACTCTTTGGGTTCGGTCCGAGAGGAACGAGATGATCCAGTCCAGAGCCTGTCCTTGGATACCGGTGGAGCGGAGGCGGGTTATTAGGGTGCGGTGGCAGACGGTGTCGAAGGCAGCCGAGAGGTCAAGGAGGATGAGGGTGGTAGTTTCTCCGCTGTCCATCAGGGTTCTGATGTCATCAGTGACTGCGATGAGGGCGGTTTCCATGCTGTGGTTGGCCCAAAAGCCAGATTGGGAGGGGTCGAGCAAGTTGTTGTCTTCGAGGAAGTTGGTCAGTTGCTTGTTGACGGCCTTCTCGATGACCTTGGCCGGGCAGGGGAGGAGCGAGATGGGGCAGAAGTTCTTCAGGTCATTGGGGTCCGCCGTAGGTTTTTTCAGGAGATCGTTGACTTCTGCATGTTTCCAGCTCTCGGGGAAGGTGGCAGATGCAAACGAGCTGTTGATGATGCTCTGGAGGTAGGGGGCGATGATGTTGTCGGCTTTGTTGAAGATGTGATGGGGGCACGGGTCTGATGGGGCACCGGAGTGGATGGTGTTCTTGGTGGTTCTAGTCTCTTCGGAGCTGATGGGGGTCCAGGCGTTGAGGGTGATGGTTGGGGCTGTGAGTTCAGTGGTGGTCGGCGGGATCTGGGGTCCGAAGCTGTCATGTATGTTGGTGATCTTACGATGGAAGAAAGTAGCGAGGGAGTTGCAGAGTTCTTGTGAGGGGGTGATGGTGTTGGAGCTGGTGTTGGGATTGGAGAGCTCTTTGACGATGTTGAAGAGTTCTTTGCTGTTGTGGGTGTTCTTGTCCAGTCTCTCTTTGAAAGATGCTCTTTTGGTGGAGCGGATCAGCTGGTGGTGTTCACGGGTGGCGATCTTGAGGCTGACCAGTTTTCTGCAGTGTGCTCTTTGCGCCAGTTTTTTCGAGGGTACGGCAGGCTTTCTTGGATTCTTTGAGGGCGTCTGTGAACCACAGCGGCTGCCATAAGAAGGAAGGGGGGGAGGAGGGGTCAGCTGGGAGGCGGGAGGGGGGACAACGAATGGAAGCAGGAGGGGCGGAGTCACTGGGGGCAGCGGCGAGAAAGCGGGAGGCGGGAGATCGCAAAACAGGGAACTAGAGGGAAAACGGCAACAGGAGAAAAAGGCAAGAATATAGAGAAGGCAAAGAGTGATTAAGACAACAAGATAGAAAGGCAGCAATATAGAAAAGGCGAGGAGACATTAGGGCAACAAGATAGTTATTGGCAACAAGGGAGAAAACGGTGACAGGAGAAGCAAAGGCAGCGAGATGCAAGGAGGCAACAGGAGAGAAGCGGCAACAGGAGTAGGAAAGGCAGCGATATACAAGAAGGCAACAGGTGAGAAGCGGCAACAGGAGAAGGAGAGGCAGCAACAAGAGAGATTAAGGCAGCAAGATGGAAAGGCAGCAAGAGAGTACACGGTAGTAGGAGAGAGAAGGCAACAAGAGAGAGAGCAGAACGGATGCAAAGTGCAGAGTGGAGTCAAAACCTACACACAGGTGGCAGAAGTCTGGGCAGATGGAGCTGCAGCGGCGGGGGAGCGACCTACCCGAGGGTCAAGGGTCACTCCCGAGGGTCAAGGGTTTTGGCCCTGAGACTTCAGGGAACAGGAGGCAAGCTCTATCCAAGCCCATGAAGAGCACTTCTCACCACAGCCAGAGAGCAGCAAGGGAGCAGGGCAACAGCAAGGCAGCAGTCCTTCACAGAAAGCAGTCAGGTGAGTCCTTTGGGCAGCCAGGCAGTTCTTCTTGGCAGGATGCAGGTTGTGGTTCAGGTTCTCTTCTCCAGGAAGTGTCTGAGTTGGTAGGGCAGAGGCCCTGTTTAAATACCCAAATGTGCCTTTGAAGTGGGGGAGACTTCAAAGAGTGGCTTAGAAGTGCACAAGGTCCTCTTTCAGTTCAATCCTGTCTGCCAGGGTCCCAGTAGGGGGTGTGGCAGTCCTTTGTGTGAGGGCAGGCTACTGTCCTTTGACATGTAAGTGTCAGGCCCTCCACCCTGCCCCGCCCAGGAAGACCCATTCAAACTGCAGATGTATGCAAGTGAAGCTGAGTATCCTGTGTTTGGGGTGTGTCTGAGTGAATGCACAAGGGAGCTGTCAACTGAACCCAGCCAGACGTGGATTGTAAGGCACACAAGGATTTAAGTGCAGAGAAATGCTCACTTTCTAAAAGTGGCATTTCTAAAATAGTAATATTAAATCCAACTTCACCAGTCAGCAGGATTTTGTATTACCATTCTTGCCATACTAAATATGACCTTCCTACTCCTTTCAGATCAGCAGCTACCATTCAAACAATATATGAGGGTAGCCCCAATGTTAGCCTATGAAAGGAGCAGGCCTCACAGCAGTGTAAAAACAAATTTAGCAGTTTTACACTACCAGGGCAAGTAAACTACACAGGTACATGTCCTGCCTTTTGCCTACACAGCGCCCTGCCCTATGAGTTACCTAGGGCAACCTTAGGGGTGACTTATATGTTCAAAAAGGGGAGTTGTAGGCTTGGGAAGTACGTTTAAATGCCAAGTCGAATTGGCAGTGAAACTGCACACACAGGCCTTGCAATGGCAGGCCTGAGACAAGGTGAAAGAGCTACTTAAGTGGGTGGCACAATCAGTGCTGCAGGCCCACTAGTAGCATTTAATCTACAGGCCCTGGGCACACATAGTGCACTTTACTAGGGACTTATAAGTAAATTAAATAATCCATTGGGTATGATCCAATGTTATCATGTTTAAAGGGAGAGAGCATACACACTTTAGCACTGGTTAGCAGTGGTAAAGTGCGCAGAGTCTTAAAACCAGCAAAAACAGTATATAAAAAGTGGAGGGAGGCAGGCAGGCAGAAAGTTAGGGGTGACAACCCTGAGGCTGTCAGGTCTAACAGCTGCTTGTCAGTATGTTTCACTGTTTTTGTCAGTATGCTAACCAGGACCCCAGTGCTTATGCTCTCTTTCCTCTCAAATGTGTCACTACATACTGGCAACCCAGTATTTCATCCCAAATTGGCATACTGATCCCCCCTTATAAGTCCCTAGTATATGGTACTTAGGTACCCAGGGCATTGGGGTTCCAGGGGATCCCTGTGGGCTCCAGCATTACTTTTGCCACCCATAGGGAGCCCATGCAAAGCCTTCTGCAAGACTGCCACTGCACCCTTTCACAGCCATTTTCACTGCACCAGGTCACTTATAAGTCACCTATATGTCAGGCCTTCCAACCCCAAAGGCTGGGTGCAAAGTATCTGTGTGTGAGGTCACCCCTGCACAATACCTATGTCCAGCTTCATAATGGTAACTCCGAATATGGCCATGTAAGGTGTCTGACACCTGGGAATTGTACCCCAATGCTAATTCCAGTATTGGTTGTACAATCCCATGCACTCTGGGGGCTCCACTGTGGACTCCCAGTACTGCCATACCAGTCTTCTGAGGTTTTCCAGGCAGCCCCAGCTGCTGCCACCTCACAGACAGGTGTCTGCCCTCCTGTTGCTTGAGCAGCTCAAGCCCAGGAAGGCAGAACAAAGGATTTCCTTTGGGAGAGGGGTGTTACACCCTCTCCCTTTGCAAATAGGTGTTACAGGCATGGGAGGGGTAGCCTCCCAGAGCCTCTGGAAATGCTCCTTGCATAATCCTGTCTACACTGGTTCAGGGACCCCCAGTCCCTGCTCTGGTGCAAAACTGGACAAAGGAAAGGGGAATGGGCACTTCCCTGTCCATCACCACCCCAGGGGTGGTGCCCAGGGCTCATCTGGAGTGTCCCTGGGTTTTGCCATCTTGGATTCCAAGGTGGTGGGGCACTCTGGGAGCATCTGAGTGGCCAGTGCCAGCAGGTGACGTCAGAGCCCTACCCTGATAGGTGCTTACCTGGTTAGGTGACCAATCCCCCTTTTAGGGCTATTTAGGGTCTCTCCTCTGGGTGTTTCTTCAGATTCGGATTGCAAGACATGAACCCTCCAGGAACTCTACAAACTGCAACAAAGAAGCCAAGACAACTTCTGCAACATAGTATCTTCAGCTCCTGCCAGCAACTGCAACTGTTTCCAGGTAGTGCATCCTCCGAGGACTGCTTGTCTTCAGCTTGCACCAGAAGAACCGAAGGAATCTCCCGTGGACTGACAGAGTCACTTCCCTGCTTCAGCAGGTACCTCTCTGCAGTGATGACAGGAGGCGTGGGTCCCCTCTCCAGACATCGAGCGTGGATCCAGCAACACTGGTGGTAGATTAAAGTGACCCCGACAGTCCCAAGGTTCAGCTGTCCAACTTTGGTGGCGGTAAGGGCTTGCCTCCCATGGAAGACAGTACCCCAGTTCACCACATGACTTGCAGTTGCCAAGGCTTGTGTGCGACCTTCCAAGAAGTTCTTCGTGCACAGCGCAACTTATGTCCCCAGCACTCCATCCTGCGACATACAGCTTCCTGAGTGGTTCTCCGGCGGCGTGGGATCCCTTTGTATCGTGCTGCGTGGGCCTCCATTTGCACCTTCCTTGTCCCCATGCTGTAAGACTCCTGTGCGCGCTGCCTGGTCTTCTGAGGGTTCTTCAAGTTGCTGAGACCCCCCTCTGTGTCCCCCTTCTGGGTAGAGGCTACCAGGTCCCTCCTTGTCCTGGGAAGCGCCATCTTCCGCTAATCGTGAGCTTTGCATTTGGCGCCACAGAGACCGGCGGCGGCCCACTTGCGGGCCGCGGTCAGATTGGCGATCCACATCTCGGACAGCCATTTCTGCTGCGGGCCGTTTTCAGGTCGCGACCTGTTTTTTTGGGCCGCAACGCAACCTGAAACCTTTCCTTTGGGCTCTGTTTTGGGCTGCCCCCACCTTTTGCCCTCATAGTTTTGCTTACCTGCTTTTTGCTGTTTTTCTTCTTTTCTTCTTTCTTTTCTTTTTTCTTCTTTGGCCATATCTTCTCCTTCCCAGGAGGCCTTGTTTCCTTCCCTGCATGCCTTGCTCACTACTTTTTATACTATGGCTATTTTCCCATTCACTTTAATGTGGCTTTTCCCAATCCAAAAAGGTGTTTTCAATACTTCCTGCATGTCACTTCCTGTTTGACAGTATATAAGCACAGTTGGTCTTCTGCTCCTTGCGTTGCAAACACTTCCGTCCTGGTTGTGCTCCTCGCTCCCATATCCTGTGGTTTTGGACTTTCCTGTTTTTCTCTGCCTGTAGTTTTTTTTTTTTGTCCTCATTCACCCTAGGCCATATACAACCTCCTTTCCCTTTTCAACCGAAGCGCAGGAGATTCTCCTCGGCCAGGGGTTGTTTATTACTCTCAAACAATCTTCAGACTGTTCCAATTCTATGAGGATTTCGGAGCAGGGTGTAAAATCTTTGGACAGATATCACAAATACAAATACAATTCTACTCCAACATTAAACACACAGACATCTGCATGTAGTTTTTGTTCCAGACTTTTTGTGCTTTTCTTTTATCTTTAACATCTTTTTCAGGAGTTCCTTGATTTGCGATTTTTCCCAGACTGGGTTTTTTCCTCTGGGACTCCTTCTGGAGGTTAGGGCCTGCTTGGTGTTATATTATCAGTTGCACCAGGGCTACTGGAAAGGGTCGCCCCTACCTTGGTCAATCCAGAACAAGGAAGAAACCAGGTGGTGCCCAGAGACTGGCAGATTACAGCGGTAAGAAGCGCTTAGGTCATGACATTGCATGTGCCAAGGCTTGTTGGTGGAATCCAGCGACGCAAACCAGACTGCAATCATCCTTCCGGTGTGGGACATCTTCTGCACCAACCAGGAACCCACATCTGTCTTCTTGGGTTCATAACTGACTGTCTTCTCACCAGTGGTTCTTCTTTGGCACCTTCATCTGGGTTAGCAGGGGCTCCTGTTCTGCCTGGACTTTTCAGTGCTTCTTTGACTTGGTCCCCTTCTTCCACCAGTCTTCAGGTCCAGGAATCCATTGATGATGTCTTACAGTCTCTTCTGGTTCTTGCACAATCTTCTATCACGACTTCTTGTATGTTTCAGGAAACGTACTGTGATTTACTCCTGTTTTCCTGGGCTCTGGGGTGGGTTCTATTACTTACCTTTGGCGTTTTCTTACACTCCTAGCGCCCCTCTACACACTACACTTGCCTAGGTGGGAAACTGACTTTCGCATTCCACTATTTTAGTATATGGTTTGTGTTCCCCCTGGGCCCATTGCAACCTATTGTGATTTTCACTATTTGCACTGTTTTCTAACTGTTTACTTACCTGTTTTTGGACACTAGTGTATATATTGTGTATATTACTCACCTCATAAGGGAGTATAGTCACTAAGGTATTTTTGACATTGTGTCACTAAAAATAAAGTACCTTTATTTTTGTAACACTGAGTATTTTCTTTCATGTGTGAGTACTCTGTGACTACAGTGGTATTGCAAGAGCTTTGCATGACTCCTAGTTCAGCCTTGGCTGCTCAGCTACAGCTACCCCTAGAGACCTGGGTTCTAGACACTGACTACATTGAACTAATAAGAGATAACTGGACCTGGTATAAGGTGTAAGTACCTTTGGTTCCCACTACAAACCAGGCCACCCTCCTACAGCATATTTCCAAAATAAGGACGGAGCCTGGTGAGTATTTCTCCTCGTTGTGCCAATTTTATGCCACCCCTAGGGTGGGTTCGGAAACTGATGCATTCCCAGGTTTACGAAACCTTGTAAATCAGGGAACACGCACAGCAACACCCATTGAACACCCCTTTCATGCGGTGTTATGCATGAAAGTGGTCCATATTTACAAGGCCCTGGAAAGCCACGCAAGGTGGCATTGCGTGGCCTTGTAAATATAGGCCGGCACATAGACCGTAAGCTATGTGACCAAAGAGAAGATGCCTACATTCTAAAGACACTGAGGGGCATATTTATACTCTGTTTGCGCTAGATTTGCGTCATTCTTTTTACACAAATCCGGTGCAGACCTAACTCCATATTTATACTTTGGCGCTAGACCCATCTAGTGCCAAATTTATGGAGTTAGAGTAATTTTTTTACCGTGGAAACCTACCTTGCATTAAAGAGATGCAAGGTAGGCGTTCCAGGGCAAAAAATTACTCTAAGGCCTTTGCGCCTTATTTATACTCCTGTGCAAAAATGACGCATGGGAGCTGGAGGGCCTTAAAAAAAGACTCTAAACCGGTTTAGAGTCATTTTTTAACGCCTGGGTCAGTGCAGGCGTTAAGGGAACTGTGGGCTTATTTCCATGGTCTCTGTCCATGGAAGCAGTCCACAGGTGCCCTTCCCTGCCCCCAGGGACACCCCCACCACCCTCGCCCACTCCTAGAGGACACCCATGGATGGGGGGACCCATCTACGGTAAGTAGAGGTAAGTATTTTTTTTTTATTTTTTAAAGTGGCATGGGGGCCTAACTTGGGCCCCCCTACATGCCACTTTCCCCAATGGCCATGCCCAGGGTACATAAGTCCCCTGGGCATGGCCATTGGGCAGGGGGGCATGGCTCCTTTTTTTTTCCAAGACAGGAGTCATTTCCATGGGGGTTGTGTGTGTCAAAAAACGACGCTAGTCAGGTCAGAGTCAATATTTTTGACTCTAACCTGACTTGCACCAGTCTTTGAAGCACAACCCCCAATCTTCCCTACGCCTCTGCTGCCTGGTTAGCGTAATTTATTTTGACGCTAACCAGGCCGCAGTGCCGGCTACCGTCATTCCATAAATAAGGCGGCCGGCTGGCACTTTGGAATGGCGGCAGCCAGCGTTAAACTTTTTGACGCAAATCTGCGCTAGCGCAGGTTTGCGTCAAAAAGTATAAATATAGGCCTGAATTTGGAAATGTGTTGGATGGGAGCGTTATTATTTAAATAACCACAACAGACGTGATAGTCGAACCCAACAAGGGTTGTTAGTAACAATTTGTTTAAATATTGACCAGGTTGAAATCATCAGGGTGCAAATTAAACTAACATATGTCAGACCTTTCACCCCTGGGATATACCAGGAAATTAAACACAAGAAGTAAGGGACAGGACCCTATTTAAAGTCACGAAGGCTGCAATAGGGTAACTAGGAGGGCAGATGACACTTTCGGTATCAGGTTGGTATCATGTACCCACCTTATGGAGAGAAATGATATAAGATCCACTGAAATGGTGGGATCCATATCTATCTTGGATTGAGCTGGATAGTACAATCAAAATAACCTTGATCATAGTAATTATATGTCTTCCAGACACTCCCTATCCATATTGATAACTCCATGCTAAACAATCTTCAGAAAAACTGGATGAAATGTGTTTGTCAGGGGAGAGCACCAAAGATTCAAGGAACATTGTGTGAATTCAAAGGACATGAGGGGGGTATAGGGTTCCCTATACCTATTACTAAGTAGGCTGGGTCCAAATACTAAGGGAGTGGTAAAAAAAGTGAATCTGCTAATCATTGGCGATATACGGGCAGTGCAGTGGTGAGTAGATCTTTATGGATTTAATATGTCTCTACCATAAACACAGACAACAGAACAAACCAAATCACTGACAGTTTATAGATAATTGGGACAAGATTGTTTTTAGATTTAATAGACAACTTTCTTAGTTCTGCTAGCACATATTTTAGAAAACTCAGATTAAACACCAGCCTTGGGTGCATGACCTACCAACATTGATTGGAGATTAGGTGACTATAGAATGTTATCGGGTATGCTTAAAAGCAACAGCTGTGAACAAAGGCCTCACAGAGCCTGAAGGGATTTAAACCCCCTCGGGCCCTGTGAGGCCTTTGTTTTCTTTATTAGAACATGTTTCCCTGTAGTGTTGGAATGTTCCAATAGCCTTATAGCCCGCTGTAGCAGGGCTATACCGGGCATTAAAGTCCCACTCCCTTTAATGCTGCAGCAGGCCTTTAATGGTCTTTAATGGCCGGTACAGCCCGCGACGGCGGGCTAGAAGGCTATATTGGACATGTAAGGAAGGAGATGTAAAAATCAATGGTTTACAAATGTATGGTTCGGGAGGGAGGAGTCGGGAGGTTTCAAAGTTTGCTACTAACTGCACTGGTGGGTCAAAGTTAATTGAGAGAATAAGAGAAGGATCCCTTCTCAAATGTTTACTCTCTGTAGTAATGGAAAATTAATAATGATAGTTACCAAAACAATGTCTGCTCTTCAGCACAAGGGATTTGAACAAAAACCAGTTGAGCGAATTTGATCTGCTCTCAAAAACCACAAAAGACTTCACCTTCATTGCAGAAACTTGGCTCAATGACGTCGCCACACCCACATGCCACAAAGCCATCCAGCCTCATTATGGCATCTCCAACAATAACTGTATGGGGAAAATTGGAGCAAACCCAGCAGTGATTCTTTGTGAAACAATAAAAAATAACCGATATTGAAAACTTCATCTTGAACGATAGCGGATCCTTGCTGGTACGATATCACCTCACTTCTACTCTTACTTGTGCCTTTCTCTTAATATATAGACCACCACCAAGCAACACACATTGTAAAGGTATCACATTATAAGTCATACTTGTCCTCCTGGATCATCACTTAGCGACTGACAACTCTCAGCAATTAGGAGGGACCACAACATCATTGCCAACAGGATCACCATATCCATCCACGTAACACTGCATGAAAACCAGCTACAACCACCAACTGCACATACAGACAACGGAAAAGCGCGGCCTCCAAACATGAAACATCTCCAAACCCCTTAACTTCAATCAATATGTCACATTAGGAATACACACCTTTTCAACTGGATCTCCACAGCATTGCACAACCATATCTTGATAAAGGCCACATCTACGGTTAAACAGTAAAGAAGGACCACATACAGTAATGACAACATCATAAAAGACAAAACCATATTATTACAGAGTAACAAATACTACAAACCAGTCATCAGAGCCATAAAAACAGACATAATTGATGCAGACATCCCTTATATGTAACTCCATAAGAATCAAGCCCATATCTGCAATCCAGGGTGCCAAAATGCAGAAACAGCACGATCGCCACAAGTCTTCTGTGACAAAATCTCCATGGAACTGTTGCCAAAAAATCAAGATATTAAAAACCACCTGAAGGAGACATGCCTAACTTTCCACTTACACATGATTCATCCACTAGAAAGAGGCTTAACACAAAACCCAGCCACTTAATAATTCCAATACCCTCTCTCAAAATAATTCCATTACATTATCATCCCCAATAGATCGTTGGGATGACCTTCACTCTAAGCACCTTCAAAAATCTTCAAAAATGTCCTGTGCAGGTAGGGGAGGGGCTAGAAGTTCACTCAGCAAGTGCTTAGAATTAAGTCCTCCTACATTAAACATCTTCTCCTCAAAAAAAAGAATCTCGACCAATCCAACCATGCAAACCACAGGCCAATATTTTATGGCCCAATCCTAGGTGAAGTAATTGAAAGAATAGTTTTTACTCAACTTTCAAAATTTACTGAGAAAATAACTTAATGTCAGGCTACAATCTGGATTCAGACCAGGGAGCAGCACAGAGTCAGTCCTTGTAAAACTCACAGTGGACCTATTGCTTCTGAACGCATGAGATGCATTTGACTGTGTCTTCCACCACATATGTCTACATGACACAGGACTAAGTTGTGGAATTCCTAGAAACGATCTGAAATAGATCACTTCATATCTCAAAGACAAAGGGCTTGGTGTATGTGCCACCTTTTACATCAGGTCCTCACAACCATCATTGTAGGGTCCCACAGGGAGCCATCACATATTTCCTATTGTTCAACATCTGCTTACCCTCTTACCTCATTCTGCCATTAAAGCTCACCTCTTACAGCTATGCAGGTGATATGCAAATCATTCTAAAAACGGATGGATCAGAAGACAATTGCAAGTCAATAACACCTGACAACTGCCTGCGCACCTTATATGCATAGATGATCAACAAACCCCTAAAGTTCAGCACCAGAAAGACAGAGGTCAGAGCTGTGAATAATAGCCCAAGCTCCAGACTAATGCCACATGGCCCAAGGAACCCTATCCTCCACAGCTACATCAAAAGAAGTAAGAAACCTGTGGATAGCCACGGATTTAGACCTAACCTTGATACCACGTGTCAAGAAGGTCACAAAGAGATCCTTCTACACAATGGAAATACTGCAAACCATCTTCTCATACCTTGGATACCAACAAAAGCTATAATGTATCCTCACACTTGTAATCTCCAATTGTGACTTTGACAAGTCAATATATTTGCATCCTCAGTTGTATAATACCCAAAATACTTTTCAAACTCCTCCCTCACACATTCAAGGCACTACACAGCTTATGCCCTTCCACACACCCGCTCAGCACCAGGATACCCTCTTGCGTGATTAACCAACCTACCACAGGCAGAGCTAGGCACACACAGCTGCTCAGCACCAGGATACCCTTTCAGGTGATAGCGCAATTTACTTATACTCATAACACCTAATCCAACATGCTGCCTCAAGACGCCTTCTCCACCTTCATGCGGATAAAGCATGACATCCGTCCTGCAAGCTCTCCACCGGCTACATAAGCTTGAAAAGCAATGTTCAAGGCATTCTACATTGTCTACTTAGCCTCCCAAGGAAAGGATCACTACACCGACAAATATAATTCAACCAATCCAAACAAATATGAAACTGTACTCGAGGGTTATACCGCGGATCCTCGTAAATGCCGACTATAATAGAAGGCACTGCTTTCAAGTACAAGCTGCCAGGCTCTGGAGCTCACTACCAGTTACTACTTGTAGCATCAGAGAGGACTTACAGTTCAGAGAGGTGAACCACAGTTTCCAAGGTATCTACTCCAATTCATCGCCCCAGGATAGAATCTGAAACAATGATCACTTCTTCAACTACAGTCGACAGATATGCAACAACCCGACCAGCCCACACTCCAATGTTCACAAACACTCTAATAAGATTCTGTGCCTGCTGAGCTGTGAAGCGTTGGCCTGTGCCTAGCCTGTGTGTTATATTATAAAGTAAATTCATACAAAACCCTCCTGGTCCTCACTAATACTAGGCTTGTGGTCCTCCAACCAACTATAGTTCAAACACGCTGCATAGTAATTCTCTTATATAGCGAAACTCTCCTAAGCTACATAAGACATACCCACTACAGGTCATGTCTATTACCCAGTACTGTACCAGTCCACAGCAACAAATCAAGCATCACCAATGGAACAGGCAAGAAATAAAAGAAGAGATCTGCCACACGCCGCTGGCCAACAGAGGACTGTAACTTAGTCCAACACTGCTGGTCCAAACTAACTCTACGATATAACCGCTTGTTTAGATTTCATCATGAGAATCAAATAAGGGAAGATTGTAACATAGTCCATTCCTGCAGATCTCCTGACCATCTCTCCCTCCAACCTACACCTACTCAGGACCTCAAAATCTCAGAATGGACAACTCTGAGTTAACCAACTTGGGCCCTCATTAGGAGTGGCCTCTTAATTCCAGTGGTGCCAGTAACACAGGTTTCCAGCGCTATCGTGATAATGAGATGCTCTATGTTTCCGCAAATCTGTTTATTTTCACAGAGAGATTTTGGCTGGTGGAAGCAATCAAAACCTACGTCTGAAAATCTGGGGAAAAGTAGAATTACTGGCAGAGTGGGACCCAGAATTGCTAATTCCCTCTGTAATTTCTCATTTCCTAGGGGACCGCAAGGGTCTAATTTGTAATGGTCTGGATAGTCCCAATCCCTGGTATCAGTACTTAACCGTGGAGAAAAATCCAGCAGTTTCCAGGCTACTTATAATAAAGACCTTAGTGTAGTGGACCATAAGAAATATCATAAAGAGACCTGCAGATCTCATGAAAGCTGACCCGACCATAAACAGTGTGTTCCTCTTGATCACACTTCCTCATCCATCTGACTGCTAAGTGTTGCCTCTTGTACCACTATAACCACACCTCGGTGGTCATCACTCACGGACATGAAAACACTTCCCATATAGCATCAAAACAAAGATCACCGCTTCCATCCACATTCCTTGCATGTGTACTGTACTGTGCTATTGTGCTACCCATGTAGACAAGCGCTTCAGGGCCCCACAGAGTGGTAGTAAGCGCTATAGAAATGTTAAAACACAAAGCAGCCTGATTCAAGAACAGAGGACAGGAAAATGGGGCTGAATCCCTTTGATCCCCAAGTCTGGGACCACAGACCAACACTGACTGAAGGGACCAATGTTATTAAAATCCAGCCCCTTACTGTGCCAGTACTATAAATACATGTATGGTTATATCTCAAGATTATAAAGTGCTAGGACCTCCTGCCTTTTCACATCTGCCTTTTTTTCACTACACACCTTCACTGGATGTAAATAAAAGACTTAGGTGGTCATTATGACATTGGCGGTGACTGTTAATGTGGCGGTAGTACTGCCAACAGGCTGGTGGTAATTATCGCCAAATTAAGTCCATGGCGGTAATAACTCCTATAGACAGCCAATGTACCACACAATCTGCCAGGGCATTAACACCACTGCTCATGGCAGTAGCCATTAACAGCCAGGCGGAAGACAAGGTACCACCCACCATATTATGACAGGGCAAACTGCCACGATTTCCAGGGCGGTACCAACGCCATCAAAAGCCTGGCGGAAACACATCACAGAAGACCAAAGACTCACCAACAGAGACACAGAGAAGATCAATGCCGCCATGGAACCGGAACTGCAAGTCTTCCCGATGCTCTTCTATGCCATGCTCCACCTCGAACACCAACGCCGACGAAGACGACGACGTTGAGTACAGCCGCCCAGCACACAAGGGAGGGAGGGAGGAAAAGGAGAGTGACACACACACACACGCACAACACACACCAGACACACACGCACCATACACACAACCAGCTGCAGACGTAAGCCAATGGTACAGGACACAAAGTATGATAATACAAGGACTACACGTCGGCAGTACTGAAATTGTAATGTCAAGGCAACAGCCACCATATGAACCAATTTTCGAACAAAGATACATGAACAATTGTCCAGAAAAGGCCAAGGCCCAGTCCAAAGTACATAAGGCCCACATGACCACAGGGCACAGTCCGCGCCCCAACTTGATCCTGGCAAACTCCGCACAAAACTGTGCAGGGGCAACATCTCAGAAGTGGACAGGCACCTCAGGGGGAAGGGGGTGGGGGGCACCTCAGCTGAAGTCGGAACTTGCCCACTGCTTCTGGAAGGGGCTCCATGCCTATTTCCCAATGCTGGGGAGTGCAAGGTCACAGCCTCTGAGGTGGGGAACTTGCCCACTGGTTCTGGAGGGGGCTCCATGCCCATTACCCAATGCTGGGGAGTGCAAGGTCACAGTCTCTGAGGTGGGGAACTTGCCCACTGGTTCTGGAGGGGGCTCCATGCCCATTTCCCAGTGCTGGGGAGTACAAGGTCACAGTCTCTGAGGTGGGGAACTCGTCCACCACTTCTGGAGGGGGCTCCATGCCCATTTCCCAATGCTGGGGAGTGCAAGGTTACAGTCTCTGAGGTGGGGAACTCATCCATCGCTTCTGGAGGGGGCTCCTTTTACAACAGTCCCTGGAGGGTGGCCTACATGTCCTCTGCTGGAGGTGAGGGCTGCATTGTCTCTGCTGGGGGAGGTGTCTCCTGGGCAGCCTCTGCTGGAGGTGAGGGCTGCATTGTCTCTGCTTGGGGAGGTGTCTCCTGGGAAGCCCCTGCTGAAGGTGAGGGCTGCTGTGTCCCAGCTAGGGGAGGTGTCTCCTGGGCAGCCTCTGCTGGATGTGAGGGCTGCTGTGTCCCAGCTGGAAGTGAGGGTTTCTTGCCTGTCATTGGTGGTTGAGTGGGACCCGCTGCTGTCATTGGTGGTTGAGTGGGACCCGCTGCTGTCATTGGTGATTGATTAGGAACCTTTTGTGTCATTGGTGGTTGAGTGGGAACCTCTTCTGTCATTGGTGGTTGAGTGGGAACCTTTTCTGTCATTGGTGGTTGAGTGGAAACCTCTTCTGTCATTGGTGGTTGAGTAAAAAACATTTCTGTCATTGGTGTTTGAGTGGGAACCTCTTCTGTCATTGGTGGTTGATAGGGAACCTTTTCTGTCATTGGTGGTTGAGGGGAACCTCTTCTGTCATTAGTGGTTGAGTGGGAACATTACCCCTCCTGGCTGGTGGAGTGGGATCCTTCCCTTTCCTGGCTGGTGGAGTGGGACCCTTCTCTTTCCTGGCTGGTGGAGTGGGATCCTTCACTTTCCTGGCTGGTTGAGTGGGATTCTTGCCTTTCCTGGCTGGTGGAGTGGGATCCTTCATTGTCTTGCCTCCACGACTAGGAGGTGCCTCCACTGTCCCTGTGGACTGTTTGGCTGAGGTGCTGGGCTGGGTCGTTGGGACCCTGCTCTTATGGGCAGGACAGGGGGCAGGGGGAGGGTAGTGGTCAAGTTGGGCAAGGAAAAAACACATTTTGTCCCTCAATACTTGCAGGTGACTCTGACTATCCAAACCTATTGTGGCTCCTGACTCCTGTGAGGAATGCCAGGGCAGGGGCTGAGAACCGTTATAATGATGCACATGGGCGAACCAGGAGAATAATCAAGAGGACCTTCAGCCTCCTGAAGGCCAGGTTCAGAAGCCTGCATCTGACAGGTGGATCCCTGTGCTACTCACATGAGAAGGTCTGCCAGATAGTGGCATGCTGCACAACCTGGCCCTCAGACGACATGTGCCTTCTCCGCAGGAGGAGGGGACTGGAGATGACCCTGTGGCAGCAGTGGACCCTGAGGACAATGAGGATGAGGAGGCAGAGGATGATGATGAGGACAACAGAGCATCAGTTATACGACAATACTTCAATGACACACAAGTGAGACAGTAGAACTGACCATTTGTATGGCTATTGATTTTATCTGTGTGGCTGTAGCATGAAGACATTCACTTCCTTTGCATCTCAACTTACTGTCACCTATGGCTTGTCCTTTCCTTCTCCTGCCAGTGGGCCTAGGTCCCTGATTGTCTTGGGTGCGAGGTGTGGACTGGGGTCCCTGTACAGGTGGGCACACTGCTGATTGACGTGTCCTGGGGACAGAGGTGTGGGGATGCTGGGTGGGTGCTGTGGTTCTGGATACTGATGGGGGAGGCTCTGTGGTTGACTGGGAGTGGGCTGGGCTGACTGACTGACCAGTGGTCCCTGATGGGCCAGGTAGTTCACACAGATCCAGAAGTCTAGAGTTACTGTCATCTTCTGTTGGGGGACTGGTTTGTTGTGGCACCTCCTCTCTGCTGAGATTGACTGGGGCACCTGTGGGGATGTAAGTGATGTATTATGCTTCATGTCTGTGACATATTGTACATCCCTAGCTTCACCTCTATCGTTGCTGTTGCGCTGCCACCTTTGTTTGTGTATGGTGATGTATTGTGGGATTGTTAGTTCACCTATGCTGTGCATGATATTGTGATGGGTGTTCATGCAGGTCTGGGAGGGCTGTCAATGCATTGGTATAGCATGCAGGGCTTGGCATTGGGGTTAATCAAATGCGTAGGTGCACTGTGTGGGATGGAGTGGAGTGATGGGAGTGAGAGTGAGGGGGTGAGATGGTATGCAGGTATGAGGGGGTGATAAGTAGTAAATGTTGATTCATCAGTGTCCAGTCCTCTGGCAACTCCAGTGAGTCCCTCAGGGTGCAGTAATGCCAAGACTTGCTCCTCCCATGCTGTGAGCTGTTGGGGAGGAGGTGGGGGTCTACCGCCAGTCCTCTATATGGCGAGTTGGTGCCTTGCTGCCACGGAACGTACCTTCCCCCGTAGTTTGTTCCACCTCTTCCTGATGTCGTCACTTGTTCTTGGATGCTGTCCCATGGCGTTCACCCTGTCCATGATTCTCCACCATAGCTCCATCTTCCTGGCAATAGATATTTGCTGCACCTGTTCTCCAAACAGCTGTGGCTCTACCCTGACTATTTCCTCCACCCTGACCCGCAACTCCTCATCTGTGAAATAGGGGTGCCTTTGTGGGGACATGGTTGTTGTGTGGTGTGTGTAAGTGTGTGGGTGTTGGGTACTGTGGTTGGGTGTGTGAAGTGGGGTGCATGAGGGATGTATGGGTGTATGTGGTGTGTGTGTCTAGTTGTCACAGTGGTCTTGGTGTCAGTCTGGTGGCAATAATTTGTATTCGTAAATGGTTGCTTCCCACATATAGGGGGTCATTATGACCCCAGCGGAGAGTGTTAATGTGGCGGTAGTACCGCCAACAGGCTGGCGGTACATACCGCCACATTATAAGAATGGCGGGTTGGCTGCAGCCAACCCGTCACTTCTCCAATCAGACCGCCATGGTGGTATAAGCTGCTGGGCCAGAGTTATCAATCTTCAGCCTGGCAGCCAGCACAGAACCGCTGGCAGCATCATGAGCCTGCCTACCACCAAGGTTTTCGTAGCGTTAGCAATGCCACAAAAACCATGGTGGTAGGCCCTACCTGTGACAGGGAATTCCTTCCCTGTCACCGGTAGGAGGCTCCCCCACCCCTCCAACACTCACCAGACGCCCCCCACTACCCCCTCAATCCAAACTTCCCCCCACCCCCTCTGATATCCATACCACCCCATCCCCCATACATGCACACACCCGCAGACACGCACCACGCATACACCCAATCACTCACACTGGCATACATGCATACTTTCAGACATACTCGCACACATTCTTACACCCAATCACTCACACGCATACAACCACACAAACAACACAACACACACAGGCATTCACACACTCACTCACACATTCATGCACACACTCAGACACACACACACACCATCCCCCACCACCCAGCCCCTTCCCTATCGGAAGCCCGACTTACCTTGTGCAAGGAGGTCTTCCGGCAGGGAATGGGAAGGGGTGCTGCTACGTCACCAGCTCCTGCCAGCAGAACACCGCCAGGCCATATTAGCTGTCATAAGACGTCTGGTGGTGTTCTACTGGCGTGGCGGTGCTGTTGGTAGCAGCGCCATTTTACCACTGTCCACCACCATGAACACTGCCAGATTTCCACCGTTCTTGTGGGGGAAGTCCGGCAGTGCTCATAATGTGGCGGACGGATGGTAGCCGCGATGGAGGTGTGTTGGCGGCCGTCACCGCAGCGGTAGGTGGTTTTTACTGCCAATGTCCAAATGATCACCATAGTCCTGACTACTTAATCCTGTTACCATTGGGGAACACATCACAGAAACTGCCAATAAAACACAAACTGCCCCAACACAAACTGCCCCAGGGCCCAGAGAAAAGGCCCCCATTCCCCCAAGTGAGCTGTAAGTGAGGGTCACTTGTGCCTATAATAAACTACATGAACTGTTCTTGTCAGCCTCGTGTGAGTCTCATGTCAGTCTCACTGGTGCCTCGTGTGAGCCTCATGTCAGCCTCATTGGTACCTCGTGTGAGTCTCATGTCAGTCTCACTGGAGCTTCGTGCGAGTCTCATGTCAGTCTCACTGGAGCCTCGCGTGAGTCTCATGTCAGCCTCACTGGTGCCTCATGTGAGTTTCATGTGTGCCTCACTGGAGCCTGTTGTGATTCTTATGTCAGCCTCACTGGATCCTCAAGTGAGTTCAATGTCAGCTTCACTGAAGCCTGTTGTGATTCTCATGTCAGCCTCACTGGAGCCTGTTGTGATTTCATGTCAGCATCACTGGAGCCTTGTGTGAGTCTCATGTCAGCCTCACTGGAGCCTGTTATGATTATCATGTCAGCCTCACTGGACCCTGTTGTGATTCTCATGTTAGCATCATGTGAGCCTCACTGGAGCCTCGTTTGAGCCTCATGTCAGCCTCACTGGTGCCTCATGTGAGTATCATGTCAGTCTCCCTGGAGCCTTGACTGAGCCTCATGTCAACTTCACTGGAGCCTTGTGTGTCTCATGACATCCTCACTGGAGCCTGTTGTGATTCTCATGTTAGCCTCACTTGTGCCTCGTGTGAGTTTTATGTCAGTCTCACTGGAGCCTCGTGTGAGCCTAAGGTCAGCCTCACTAGTGCCTTGTGTAAGACTCATGTCAGCCTCACTAGTGCCTCATGTCAGCCTCATGTCAGTGTCATTGGGGCCTGTTGTGATTCTCATGTCAATGTCACTGGTGCCTCATGCGTTTCTCAAGTCAGCCTCATGTCAGTCTCATGTCAGCCTCACTGGAGTCTCGCGTGAGTACACATCAGCCTCACTGGAGCCTCGTGTGTCCCTCATGTCAGCCTCTTGTTGACATTGTGCTGTTGTGAGTTTTTGCTTCTCTTCACCCACAGCAACAGCTGCAGATCCCTCTCGGTGAGACCTGCTGAAGCTGCTGGATGGTTCCAGTGTGATTATCATCAGGAGATCTGTGGTGTTGATTCCTTTTCTGCTGATCAGTCACATTTGTAGAAGCAACATCCTGGCTTTTTATTTCTTTAGAAAACTATATTTTTCATTGCATGAAGTGTAAAACCAATTATCTAGCTAGGACCTTGAATGCAGTTATGTATGTATACATGCATGTGTGTGTATGTAATTCTGTTTAGTGAGATCAGTGGGTTGGAATCCTATCCAAAGTGAATGCCAGAGATAAAAGTCATTGCATTTGTTCCTCCCACCACTTTTGTGTGTTTGAAGTAAAGCCCTATGTGGCAAGGGTGAGCCCAGACGTGGGACCCTTGCTCACTGTGACACTGGAACAAGGTACCCCCGACTGACAATTCAGGGAGGACCTGGCTTAGCTATTCGGGCTGGACTGTTCCCTTTGGAGCAGGGTCAAGACTGATCTGCAATGTTTGGGTCCAACCTGAGCGATCGCCAGTGGTTAGGCTTATTACAAACATTCCTCCTCAGCTGTTGTGTATTTGGTGTGAACCTAACAAGGAGGCAGCGGAGCTCTGTACAGGGTCAAAGGCAACAAATGATTAGAAGCAAAACTGTGCCCTGAGAGCCAAAGTGGACTGTTCCTGCATCATGAAGCCGTGTTCTCTAAAGAGGGTGTCTTCAGGTCTTTGCTAAAATGAAACAGGGTTAGGGCTGCCCTCAGGAAAACAAGGACTTACATTTCAATGATGCAAATGACATTTTTTTTAAGGACACAAGACAAACTAAGAGCTTGATTGCGAAGCAAATGTGTGCACTAAAGAAAGCTCACACAAGGTAATCACACAAATTCACAAACTGAGGGGCTTATTTACAAGCCCTTTGCGCCGCGGTGCGTCATTTATTATGTGGAAAAAAGTTACGCACCTGGGCTCAAGGGGCTTGTAAATAAGCCGCTCAGTTTGCAGAAACACAAACAGGTACATGGTGGAGTGCGAGAACTGGTAGAATGAAATAGAGGCGTTCATTCCAAAAGAACCCCTTAAGTGTGTACGCATGACAAGTTTCCAGCAGCGTGTCATCGAAAAAAAACAGTGGTGGAGTATTAATAATAGGGCGCTGGCCCACCCTGTGTCCCGGCAATCAGTTAGAAGGTCGCCCCCACACTCTTAACATCATATTAGTGGGAGGCGGGACAGCTGTTTGAAGCCACCGCCCCCTCATTCACTGTAAGTGCAACCAGGCCTGAGGTTTAAAGGGGGAGCAGAGATCCCTCTGCAGGGAGGTGCAGTGAATGACTGCACCTGCCAGAATGGGGTTTCCTGTGAGGTCCCTGGACCCATGTGCCCCCCCTTCGGACTGTACTGACTGTAGTCCACCTCTATGCAGTGCACACTCTCTATCCCTACTGACGGTCTCAGCATCTGTAACACGGTGCGGGTGCAAAGGCACCGGATTCCCTCATTGCATAGGAGTCTCTCTCTGTCAGAGCCTGCTTCAAGAGCTTTGTAATCAACCCTAGGAGTGGGAGAGCGGCTCAGAATGAGCTTTGTAACAACACCAGAACTGGGAGAGTGGCTCAGTATGAGCTTTGTAACAACACCGGGAGAGGGGCTCAGGATGAACTTTGTAACAACACCAGAACTGGGAGAGGGGCTCAGAATGAGCTTTGTAACAACACCAGGACTGGGAGAGGGGCTCAGGATGAGCTTTGTAACAACACCAGGACTGGGAGAGGGGCTCAGGATGAGCTTTGTAACAACACCAGGACTGGGAAAGTGGCTCACAATGAGCTTTGTAACAACACCAGGACTGGTAGAGGGGCTCAGAGTGAGCTTTGTAACAACACCCGAACTGGGAGAGGGGCTCAGAATGAGCTTTGTAACAACACCAGGACTGGGAGAGGGGCTCAGGCTGAGCTTTGTAACAACACCAGGACTGGGAGAGGGGCTCAGGATGAGCTTTGTAACAACACCAGGACTGGGAAAGCGGCTCACAATGAGCTTTGTAACAACACCAGGACTGGTAGAGGGGCTCAGAGTGAGCTTTGTAACAACACCAGGACTGGGAGAATGAGCTTTGTAACCAACACCAGAACTGGGACTGTGGCTCACAAGGAGCTTTGTAGCAACACCAGGCCTGGGAGAGCGACTCAGAATGAGCTTTGTAACCAACACCAGGACTGAGAGGGCAGCTCAGAATGAGCTTTGTAACAACACCAGGCCTGGGAGAGAGGCACAGTATGAGCTTTGTAAGAACACCAGGACTGGGAGAATGAGCTTTGTAACCAACACCAGGTCAGGGAAAGGGGCTCAGAATGAGCTTTGTAACCAATTCCAGGACTGAGAGAGCATCTCAGAATGAGCTTTGTACAACACCAGGACTGGGAGAGCACCTCAGAATGAGCTTTGTAACCAACATCAGGACTGGGAGACGGGCTCAGCATGAGCTTTGTAACAACACCAGGACTGGGAGAGAGGCTCAGAATGAGCTTTGTAACCAACACCAGAACTGGGAGAGTGGCTCACAAGGAGCTTTGTAGCAACACCAGGCCTGGGAGAGAGGCTCACAATGAGCTTTGTAACAACACCAGGACTGGAAGGGGGTCTCAGAATGAGCTTTGTAACAAAACCAGGACTGGGAAAGGGCCTCAGAATTTATTCCAAGGTTTCCTAGATCCTTCTCTAGTGGAATCACCTCCAGGTTCCTAGGATTGGAACAAGACTCTGATGATGAAGGGGTTGGTGCTGGAAAGAGATTTTAGAATTCCATTCCTTGCTCCTTGGTGAATACCATTCCTTGCTTCTTTGGTGATTCCATTCCTTGCTTCTTTTGTGATTCAATTCCTTGCTTCTTTGGCAATTCTATCCCTTGCTTCTTTGGTGATTCCATTCCTTGCTTCTTAGGTGATTCCATCCCTTGCTTCTTAGGTGATTACATCCCTTGCTTCGTCTGTGGATGCCAATGTAAACCTCCTCTTGTTCTCTAACTGCATCTTCTAAATCTTTGTATTATCCTATTGTGTGTGAAAGGATTACCACCCCTAGAAATGAGCATTTAATGGTAAAATCACACTCTCATAAATGCAGAGATTGTTTACAGACTTGTGCCTACCAGCACCTATGAAAGACACATGACAACCTGAAACTTTGATATCATTGAAGGTGTATAGTGATCGTATAAGTAAACCGAAAGGGACCTTAGGAAGAGATGCAAATAATGTAAATTTCCTTACCCTGAGCTAGTTACTTGCAAGGTCTCACTAAGGGCCAGATGTACGCAGCTTTTTTTTTTGTAGAATCGGCCTGTTTGCGACAAGAAAAAAGCATTTTGGTATGTACAAACCCTATTTTGTGATTCGGTAATCTATTTACCGAATCGTAAATTTGGTTTGCGGGTCGCAATTAGGAAGGGGCGTTCCCTCCCTAATTGCGAGTCGCAGTGGGATGTATTATTGTTTTGTGACTGTGAATACGATCACAAAACAATCACAGTTGCTAACCCATTGGCAAACGGGAAGGGGTCCCATGGGACTCATTCCCATTTGTGAATGGTAGCGAAAATATTTTCCCGGAGCAGGCAGTAGTCCCCTCGGCATTTTTATTTTTGAAATGGATACCATTTTCCTTTAAGGAAAATGAGCTGCATAAAAAAATCTGCTTTATTTGAAAGCAGTCACAGAGATGGTGGTCTTCTGTCCCCAGCCGGCCACCATCCCTGTGAGTGCAGCCATTCCCAATGGGGTCGCATATTGCGACCTACCTCATGAATATTAATGAGGTAGGTAATTTTCAACCCAATTGGGAATCGCAAACAGTGTGAAGTACGGTGTTGTACATATGGTTTTGGGACTCACAAATGAGTTCATTTATGTTTAACATGGGCAAACAAGATGGCGTTAGCTGAAGCAGCATGAAGCCGGCTACTGAAGTCAAGTTACAGTAAGTCGTGAAACTTCTCAATTCTTCCCTTTTCCAAAAATTGTGGTGCAACCTCTAGAGTAAATCTATGGACATCAGTTTTGTGACTTCACTGCTTATTTAGTTTTCATCAAGACATTTGTTAACATCGTAAGACACACGGCCAGCAGTGTCATTCTGTAGGAGGCTGGACTGGCTTGTAGTGAGTACCAAGGGGTACTTGCACCTTGCACCAGGCCCAGTTATCCCTTATTAGTGTATAGGGTGTCTAGCAGCTTAGGCTGATAGATAATGGTAGCTTAGCAGAGCAGCTTAGGCTGAACTAGGAGACGTGTGAAGCTACTACAGTACCACTTAGTGTCATATGCACAATATCATAAGAAAACACAATACACAGTTATACTAAAAATAAAGGTACTTTATTTTTATGACAATATGCCAAAGTATCTTAGAGTGTACCCTCAGTGAGAGGATAGGAAATATACACAAGATATATATACACAATAGCAAAAATATGCAGTATAGTCTTAGAAAACAGTGCAAACAATGTATAGTTACAATAGGATGCAATGGGGAAACATAGGGATAGGGGCAACACAAACCATATACTCCAAAAGTGGAATGTGAACCACGAATGGACCCCAAACCTATGTGACCTTGTAGAGGGTCGCTGGGACTATCAGAAAATAGTGAGAGTTAGAAAAATAACCCTCCCCAAGACCCTGAAAAGTGAGTGCAAAGTGCACCAAAGTTCCCCTAAGGACAAAATAGTCGTGTTAGAGGGAAAATGCAAGGAAAACACAAATCAGCAATGCAACAACGATGGATTCCTGACTGAGGGTACCTGTGGAACAAGGGGACCAAGTCCAAAAGTCACAAGCAGCTCGGAGATGGGCAGATGCCCAAGAAATGCCAGCGGTTGGTGCAAAGAAGCTCTTACTAGGCTGAAGAACTGTGAATACTGCAGGAACGACAAGGGCTAGAGAGTTCCCCTTTGGAGGATGGATCCCGCACGCCTTGGAGAGTCGTGCAGAAGTGGTTTCCCGCCGGATGGACGCCAACAAGCCTTGCTACACGCAAATCGTGCGTTTGGCGTTTTTGGACGCTGCTGGGGCCCAGGAGGGACCAGGAGGTAGCAAATTGGACCTGCAGAGAGAGGGGACGTCGAGCAAGACAAAGAGCCCTGACTGAAGCAGGTAGCACCCGGAGAAGTGCCAGAAACAGGCACTACGAGGATGCGTGAAACGGTGCTTGCCGAAGTTGCACAAAGGAGTCCCACGTCGCCGGAGACCAACTTAGAAAGTCGTGCAATGCAGGTTAGAGTGCCGTGGACCCAGGCTTGGCTGTGCACGAAGGATTTCCGCCGGAAGTGCACAGGGGCCGGAGTAGCTTGCAAAGTCGCGGTTCCCAGCAATGCAGCCCAGCGAGGTGAGGCAAGGACTTACCTCCACCAAACTTGGGCTGAAGAGTCACTGGACTGTGGGGGTCACTTGGACGGTGTCGCTGGATTCGAGGGACCTCGCTCGTCGTGCTGAGAGGAGACCCAAGGGACCGGAAATGCAGCTTTTTGGTGCCTGCGGTTGCAGGGGGAAGATTCCGTCGACCCACGGGAGATTTCTTCGGAGCTTCTGGTGCAGAGAGGAGGCAGACTACCCCCACAGCATGCACAAGCAGGAAAACAGTCGAGAAGGCGGCAGGATCAGCGTTACAGAGTTGCAGTAGTCGTCTTTGCTACTATGTTGCAGGTTTGCAGGCTTCCAGCGCGGTCAGCGGTCGATTCCTTAT